>NC_134353.1:464630956-464945956 GCF_048569485.1 Anomaloglossus baeobatrachus
GTACATGAGTACATTACCAAAATCAAGCTCAAATCACTACTACATTACCAGAACTAAAGCTAACCCAACATAAAATTGTCTGGCATGAAACTGCAGCAGCTAGTATGTATGTAACAATAATAAGGAGATACCAGGATTTGTTACCAGCCATCATCAGACTGCGGACAATACAGGAACCATAGTACTGTGAAACATTAAAAAATACCTTAATTTTTGGGAGATATCTTCTATGTTTTAGGTACATTAATTCTGAGCACATTTATGTGGGTCTGGGTCCTGAGACCCCCGTAAATTGCTCAAAAAACCCTTAATAGAAGTGAACAGCTCAGGAGACAGGACTACTTTCTACAGCATTCGCTCTGTGCTGTGTGCGCTTTTCTAAAAAAGCTTTTCAGCTATTTTGGGGAGTTTCAAGAAAAGATTCCTCACCAATCTGCTCAAAATTATTGGGCATAAAACAATAAATTCTCCCAAAAGTTTAGTTACGTTTTGAGGAGCACTTTTATCTGCCCTGAGTAGGGCAGATCAAAGTATTGTAGTGCGCTTGCGCAGGACCTCAATGCCGGCTACTGTGGATGACGTAGGATGCATCATGCACCCAGGATTCAGAAGAAGGAGGACTAAGATTGCCGAAAGAGGAGGCGCCGGTTTTGGAGAATGGAGTCCCCTATCCGACCAGTCTGCACCGCATCACCCTTTAGGTGAGTATTATAAAGTGATTGTTATGTTCCACACAGCGGCCTGGGCTCTTATCTACAGCATGTTAGAATGCTGTACATAAGAGCCCACGAGTGGTGGCCGCAGCTTATAGTCACCAAATCTAATGACAGGTTCCCTTTAAAGAAGCACTCCGGTAATTTTTTTCCCCTAAAAATTATTGTTCAGCTTACCTGTCTTCCTATGACACAAAATCCGAGGGGTGCTCATGGTCCGCTGGTCACGGGGATCAGTGGTCATTTTAGATAAAACTCTATGAAAGAGAAACTACCACCATACTAAATGACAACTCTACCTAAAGGCGTTTGAACGGGGACCCAACAAATATTTTTTCTACCAAATTGCAGAATATTCTACAACAAAGTTATGATTGGGGGATTCTAAACAAGAAAACCTAGCAATACCTCATGGTGGACCCTCCTATTTGCCCCATCTTTCAGGGTCTACCCAAGGTTCACAAGGATACCTTCCCCCCTCCGTTAAGACCCATTGTTGCTAGCACGGGATCGCTAACCAGCCACCTTTCAGATTGGTTAGACAATATTTTACAACCGCTCATGAAGCGCACCGTCGTTTACATAAAGAACCCAAAAAGCCTCCTCCAGAATCTTAGGGAGATGAAATGGACTGAACATTCCTTTTGGATTACTAGCGACGTAGTTTCACTCTATCCCTGTATTCCCCAAGAAGAAGCTTTACAAGCCCTATTTTTCCATCTTGATAAATATAGCACCCTGGATGACATCCATAAAGAATTTATTCTTACAGTAACTGGTTATCTACTTAAACATAATTTCTTCCAGTTTAATGGAATATATTATTTACAAATCACAGGATGCCCTATGGGAGCTAGTTTGCCATGCGCTCTAGCAAACTTATACATGGCATACTGGGAAGAACAATACATACATACCGCAAACAATCCATTCCTCACACACATCCAATGGTACGCTAGGTACATAGATGACCAGATATTTATCTGTGATCATAAAACAGATATCACTTCACAGGAGTTTATCAAATCATTAAGCACATATCTGAACAAGAATAACTTGAATCTGCGGTTTTCAGTTAATCTATTTTACCAATTCTGACCCTTTTCTTGACATACAACTATCAGGTATTTCCAATACAGATGATATACAGGAAAGAGATCAGTGGAAACACCACCTTACATGCGGTTAGTTGTCAAACTCCACACACTCTACTCAATTTACCGGTAGGCGAATTCCTCAGGGCCAAGAGGCTATGTTCCTCTGAAACCTCCTTTTCCATAGAAGCCAAGAACATCAGGAGTAGGTTGAAGAGGAGAGGGTATACCGACCATTCTTTGAATAGAGCACTAAGCATCTCTATAACTAGGTCACGTGATGATCTACTGAGGGATAAATCTAAGAATAATACCTATACTGAACGTGTTACCTTTTTCACCCCATATAGCCGGGATTTTTTCAACATCAAAACATTTTTTTTAAAATACATTGCTCTCTTACAGCAGGATAGAGAATTAAATCATAAAGTCTCACAAGGTGTCAATATTGTGGCTACAAAAGCTAAAACTATAGGTAACATCATATCACCTGGCTTATACACAGCTGTGAAACCCAGCAAAACATGGTTGAGCACTACAGGCTCCCATGCGCGTCACAACGATGTGGTCTATGCTAATACATGCATAGTACGAAACAGTTTCCAGGAGCCAATGGGGAAATTTTCAAAATCACTTCTTTTATCAACTGCTCATCATCACGTGTAGTATATAGATTCTCTTGCCTTATCTACAATAAAAATTATATAGGATATACATCCAGATCTCTTAGAACACGTATATCAGAACACATTAGAACCACTTCAGAATCATCAATTACTACAGCAGGCAATATGCAGAAAAAAATGCTCCTCATTGGGGCTCACTAAACATTTTCAGGATTTTCATGATGGGGATTTCACCTCCTTAAAGGTGGCAGATATTGAACACGTTACCAGACCACCCAGAGGGAGTGGCTGGTTTGCAGCTTTACTATACGCAGAAGCCAAATGGATCTTTAAATTAGATACCAAGCAACCATTAGGTCTTAATTTTCATTCAGATTTCCATTTTATCATTTAAATATACCTTTTGGGTTCTATTCTGCAACCAATTACCACCAGATATGATTCAATTTATAATTTGCAGATGAAATATATCACTTTTTATATATATATATATATAATATATATATATATATATTTTTTTTTTTACCCTACAGGTCCCCCTAGACTTTATACTAATGAATGCACATAGGTAGAATAATTATTAATTGATTTATGGGAATTAGTTTATAGCAATTTTGTAGTAAATAATTACAACTACTGGACTTTTTTATTTTATGGATACCCACAAATCTTTAAATAGGTCATAAACCTTTCTTTTTTCTACATAAGCACAAACAATCTCTAGAATTTAAGGTCTAAAAACAGGAATTTTTTGATCCATCATAACAACGCAGAAACATATTTTAATTTAATACCTTTTTTCCCCATATCCTATAGGCCTAGTTTTCTCCTGGACAAGAAATGGTCCATATCCAACAGTTTGTCTCCCTTCTTTACATAATATTTGCAAGTATTTTCTATATTTCTTATTACTTTCTTTCAGAATTATCATAAAATCATACACAATACACATACACTTTGCACATTCTTTTCTTTTTGTTTTATTTTATTTTTCATTCCTGGATAAGGAATTTCAATATACTTTTTTTACTTTCCTCCACTTCATTCCGTTTTCACATTTTCAGTCCATTGAGTTAATATTATTCACACCTGTTTTCTATCCCTAACAATGGTCACACCCTCAAACCTCTCTCACTCAGGTATTTGTCTGACATATAAACCTGGTATTATAGGCTGTATAGGTTATGATTAAGGACTTATTGTTTTTATGTAGTGGTTCGAAACACGTCAAGATCACCCATAATTTGTTTCTATCCAACCAGGACAGGGAGAGGAATTTGAGGACCCCCCCTACTCCATTTGAGAAATTGTTCTTGCAGGGTTCGTCACCCGGGCATGTCATCTCTCTTATTTATAAAATGCTGAACCAGAGAGACATGTCGGACAAACCCAAATTTGTCTACAGATGGAGAGAGGAACTGGGAGAGGACATTTCGGTAGACGGATGGAGCAGGGCGTTTCTGTGGACCCACAAACTTTCTCTGGCTTGTGCCGCCCAAGAGAAAAACTATAAAATTCTCACAAGGTGGTACCAATACCCGACCAAATTGCACGCTATCTTTCCCTCAGTGTCCGACATGAGCTGGAGATGTGGTACAGAAAAAGGGTCTATGTTACATATATGGTGGAGCTGTGCTAAATTGCAACCATTCTGGGACTCATTGTTTTCTCTGTATAAAAAGATGAGTGGGGCTGAGGTGGAGAGATCTCCCCAGGTGGCCCTCCTCTCTATCCTCCCAGGTTCATTCAAGTCACAAAAGAGGGACCTGCTGTGATTTTGTTTAGCAGCAGCCCGTATAATTATTCCCAGATACTGGAAACAGAGTAGTTGCCCCACGTTAGCTGACTGGGTAGAGGAGATGGCAAACCTCCAGAGAATGGAGGAACTCACAGCTGAACCAAATGGGCTCACGGAAAAATGTATCACAGTGTGGGGACCGTGGATTACGTTCATGGAGTCTCCTGAGTTCACGGTGAGTCTGGCAGGTTATTTGGGATGAGAAATGGTGACAAACCTTTTTTTTCCCCACCCCCTCTTTACCCTACTTTCTTCACTCTGATTCTTTCTTTTCTAAGCTTATATCTGTTCTTTTTTTTTTTTTTCTCTAGTTTTCTACTTTTTCTTAAATGTTTATTCAATAACTTAAAAGGGGATTGTTTTATGCTGAGAGTGGTCTTGTCAATTATTAGGAAGACATGTTTAGCTGGAACTCTAATTTCTAGTGTATGGTTTGTCATGGAGTGTTAGCATAAGGATAGCTTATAGAGTTCCAATGAAATATACAATGTGATGTTATTTTTGTCATTCTGAAACTGCGAGATCACTGTTTATGTTTTATAATCTTTATAAATGTTCAAGATGTATGCTTGATTTATAAACTTAAAAATAATAATAAAACAGATTTGAAATAAGATCACCCATAATTTAATGTTCACCTTGCGGTTTTCATCCGCGAATTTTAACATGCTTCAATAAAGAATTTTTTTATATTTTACTGGAATTGGTGCTGGGTCCATACCTTCACGCCTTCTCTGCTTAATTTTTTCCCCAAAACCTGAGTAAATGTTAATGTAGTGTAAGGTCTGTGATAATTCACTTACAGATCGCTGTTTTCTCATGTACCTGACTCCAAGATGACTTCACATCCACAGCTCGTCTCTGTAGACTTCCCTCTTCTCCGGTCTTCTGCAGCACATCTCACCATGGTGCCCTGAAAAATAACAATGTCATTATAATGTTCCTGAATAACAATAACCACAAACGCTGTGCCATAAATAAGCCCTATGCTGTGGACTGAAAAAAAAAAAAAAATTACTCCTCACTGTGCTCCCCGCAAAGGAATATTACTGCACACAATCCCTCTTAACGTACATGGCCTCCACACTATCCTCTCCTACAAAATATTCCCACAACACCATCCCCCCTTATATACTATGACCGCAACTCTGCCCCCTAATAAAATAAAACACCACACTGCTCTTCTTTCTAAATTATAACCATCACACCTTTCACAATTATGAAATATGATCTGCATATTGTCCTCACACCATGCTGCCCCCTCCTCACAATGTCCCATGCATGCTGCCCTTCTCCATATGGGGCTCTCACACTGCTCTTCTCCATACTGAGCCACCAATGCTGCTCCATCTTAATACGCTTTAAATGCTGCCTGCCCCTTCTCCATAATGACGCCTCCATGCTGCCCCACTCATGATACAGAGATCACTAAGCTATCTCACATCTAAGGGCTCCTTTCAACCTGCGATTTGCATGTGAAAGTGCAATCTAATAAAAAAATCGGATTGCACTCGCACCAGTGTTAATCAATGAGCCAGTTTCCTCTTTCCTGTTATTTCTCCACACGAATCATGCTCTCGGTGCAAACACAACATGCTGTGTTTTGCAATGAATCTCAGCTCACGCACTCCCAACTAGAGTTGAGCGCGGTTCGTGGTTCGAGGTTCTCCAGTTCTAAGCTCGAGTGATTTTTGGGGCTGTTCGAGATCGAACTAGAACTCGAGCTTTTTGCAAAAGCTCGATAGTTCTAGATACGTTCGAGAACGGTTCTAGCAGCAAAAAGCAGGGCTTTTTACAGCTAGAGTGAGCAGGAGCCATTGCTGGCAGCCTGCCACAAGCTGGTAACCAAGATAAACATCGGGTATCCAAGCAAAGCGCTTTGGTTAGTAACCCGATGTTTATCTTAGTTACGTGCAGGAAGCCCACACTTCCCCGCTCAGCTCGCTCCGCCCCCTCCTGCCCGCGGCATGTACACATACATACACACACACACACAAACACACAAACACCCCCCCCCGCCCGCTCGGCTTACCTGCGGTGATGAAGTCCCGCCATCCCGACCTCAGCGCTGTCACTTTCCTCCATGGCCGCCGCTTGTCACATCACCTCTCGCTTCTGACCCGAGACTGACTAGCGGTGACGTCACGGACCTCTCGCGATACTTGAGGGGAAGGCGCCGGTCATTGACCTCAGTGACAGGGGCTATCGGCAGTGCTGGAGATCAGCGCAGGTAATGTATCTCGCTGACAGCAGCACTTGTCACCCCCCTGCAGTGACCTGGGCTGACCCATTGATGTTAGCTCAGGTCACTGCACTGCTCTCCCAGCCAATGGGGAACATCCTGCTCTTCATTGACTGGGACAGTGTGGATCGTCATGGCAACCCCTTGGATTACAGCAGACCTGGATTTGTTTTTCAATCTAATAAATTGGTTAAAAAGGGAATGTTTTGGGGAGTGTTTTTTCAAATAAAAATGTGTTTGTCGTCTATTTTTTTTTATTACTGACTGGGTTGGTGATGTCGGGTATCTGATAGACGCCTGACCTCACCAACCCCAGGGCTTGATGCCAGGTGACATTACACATCTGGTATTAACCCCATATATTACCCCGTTTGCCACCGCACCAGGGCGCGGGATGAGCTGGGGCGAAGCACCAGGATTGGCGCATCTAATGGATGCGCCACTTCTGGGGCGGCTGCGGCCTGCTATTTTTAGGCTGGGGAGATTCCAATAACCATGGACCTCCCTAGTCTGAGAATATCAGGCCCCAGCTGTCTGCTTTACCTTGGCTGGTGATCCAATTTTGGGGGACCCCTACGTGTTTTTTTTTTAATTATTTATTTAATTTAAAATAACAGCGTGGGGTGCCCTCAGTTTTGGATTACCAGCCAAGGTGAGGTTGCCAGCTGTGGTCTGCAGGCTGCAGCCGTCTGCTTTACCCTAGCTGGCTACAAAACTAGGGGGAACCCTACGTCATTTTTTTTCATTTTTTTGGCTAAATACAAAGCTAAGCACCCCTTAGTGCCACATGAAAGGTACCAAAGGGTGTTCCACTTTTTCTCCACTTTTTCTCCACTTTTTCTCCTCTTATGCTCCACTTTTTCTCCACTTTTTCTCCACTTTTTTCTCCACTTTTTCTCCTCTTATGCTCCACTTTTTCTCCACTTTTTCTCCACTTTTTCTCCTCTTATGCTCCACTTTTTCTCCACTTTTTCTCCTCTTATGCTCCACTTTTTCTCCACTTTTTCTCCACTTTTTCTCCACTTTTTTCTCCACTTTTTCTCCTCTTATGCTCCACTTTTTCTTCACTTTTTCTCCACTTTTTCTCCTCTTATGCTCCACTTTTTCTCCACTTTTTCTCCACTTTTTCTCCTCTTATGCTCCACTTTTTCTCCACTTTTTCTCCACTTTTTTCTCCACTTTTTCTCCTCTTATGCTCCACTTTTTCTCCACTTTTTCTCCACTTTTTCTCCTCTTATGCTCCACTTTTTCTCCACTTTTTTCTCCACTTTTTCTCCTCTTATGCTCCACTTTTTCTCCACTTTTTCCCCTCTTATGCTCCACTTTTTCTCCACTTTTTCTCCTCTTAATCTCCACTTTTTCTCCTCTTATGCTCCACTTTTTCTCCACTTTTTCTCCACTTTTTTCTCCACTTTTTCTTCTCTTATGCTCCACTTTTTCTCCACTTTTTCTCCACTTTTTCTCCTCTTATGCTCCACTTTTTCTCCACTTTTTCTCCACTTTTTCTCCTCTTATGCTCCACTTTTTCTCCACTTTTTCTCCACTTTTTCTCCACTTTTTTCTCCACTTTTTCTCCTCTTATGCTCCACTTTTTCTCCACTTTTTCTCCTCTTATGCTCCACTTTTTCTCCACTTTTTCTCCTCTTAATCTCCACTTTTTCTCCTCTTATGCTCCACTTTTTCTCCACTTTTTCTCCACTTTTTTCTCCACTTTTTCTCCTCTTATGCTCCACTTTTTCTCCACTTTTTCTCCACTTTTTTCTCCACTTTTTTCTCCACTTATGCTCCACTTTTTCTCCACTTTTTCTCCACTTTTTCTCCTCTTATGCTCCACTTTTTCTCCACTTTTTCTCCTCTTATGCTCCACTTTTTCTCCACTTTTTCTCCACTTTTTCTCTACTTTTTTTTCCACTTTTTCTCCTCTTATGCTCCACTTTTTCTCCTCTTATGCTCCACTTTTTCTCCACTTTTTCCTCCACTTTTTCTTCTCTTATGCTCCACTTTTTCTCCACTTTTTCTCCACTTTTTCTCCACTTTTTCTCCTCTTATGCTCCACTTTTTCTTCACTTTTTCTCCTCTTAATCTCCACTTTTTCTCCTCTTATGCTCCACTTTTTCTCCACTTTTTCCTCCACTTTTTCTCCTCTTATGCTCAAAATTTTTCTCCACTTTTTCTCCACTTTTTCTCCTCTTATGCTCCACTTTTTCTCCACTTTTTCTCCACTTTTTTCTCCACTTTTTTCTCCTCTTATGCTCCACTTTTTCTCCACTTTTTCTCCACTTTTTCTCCTCTTATGCTCCACTTTTTCTCCACTTTTTCTCCACTTTTTTCTCCACTTTTTTCTCCACTTTTTTCTCCTCTTATGCTCCACTTTTTCTCCACTTTTTCTCCACTTTTTTCTCCTCTTATGCTCCACTTTTTCTCCACTTTTTCTCCTCTTATGCTCCACTTTTTCTCCACTTTTTCTCCACTTTTTCTCCACTTTTTCTCCTCTTATGCTCCACTTTTTCTCCTCTTAATCTCCACTTTTTCTCCTCTTATGCTTCACTTTTTCTCCACTTTTTCTCCTCTTATGCTCCACTTTTTCTCCTCTTATGCTCCACTTTTTCTCCACTTTTTCTCCTCTTATGCTCCACTTTTTCTCCACTTTTTCTCCTCTTATGCTCCACTTTTTCTCCACTTTTTCTCCACTTTTTCTCCTCTTATGCTCCACTTTTTCTCCACTTTTTCTCCTCTTATGCTCCACTTTTTCTCCACTTTTTCTCCACTTTTTTCTCCACTTTTTCTCCTCTTATGCTCCACTTTTTCTCCACTTTTTCTCCACTTTTTCTCCACTTTTTCTCCTCTTATGCTCCACTTTTTCTCCACTTTTTTCTCCACTTTTTCTCCTCTTATGCTCCACTTTTTCTCCACTTTTTCTCCACTTTTTCTCCTCTTATGCTCCACTTTTTCTCCACTTTTTCTCCTCTTAATCTCCACTTTTTCTCCACTTTTTCTCCACTTTTTCTCCACTTTTTTCTCCACTTTTTCTCCTCTTATGCTCCACTTTTTCTCCACTTTTTCTCCATTTTTTCTCCTCTTATGCTCCACTTTTTCTCCACTTTTTCTCCACTTTTTTCTCCACTTTTTCTCCTCTTATGCTCCACTTTTTCTCCACTTTTTCTCCTCTTATGCTCCACTTTTTCTCCTCTTAATCTCCACTTTTTCTCCACTTTTTCTCCACTTTTTCTCCACTTTTTTCTCCACTTTTTCTCCACTTATGCTCCACTTTTTCTCCACTTTTTCTCCACTTTTTTCTCCACTTTTTCTCCACTTTTTCTCCACTTTTTTCTCCACTTTTTTCTCCACTTTTTCTCCTCTTATGCTCCACTTTTTCTCCACTTTTTCTCCACTTTTTCTCCTTTTATGCTCCACTTTTTCTCCACTTTTTCTCCTCTTAATCTCCACTTTTTCTCCACTTTTTCTCCACTTTTTTCTCCACTTTTTCTCCTCTTATGCTCCACTTTTTCTCCACTTTTTCTCCGTTCTTTTTCTATGGTCGGTCTACCCATTAGCTCTGCCATGCATACTGTAGCTCTACACCTACTGCACATGTTACTTTATGATTGACATCTCTTTCGTACTAGAGCTGTCTAAGCCTACTCTGACCCCATATTTGTCATTACTATATTGTCCTTGTACTGTATTATGACATTTGTATCATGTGTTTCATTTCTTGCTGTGTTGCAATTTTTTTGCTGCATCCCAATTGTACCTCTACATTGTTCGAGTTTATGTTATTGTTCTCTCACTCTTATGTGATACTGATTATTGTCATTTTTCATGATTACATGCAGATAAGTCCAATCTGACGAAGGCTCAGGCCGAAACGTCATTTGTAACTTGTTTTGGACAAAAACATATATGCTTATGAAAAAAAAAATTTCTTAATACGGACCAATAAAGAGTGATTTTGCATTACTATCCATTGTGACTTACTGACTTAGTCTGGGAGATATAGAGTGCCGAGGTTACTCACTAATTTTATCTATTATTACCTCTGAGCACCTATATACCAGTGAGCAGAGCTTCCTCTACAGTAGTTCTCCTGATTAGGCATGCCCTTACCTCATGAGCAGGGCATTGCAGCTTTGGTAGCAACCATTACGACATAGACTCTGCTGCTGTGGACCCCGGGAGAGTGAGTGCAGATTCATTGCACCCACACTCCTCACATGAAGGGTCCGCACTCCTAGAAAATGGGGGATACGTTCCCTGAGTGTCTCCCCCCCATATTCTAGACGGTCCAGAGTCGTCGTGGGACCCCTTTATTTTTTTTCTTACAATAAATTGGTGAAAGAGGAAATGTTTTGGGGACTGTTTTTTCAAATAAATTTCTTTTGTCGATTTTTTGTTTTTGTTAGTACTGACAGTTTATGATGTTGGGTATCTAATAGACGCCATGACATCACAAACTGCTGGGCTTGATCTCAGGTGACTTTACAGCTAGTATCAACCCGATTTATTACCCCGTTTGCCACTGCACCAGGGCACGGGATGAGCTGGGGTGAAGCGCCAGGATTGGCGCATCTAGTGGATGCGCCACGTCTGGGGTGCCTGCGGCCTGCTATTTTTAGGCTGTGAAGGCCCAATAACTATGGACCTTCCCACCCTGAGAATACCAGACCACAGCTGTCCGCTTTACCTTGGCTGGTGATCCAATTTGGGGGGGACCCTACTTTTATTGTGTAATTATTAATATTTATAAAATAATTATAAAAAAGAGCCTGAGGGGACCTCCACATTGGATCCCCAACCACGGTAAAGCTGCCAGCTGTGGTTTTCAGGCTACAGCCGTCTGCTTTACCCTAGCTGGCTATCAAAAATGGGGGGACCCAACGTAATTTTTTTTTTTTAACTATTTTTTAAATAGAAAAAATTAATGGGCTTCCCTGTATTTTGATTGACAACCAAGGTAACGGCAGGCAGATGGGGGTGGCAACCCATAGCTGTCTGCTTTATCTGCGCTGAGAATCAAAAATTCCGCGGAGCGCTACGTCATTTTTTTAAAGATTTATTTTTACAGCACTGTGATGTCCAGCAATCAAAATACAGGGAAGCCCATTTTATTTTTAGTTATTTAAATAAATAATTAAAAAAAATATATATGGGCTCCCGCTGCATTTTTTGTATTGCTAGCTAAGGGTAATCCAAGCAGCTACTGGCTGCTAACCCCCACTGCTTGGTGTTACCTTCACTGGCAATGGAAAATCCAGGGAAGCATTTTTTATTTTTTTTGCCAAAAAAAGGACGTGAGCTTCGCCATATTTTTGTATGCTAGCCAGGTATAGCAGGCAGGTGCTGGAAGAGTTGGATACAGCGCCAGAAGATGGCGCTTCTATGAAAATGCCATTTTCTGAGGTGGCTGCAGACTGCAATTCGCAGCAGTGGGGCCCAGAAAGCTCAGGCCAACCGGTGGTGCGGATTCCAATCCCCAGCTGCCTAGTTGTACCTGGCTGGACACAAAAATGGGGCAAAGCCTACGTCATTTGTTTTCTAATTATTTCATGAAATTCATGAAATAATAAAAAAAGGGCTTCCCTTTATTTTTGGTTCCCAGCCGGGTACAAATAGGCAACTGGGGGTTGGGGGCAGCCGTACCTGCCTGCTGTACCTGGCTAGCATACAAAAATATGGCGAAGCCCACATAATTTTTTCAGGGGGCAAAAAACTTCTGCATACAGTCCTGGATGGAGTATGCTGAGCCTTGTAGTTCTGCAGCTGCTGTCTGTCTGTATGGAGAAGAGCAGACAGCAGCTGCAGAACTACAAGGCTCAGCATACTCCATCCAGGACTGTATGCAGACGTTTTTTGCCCACAAAAAAAATGACGTGGGCTTCGCCATATTTTTGTATGCTAGCCAGGTACAGCTGGCAGCCACGGGCTGCCTCCAACCCCCAGTTGCCTATTTGTACCCGGCTGGGAACCAAAAATATAGGGAAGCCCGTTTTTTTTAATTATTTCACTTATTTCATGAAATAATTAAAAAACAAATGACATGGGCTTCGCCCTATTTTTGTGTCCAGCCGGGTACAACTAGGCAGCTGGGGATTGGAATCCGCAGCACAGGTTAGCCCGAGGTTTGTGGGCGCCTCTGCTGAGGATTTCAGTCCGCAGCCGTCCCAGAAAATGGCGCTCTCATAGAAGCGCCATCATCTGGCGCTGTATCCAACTCTTCCAACAGCCCTGGAGCCGGGTGGCTTGTTGGGTAATCATGAGTTAATACTGGCTTTGTTTTACCAGCCAGTATTAAGCCAGAGATTCTTAATGTCAGGCACGTTTGACCCGGCCATTAAGAATCTCCAATAAAGGGTTAAAAAAAAAGACACCACACAGAGAAAAAATACTTTAATAGAAATAAATACACAGACACATTAGAGACTCCATCTTTATTACCCCCTGTCAGCCCTCCACGATCCTGCTCTTCTGTCTTCTTCCTTTCTAGTGTAGTAGTAGTGACGATTGTAGTGAGGATGAGATTCACCAGCTCATCACTTGGGGCTGGGGAACCTCCATCCTCACTACAATGCTCACTACAATCGGGAAGCAGCGTGCAGCCTTCACTCCGTGAGTGATCAGTGCTGGCTGCTAGCGGTAACGCTGACAGACGCGTTACCATAGCAACGGTGCTCTCGGAGCTGCGGTTAGCGGTGACGTCACCACTAACTGCGTTGCTATGGCAACGGTGATCTCCGTTAATGACCGGCTGTGTCAGCCGGTCCCTAACGGAACGGGGAGTCGACCGTGTGCTAGAGCATGTCGCCGGTACACGGCGATACACATATGTGCACCGTGTACCGGAGAGATGCACTCGCAGGTCCTACATGACGTGTCATAGTCATGTGACCAGTCTGTAGCCAATGAGATAATAGCCACGTGACTGGTCACATGGCTATTTTGACGTCACGATAGGTCCTGCTTCTCTGCTGGCAGTGCAGGTCACCGGGAGGATTCAGCGATCATCGGATGGAATAGCGGCAGGAGACAGAGTGCAGAAGGGATCGCGAGGACCGGTAAGTGTTATGGCAATGTTTATTAACTGTTTGTGTACATTTATAATGCATTTTTATGTGTTTGTGATTGCCTCCCATTCTAGCCTATACGTTCGAGTTCGGTTCGTCGAACGTTCGACGAACCAAACTCGAACGGGACCCCCGTTCGGCGAACCGGCCTCGAGTCGAACCGGGACCAGTTCGCTCATCTCTCCTCCCAACATCCCACTGCGGTGCACGCAGAGACAGACAGCGGAGGAGAAAGTGCTTCCCCCATCTAATCCGCTCCTGTGATGCAATCGAAAGATCGCATCACAGTTGCATGACCCTCAGCTGATGCTCGCAGCAGAGGGTCATTAGCATATCGCTTCCTAAGCTCTCGCATTGGAAGCGGTACACAAGTGGAAAAGAGCCCTAATGCTGAGCACCCCCACACTACCTCACGTCTCATACGGAGTCGCCTAAATTGCTCCACTCCATACTGAGCCCACTCATGCTGCCCTGTTTCCATACTGAGACCTCACACTGCGCCTGTTCATACTGAATCCCCATGTTAGCTCCTTTTCGATGATGAGCTACCTATCCTTCCTCCTCTCTATACTTAATGCATTGAAACACACGTCACTTCTGGGGTGGGGCACAAGTAGGGTCCCAAACCGTATCAAATAGTTGTAGAAACTTGGCACTCAAGATCAACATGAATAGTGGTTTTTATTCTAAAGAACTTGTAGGACCAGCACAAGCACATCACTGCCACATAGACAGCGGTGGACACCACGTCATACTGGGCTACGCCGCTCGCCACACTACTATACTTTCTGAGGACCCTCTGCACGCACTGATGAAGGTCTTTTGACCAAAACATCTATACTTGTGCTGGTCCTACAAGTTCTTCACAATAAAAAACACTGTTCACATTGATCTTGAGTACCAAGTTTCTACATCTACCCCTCTCCATACTGAGAACCCCAACATACTGAGTCCTTACACTTTTCCCTATCGATTTTATCCTTTGCACTATCTTTCACTCTGTAAGCCACCCTAAACCCACCATCTACACCAATAGGCCCCCTAAACCCTCCCCTACAGCAATAAGCTACCTTATTTCCCCTCTACAGCAATTGGCTACCTAAACTTGCCATCTACAGCAATAGCCCCATAAACCCCCCTTTACAACAGTAGGCAACCTAAACTCCCCATCTACACCAATAGGTTCCCTAAGTCCCCTTCTACAGCAATAGCCCCCCTAAACACACCCACAGTAATAGAGCCCCTTAAACCCCTCTCCTACAGCAATAGGACCCTAAACACTCCTCCTACAGCAATAGGCCCCCTAAACCCCATTTCCTACAGCGATACTCTCCATAAACCCCCCTCCTACAGCAATAGGCTCCCTAAACACCCCTCCTACAGCAATAGACCACCTAACTCTAAGACTATACTAACAGCCCCAGCTCCCCAACCACTGTCTAGAGTCATAGGCCCCCTAATCCCCAGACTACAATAACAGGCCACCTAATCCTTAGTCTTTAGCCTCTGCCTGCCCCTCCCCCGCAATCACCAGACTATAGCCTCTACCTGTCCCTCCCCCACAATCACGACTATATTCTATGCCTGTCCTTCCCCCACAATTCCCAGACTATAACTTCTGCCTGCCTCTCCACCGCAATCCCCAGACTATAGCCTCTGCCTGCCCATCCGCCGCAATCCCCAGACTATAGCCTCTGCCTGCCCCTCCCTTGCAATCTCCAGATAATAGCCTCTGCCTGCCCCTGCCCCTCAACCCCCCCGACTATAGCCTCTGCCTGCCCCTCCTCCACAAACCTCACATTGGAGCCCCAAGGGAGACATTACACAGCAGAATGGGGAATATTACAACTTAGTATTGGGTACATTATACAGCAGCATGGGAGGAAATTACACAGCAGCATAGGGGAGATTACACCGCAGCATGGGGGACATTACACAGCAACATAGGTGACATTATACATGAGAATAAAGGGATATTACACTGTAGCATGGTAGAAAATACAAAGCAACATGGGGGATATTACAAAGCAGAATGGGGGATATTATTCAGCAAAATTGGAGACATTTTACAGCAGAATGGGGGATATTACACAGTTAAAAGGGCAGGGCTGTATTTGGCCATCATGCTGCCCTAGACACTTTATGTGGTCGCACCCTTTACTGACAAAGTCAAATTATGATTTTGTGCGACATCTATTTAAGACACTACTCTGTAACACACTTGAAAAAGTGCTAAAACGCCATACTTCAGTTTTATTTTGCTTATTTTAACAGCTTCAGGTTTGCAAAGACACTAAGTGGTTAAAACAGGTATTTGAACCATTTTTCATGCTGTTGCCATCAAGAAGTCGCTGACTAGTACTTAAAACAATTTCAATTTAAAAAAGATGCCAGTGTTTCCTAACCTGTCCTCCTCCTGAAAAACTCAATAGATTCACAGATATGTAAAGGCCATGGTGTGCACACACCCAAACCGTTCACATTCCCTTCAGATAGTAGTTAAAGCGCTTGTACACAGACTACAGTTGGCTGAACCCGGAGATAGAGAACGCTCCTGTGTATGCAAGAATCAGGGAGACAGCTGCCAGCCGCATGATAGGACACCTGTCTATAGTGTATGGGACAGTCAGGGAGATAGCTGCCAGCCAAATGATGGGACACCTGTGTATAGTGTATAGGAGAGTCAGGCAGGATAACTGCCAGCCGCATGATGGGACACCTATCTATAGTGTATGATAGATATAATGATCTACTATTAAACCTAATAAATTAAATATTACTACTTCTACACAAATACATCACTAGAACCAACCTCAAATCACGATAACATTACCAGAACCACAATATGTATATGACAACATCTCCAGAACCAACCTCAAATCACTACTACATCACGAGAACCACCATATGCACACTGCTACATCACCAGAACCACGATCTGCACACTGCTACATTACCAGAACCGCCATTGGTATACGAATGCATAATCAGAACCAAGCTGAAATCCCTACTACATCACCACAACCATCATTGGTACATGACTACATTACCAAAATAAAGCTCAAATCAATACTACGTCACCAGAACTAAAGCTAACCAAACATAAAATTGTCTGGCATGAAACTGCAGCTCCTAGTATGTATGTAACAATAATAAGGAGATAGCATGAATTGTTACCAGCCATCATGAGACTGCGGACAATACAGGAACCAAAGTACTGTGAAACAATTAAAAATTACCTTAATTTTTGGGAGATATCTTTTATGTTTTAAGGCCACTTTACACGCAGATATAAATCTTTGGCAGATCTGTGGTTGCAGTGAAATCATGGACCTATTGTTCCATTTGTGCACAGTCACAAACCTGGCACTGATTGTCCACAATTTCTCTGCAACCACAGATCTGCCGCAGATTTATCTCTGTGTTTAAACTGGCCTTTAGGTACATTAATTCTGAGCACATTTATGGGGGTCTGGGTCCTGAGACCCCCGTAAATTGCTCAAAAGACTCCTTAGAAGTGCACGGCTCAGGAGACAGGACTACTTTCTACAGCATCTGCTCTGTGCTGTGTGTGCTCTTCTAAAAGAGCTTTTCAGCTATTTTTGGGAGTTTCAAGAACAGATTCCTCACCAATCTGCTCAGAATTATTGGGCATAAAACAAAAAATTCTCCCAAAAGTTTAGTTACTTTTTGAGGAGCACTTTGAACTGCCCTGAGAAGGGCAGTTCAAAGTATTGTAGTATTGTAGTATTGTAGTGCGCTTGCGCAGGACCTCATGCCGGCTACTGTGGATGACGTAGAATGCATCAGGCACCCAGGATTCAGAAGAAGGAGGAAAAAGCTGAAAGAAGAGGCGCCGCTATTGGAGAAAGGAGACACCCATCCGACCAGTCTGCACCGCATCGCCTTTTAGGTGAGTATTATAAGGTGATTGTTATGTTCTACACAGCGGCCGGGGCTTTTATCTACAGCATGTTAGAATATTGTACATAAGAGCCAACTAGTGGTGGCCGCAGCTTATAGTCACCAAATCTGGTGACAGGTTCCCTTTAAAGAAGCACTCCGCTCATTTGTTTTCCCTAAAAACGTATTGTTCAGCTCACCTTTCTTCCTATGCCACAAAATCCGAGGGCTGCTCGTGGTCCGCTCGTCAAGTGGGGGGGATCAGTGGTTATTTTAGATAAAACTCTTTATGAAAGAGAACTATCCACCATACTAAATGACCACTCTACCTAAAGGCATTTGAACGAGGACCCAACAAACATTTTTTCTACCAAATAACAGAATATTCTATAACAAGGTTAAGATTGGGGGATTCTAAACAAGAAATCCTAGGAATACCTCATGGTGGATACTCCTATTTGCCCCATCTTTCAGAGTCTACCTAAAGTTTACAAGGACACCTTCCCCCCTCCGTTAAGACACATTGTTGCTAGCACGGGATCGCTAACCAGCCACCTTTCCGATTGGTTAGACAATATTTTACAACAGCTCATTAAGCGCACTGTCGTTTACATAAAGGACACACAAAGCCTCCTCCAGAATCTTAAGGAGATGAAATGGACTGAACATTCCTTTTGGATTACTAGTGACGTAGTGGAAAAGAGCCCTAATGCTGAGCACCCCCACACTACCTCACGTCTCATACTGAGTCCCCTACATTGCTCCACTCCATACTGTGCCCACCCATGCTGCTGTTTCCATACTGAGACCTCACACTGCACCTGTTCATACTGAATCCCCATGCTAGCTCCTTTTCGATAATGAGCTCCCAATCCTTCCCCCTCTCTATACTTAATGCATTGATACACACGTCACTTCTGGGGTGGTGCACAAGTAGGGTCCCAAACCGTATCAAATAGTTGTAGAAACTTGTCACTCAAGATCAACGTGAATAGTGGTTTTTATTATAAAGAACTTGTAGGACCAGCACAAGCACATCATTGCCACATAGACAGCGATGGACACCACGTCATACCGGGCTTCGCTGCTCGGCACGCTACTATACTTTCTGAGGACCCACTGCACGCACTGATTAAGGTGTTTTGACCAAAACATCTGTACTTGTGCTGGTCCTACAAGTTCTTCACATTAAAAACCACTGTTCACATTGATCTTAAGTACCAAGTTTCTACATCTACCCCTCTCCATACTGAGAACCCCAACATACTGAGTCCTTACACTTTTCCCCATTGATTTTATCCTTTGCACTATCTTTCACTCTGTAAGCCTCCCTAACCCACCATCTACAGCAATAGGACCCCTAAACCCTCCTCTACAGCAATAAGCTCCTTATCCCCCCTCTACAGCAATAGGCTACCTAAACTTTCCATCTACAGCAATAGGCCCCCTAAACCCCCTCTACAGCAATAGGGAAGCTAAACCCCTCATCTACACCAATAGGTTCCCTAAGCCCCCTTCTACAGCAATAGGCTCCCCAAACCACCCTCTACAGCAATAGGCCCCTTAAACCTTCCTGTACATTAATAGTCCCCCTAAACCACCCCCACAGCAATAGGCCCCTTAAACCCCCCTCCTAGAGCAATAGGACCCTAAACACTCCTACAGCAAAAGGCCCCTAAACCCCACCTCCTACAGCGATATTCTCCATAAAGCCCCCTCCTACAGCATTAGGCTCCCTAAACACCCCTCCTACATCAATAGACCCCCTAACTCTAAGACTATACTAACCGCACCAGCTCCCCAACCACTGTCTAGATTCATAGGCCCCCTAATCACCAGACTATAACCTCTGCCTGCCCCTCCCCTGCAATCCCCAGACTATAGCCTCTGCCTGCCCCTCCCCCACAAACCTCACATTGGAGCCTCATGGGAGACATTGCAAAGCAGAATGAAGGATATTACAACTTAGTATTGAGTACATTATACAGCAGCATGGGAGGAAATTGCACAGCAGCATGGGGACAATATACAGCTAAATGGGGGATATTACAAAGCAGAATGGCGGATATTACACAGCAGCATAGGGGACATTACACAGCAGCATGGGGGATATTACACAGCATTATGGGGGACATTATACAGCAGAATGGGGTATATTACAAGGAATATTGGCGGACATTACATAGCAACCTTGGGGGACATTATACAGCAGAATGGGGGATATTACAAAGTAGAATGGGCGATAGTACACAGCAGAATGGGGCATATAAAACAGCAGCATAGGATATATTACACAGCAGAATGTTGATTTTCCACAAAAGCATGGGAGTCATACAGCAGAATGGCAGATATTACACAGTAGCAAGGAGGACATTATACAGCAGTAGGGGGGACATTACAAACAGAATGTGGGATAGTTCACTGCAGCATTGGGGATATTATACAGCAGAATGGGGGAAATTACACAAAAGCATTGGGGATATTATACAGCATCTGAAGATTACAGAGGAACATAGGAGACATTATACAGCAGAATGAGGTATATTACACTGCAGCAGAAGGGATATTACACAGCAGCATGGGGGATATTACACAGCAACATGGGGGAAATTATAAGGCACAGTAGGGGAATATTACAATACTAGAAGGTGGCCCGATTTTAACGCATCGGGTATTCTAGAATTTATTGTGTAGTTAATGTATGATTTTTGTTATATATATAGATGTTGTTGTGTGTAGTTACCAAGTCTTTGTTTAGGGCGCTGTAAATGTTCTGGATGTTGTCTGGGTATGGCGGTGTGAGAGAGCGGTGTTGTTTGTGTGTTGCGTTGTTTGTGGAGCGCTGTGTGTATGTGGTGCTGTGAGTGTTGTGCAGTTTCTGTGTGTGTGTGTGGTGCTGTGTGTGGGGTGTGTTATGATCCGGAACCATGGAAGACAACCATAAATCATTGGTAAAAGGTGACAAGAGCATCGGCAACTAATCTAGCCGCTATCTCCTTACTAACTATCACAACTAGAAGTAGCCGAGGGGTGAACTAACATCCTGTGCACAGCGAACCCAGCCGGAGAACTAGCTATCCTAAAGGAAGGAAAGATGAATAACTCTCTGCCTCAGAAAATAGATAAAGAATAGCAAGCCCCCCACATTCAAAGACTGCGGTGATATAGGAAAACACAATACACAGATAGATGATAGGATTAGCAAAAGGTGAGGCCCTACTGACTAAATAGGACAGGACAGGAAAGGGACTGATGGTGGCCAGAGAAAAACCCTGCAAAAATCCAACAACCTGATAGTACAAAAAAGCCCTCAGATCGCTAGATCTGAACTCCGTCCTATACCAGGCGCTCTTGTCATACCAATGAAAAGAAAGCAGGAACCATTACAAATTCAAGAAGCAACAAACACATGGACTTATAGGAGCAATACTCCAAATATAGCTGCAGGGAGCTTTCCAGATAAGCAACTGAGAGGGAAGATCCCTGCATACAAATAAACTGAAAACAACCACAGCAAATGACAAACTCAGATAAGAACAAAAAGAACTAAACAAAAATAAAGAGCCAAGCATTTATCTGGGGTAGATGTGGTCTGGAGCAGGATGAAACAGGCTGGTGAACAAAGAACAACTGACATCCGGCATAGCCTGCTATCAGACCAGGATTTAATAAAGCAGAGAGTTAGCAATGGAAACGCCCATTGCTCAACACACCTGGACTCTGTCCAAACCATTCCTGGCCACAAGAGGGAGCCTCACAGCAGGGAAATCATAACTGACATTCACAACAGAGGTGTGTGTGTGTGTTTTGGGGGGAGGTATGTTTTGTGCAGTGTGTGTGTTGGAGGAGTAGTCCTGGAGAGAGAGGAGGATAATTGGAAGAGCAGTCCTGGGGGAAGAGGAGTATAATAGAAGGAGTAATCCTGGGGAGAGAGGAGGATAATAGGAGGAGTAGTCCTGGAGGTGAGGAGTATAATAGGAGGAGTAGTCCTGAGGTGAAAGAGTATAATAAGTGGAGTAGTGCTGGGGGGGAGAAGTCTAATAGGAGGAGTAGTCCTGGGGGAGGAGTATAATAGGTGTAGTCCTGAGGGGAGTTGTATAGGTGCCCAATGTGTGGGGTGGCGTGGCCAAGCGGGCACAGTGTGCGAGGGGCATGGCCAGACAGAGCCAAGCGGCCAATGTGAGTGGAAGGCATGGCCGGGCTAAGCGGTCAATGCGTGTGGGGGGCATGGCCGGGCCGAGACAAGCGGCCAATGCGATGGTTGTCACTGTAATAACTCATTTTGGAGCAAGATAGACAGACAGACTGAATAAGGCAATTATATATATAGATAACGTGGCGGACATTACACAGCAACATGGGGGACATTATAAAGCAACATTGAGACATTACAAAGCAGAATGGGGCATATTACAAAGCAGAATGGGGATATTACAGAGCAGCCAGGGTTTATTATACAGCAAAATTGGAGAAATTATACAGCAAAATTGGGGATATTACACAGCAGCATGGGGGATATTAGACAGCAGAATGGGGGATAATACAGAGCAGCATTGGCTATGTTACAAAGCAGAATGGGGGATATTACACAGCAGCATGGGAATAGTACACAGCCAAATGGGCATATTACACAGCAGCATCAAAGACATACAGCAGAATAGCAGATATTACAAAGCAGAAAGGGGATATTAGACAGCACCAAGAGGGATATTGCAAAGCAAAATGGGGATATTATACAGCAGCATTGGGTAGATTATACAGCAGCATAAGGTAAATTACACAGCAGCATAGGGACAATATACACTATATACATATAATGGGGGACATTACTCAGCAACATAGGAGACATTATACAGCAGAATGGGGGGTATTACAAAGTAGAATGGGGGATGTTACACAGCAACATGGAGGACAATATACAGCAGAATTATGGATATTAGACAGCAACATGGGAACATTACAGAGCAACATGGGGGGCATTACATAGCAGAATGGGGGATATTACATAGCAGAACGGGGGATGTTACACAGCATAATGGAAGATATTACATAGTAGCATTGGGATATTACACAGCAGCATAAAAGACATACAGCAAAATGGCAGATATTACAAAATACCTTAGATGACATTATACAGCAGCAGAGGGAGACATTACACAGCAGAATGGAAAAGAATACACTGCACCATGGGGTATATTATACAGCAGAATGGGGTATATAACAGAGCCAAATGTGATACATTATACATTAGAATGGGGGATATTACACTGCAGCATGGTGATATTATATAGCAGCATAGGAGACATACAACAGAATGGCATATATTAGAAAAAACAGGGAGGACATTATGCAGCAGCAGGGGGGACATTACATAGCAAAATGGAAAAAAGTACACTGCACCAATGGGGATATTATACAGCAGAATGGGGGGTATTACACAGCAGCATTGGGTACATTATACAGCAGCAACAGGAGAAAGTACACAGCAGCACGGGGGACATTAACCCCTTAACGACCGCGGGCAGTAAGTTTACGTTTTAGCGGTCATAACCCCTTACTGCCCACGGTCTGCCGGCGGCAGCATGCCGCGATCGGCACACATCTCAGCTGATTTTCACAGCTGAGATGAGTGCCTGCTAGGCACGAGCAGAATCGTTATCTGCTCGTGCCGTTTAACCCCTGAAATGGCGCTGTCAATATCTGACAGCGCCATTATAAACGCGATCGCTGTAAAGTTTTACTTACCGCCCGATGCCGGAAGTCACGTGACATGTCACGTGACTTCCGGTGGTTGTCATGGTAGCACAGGGTCATGTGATGACTCCTATGCTAGACATGAACCACTTTCAGTTTCACTTTTACCGGAGGCCAGTGAAGCAGGAAGTGACCGTATCTGCTGTTTACAGCTGTATAGCTGTGATCAGCAGATAGTGCAGAACGATCGGATTGCTGCAGAATGGCGGATAATAAAAAGTAGCATGGAGGACGTTATACCGCAGAATGGGGGATATTACACAGAAGCATGGGAAACAATGTACAGCAGAATGAGGCATATTAAAAAGCAGCATAAGGGACATTACACAGCAGCATAGGGTACATTACATAGCAGCATAGAGAACATGACAGAGGAGCATGGGAGACATTATAAAGCAGAATGGGGGTATATTACACAGCAGCATGGGGGAGATTACACCGCAGCATGGGGAACATTATACAGCAGAATAAGGGATATTACACATCAGCAAAGGGAACATTACACAGCAGCTTTAGGAACATTACACAGCAACCAGGGGGATATTATACAGCAGAATAGGGGATATTACACTATAGCATGGGGAACATTACACAGAAATATTTGGGGACACCATACAGCAGAATAGGAGATATTACAAAGCAAAAAGTGGGATATATTACACAGTAGCATGGGAGACATTATACATTATACAAAAGAATGGGGGTATTACATAGGAGCATGGGATACATACAGCAGAATGCCAGATATTACACAGTAACATGGGGGACATTATACAGTAGAATGGGGAGCATAAGACAGCAGAATAGGGCTTATTATACTGCACCATGGGGGATATTATCACTGAGCCATAGATCCTGAAAAATGAGAACGCTACGGGTCACGGAATATGGCGTAAAACGTTCGCCACTTTTTTCAGAAAAACTTCCGATTTTTTTAACCCCTTATATAAAAGTAAACCTATACATGTTTGGTGTCTACAAACTCGCACTGACCTGCGAAATGGCGAGAAAAAAAAACGGAAAGCGAAAAATCGGCCAGTCGTGAAGGGGTTAAAAAGCAGAATGTGGGATATAATACTGCCGCATGGGTGACATTATGCAGCGGAATGGGGATATTACAAAGCAGCATGGGGAATATCACATAAGAGCATGGGAAACATTATACAGCAGAATGGAGATATTACACAGAAAGATTTGAGGCATGCTGCAGAATGGCAGATAATACACAGTAGCATGGAGGACATTATACAGCAGAATGGGAAGATATTACATAGCAACATGGGGAACATTATACAGTTAAATGGGGTATATTACACAGCAGCATGAGGGACATTATACAGCAGAATGGGGATATTACAAAGCAGCATGGGGGACATTACAGAGCAACATGGGGATATTATACAACATATTTGGGGTATA
This sequence comes from Anomaloglossus baeobatrachus, assembly GCF_048569485.1. Taxonomy (NCBI): domain Eukaryota; kingdom Metazoa; phylum Chordata; class Amphibia; order Anura; family Aromobatidae; genus Anomaloglossus; species Anomaloglossus baeobatrachus. Next base: position 464,655,567 of record NC_134353.1, read on the forward strand.
TTACACAGTAACAAAGAACATTACAGAACAACATTGGGGACATTATACAGAAGAATAGGGGTATTACATAGGAGCATGGGATACATATAGCAGAATGCCATATAATACACAGTAGCATGGAGGACATTATACAGTAGAATGGGGAACATAAGACAGCAGAATAGAGTTTATTATACTGCATCATGGGGTCTATTATACAGAAGAATAGGGGATAGTATACAGCAGCATTGCGGACATTATATAGCAGCATGGGAGACATTTTACAGCAGAATGCCGGATATTACAAAACAGAATGGGGACATTACACAGCAGTATGGGGGATATTACATAGAAGAATGGGGGATATTACACAGCAGCATGAAGGACATTATACAGCAAAATTGGAGACGTTATACACAAGAATGGGGGATATTAGAAAGCAGAGTGGGGCATATTACACAGTGGCATGGGATATATTACACAGCAGCATGGGAGATATTACACAGCAAAATGGAGATTTTACACAGCAACATGGGAGACATACAGCAAAGTGCAGATATTACACAGTAGCATGGAGAACATTACACAGCAGTAGGGGGGACATTACACAGCAGAATGGGGGGATAGTACACTGCAGCATGGGGGATATACAGTAGAATGGGGTATATTACACAACAGCATTAGGTACATTTTACAGCAGCATGGGGGTGAATTACACAGCAGCATTGGGTACATTATACAGCAGCATTGGGTACAATACACATTAGCATAGGGAACATGACAGAGGAGAATGGGAGACATTATACAGCAGAATAGGGGTATATTACACAGCAGAATACGGGAGATTACATCGCAGCATGGGGGACATTACACAGCAAAATAGAGGGATATTACACTGTAGCATGGTAGAAAATACACAGCAACATGGGGGATATTACAAAGGAGAATGGGGGATATTACACAGCGGCATGGGAGATATTATTCAGCAAAATTGGAGACATTTTACAGCAGAATGGGGGATATTACACAGTAGCATGGGCAGGGCTGTATTTGAACGTCATGCTGCCCTAGACACTTTATGTGGTCGCACCCTTTACTGACAACGTAAATTATGATTTTGTGCACGCGACACCTATTTAAGACACTACTCTAACACACTTGAAAAAGTGCTAAATGCCATAGGAATGAATATCTGCACTTGCTGCGCATATGTTCAGTTTTATTTTGCTTATTTTAACAGCTTCAGGTTTTCAAAGACACCAAGTGGTTAAAACAGGTATTTGAACCATTTTTCATGCTGTTGTCACCAAGAAGTCGCTGACTAGTACTTAAAACAATTTCAATTTAAAAAAGATGCCAGTGTTTCCTAACCTGTCCTCCTCCTGAAAAACTCAATAGATTCACAGATATGTAAAGGCCATGGTGTGCACACACCCAAACCGTTCACATTCCCTTCAGATTAATTAGTTAAGGCGCTTGTACACAGACTACAGTTGGCTGAACCCGGAGATAGACAGGCTCGGCCGACAGTCTAATTGTCAGAGGTGTGATGACCCAGCAGGTCCAATTTTGGACTGTGAATCCTTTTCTCTCTAAGAGGTGAGCCACTGCCAGAGATGTGTAGTAGCGTCTGTCTCATAGAGAACACAACCACTCAACAAAGTGAACGCTCCTGTGTATGTGACAATCAGGGAGACAGCTGCCAGCCGCATGATGTGATACCTGTCTATAGTGTATGGGAGAGTCAGGCAAGATAACTGCCAGCCGCATGTTGGGACACCTATCTATAGTGTATGGGAGATATAATGATCTACTATTAAATCTAATTAATTAAATATTGCTACATCAACACATATACATCACCAGAACCAGCCTCAAATCACGATAACATCACGAGAACCACCATCTGCACACTTCTATATGACCAGAACCACCATCTGCACACTGCTACATTACCAGAACCGCCATTGGTACATGACTACATTACCAAAATCAAGCTCAAATCACTACTACGTCACCAGAACTAAAGCCAACCCAACATAAAATTGTTTGGCATGAAACTGCAGCTCCTAGTATGTATGTAACAATAATAAGGAGATAGCAGGATTTGTTACCAGCCATCATCAGACTGCGGACAATACAGGAACCATAGTACTGTTAAACATTTAAAAAATACCTTAATTTTTGGGAGATATCTTCTATGTTTTAGGTACATTAATTCTGAGCACATTTATGTGGGTCTGGGTCCTGAGACCCCCGTAAATTGCTCAAAAGACCCCTTAGAAGAGTGCACGGCTCAGGAGACAGGACTACTTTCTACAGCATTCGCTCTGTGCTGTGTGTGCTCTTCTAAAAGAGCTTTTCAGCTATTTTGGGGAGTTTCAAGAACAGAGTCCTCACCAATCTGCTCAAAATTATTGGGCATAAAACAAAAAATTATCCCAAAAGTTTAGTTACGTTTTGAGGAGCACTTTGATCTGCCTTGAGTAGGGCAGATCAAAGTATTGTAGTGCGCTTGTGCAGGACCTCAATGCTGGCTACTGTAGATGACGTAGAAGCTTCATGCACCCAGATTCAGAAAAAGGAGGACAAAGATGGCCAAAAGAGGAGGCGTTGCTATTGGAGAATGGAGACACCCATCCGACCAGTCTGCATCGCATCGCCCTTTAGGTGAGTATTATAAAGTGATTGTTATGTTCTACACAGCGGCCTGGGCTCTTATCTACAGCATGTTAGAATGCTGTACATAAGAGCCCACTAGTGGTGGCCGCAGCTTATAGTCACCAAATCTGGTGACAGGTTCCCTTTACAGAAGCATTCCGGTCATTTTTTTCCCCTAAAAAATTATTGTTCAGCTCACCTGTCTTCCTATGCCACAAAATCCGAGGGGTGCTCGTGGTCCGCTCTTCAGGTGGATTAGTGGTCATTTTAGATAAAACTCTTTATGAAAGAGAAATAACCACCATACTAAATGACAACTCTACCTAAAGGTGTATGAATGGCGACCCAACAAATATTTTTTCTACCAAATAACAGAATATTCTACAACAAGGTTATGATTGGGGGATTCCAAACAAGAAAACCTAGGAATACTTCATGGTGGATACTCCTATTTGCCCCATCTTTCAGGGTCTACCCAAAGTTCACAAGGATACCTTCCCCCCTCCGTTAAGACCCATTGTTGCTAGCACGGGATCGCTAACCAGCCACCTTTCAGATTGGTTAGACAATATTTTACAACCGCTCATGAAGCGCACCGTCGTTTACATAAAGAACACAAAAAGCCTCCTCCAGAATCATAGGGAGATGAAATGGACTGAACATTCCTTTTGGATTACTTGCGACGTAGTTTCACTCTATTCCCCATGACGAAGGTTTACAAGCCCTATTTTTCCATCTTGATAAATATAGCACCCTGGATGACATCCATAAAGAATTTATTATTACAGTAACTGGTTATCTACTTAAACATAATTTCTTCCAGTTTAATGGAATATATTATTTACAAATCACAGGATGCCCTATGGGAGCTAGTTTGTCATGCGCTCTAGCAAACTTATACATGGCATACTGGGAAGAACAATACATACATACCGCAAACAATCCATTCCTCACACACATCTGGTCACACATGTACGCTAGGTACATAGATGACCAGATGTTTATCTGTGATCATAAAACAGATATCACTCCACAGGAGTTTATCAAATCATTGAGCACATATCTGAACAACAATAACTTGAATCTGCGGTTTTCAGTTAATCTATTTTACCCATTCTGCCCCTTTTCTTGACATACAATTATCAGGTATTTCCAATACAGTTGATATCGAGACAACTCTGTACAGGAAAGAGATCAGTGGAAACACCACCTTACATGCGGTTAGTTGTCAAACTCCACACACTCTACTCAATTTACCGGTAGGCGAATTCCTCAGGGCCAAGAGGCTATGTTCCTCTGAAACCTCCTTTTCCACAGAAGCCAAGAACATCAGGAGTAGGTTGAAGAGGAGAGGGTAAACTAACCATTCTTTGCATAGAGCACTAAGCATCTCTAGAACTAGGTCACGTGATGATCTACTGAGGGATAAATCTAAGAATAATACCTATACTGAACGTGTTACCTTTTCCACCCCATATAGCCGGGATTTTTTCAACATCAAAACAATTTTTTTACAGCGAGGTGCTGAACTGAAGTAAAGTGCTGAATTTAAGATAAGTGCATAGTTTCAACACAATTACATAGTGGTGATAACTGTAATTGTTGAATTTCATTAGGGAATTGTGTGTCTGATTGTGATTCTGTGAAAAGGGAAAAAAAAAAAAAAGTTAGTCTTGTGATTTAATTAGTAGGATTAGTCACACCTGTTTCTAGAAGCTTCTAGCAGCTTCTGATAGTCATTGTACATCTATATAAACCACCCAGCACAAGCGAGGTGCTGAGCGAGCAAGGTGCTGAACTGAAGTAAAGTGCTGAATTTAAGATAAGTGCATAGTTTCAACACAATTACATAGTGGTGATAACTGTAATTGTTGAATTTCATTAGGGAATTGTGTGTCTGTGATTCTGTGAAAAGGGAAAAAAAAAAAAGTTAGTCTTGTGATTTAATTAGTAGGATTAGTCACACCTGTTTCTAGAAGCTTCTAGCAGCTTCTGATATTCATTGTACATCTATATAAACCACCCAGCACAAGCGAGGTGCTGAGCGAGCGAGGTGCTGAACTGAAGTAAAGTGCTGAATTTAAGATAAGTGCATAGTTTCAACACAATTACATAGTGGTGATAACTGTAATTGTTGAATTTCATTAGGGAATTGTGTGTCTGTTTGTGATTCTGTGAAAAGGGAAAAAAAAAAAAGTTAGTCTTGTGATTTAATTAGTAGGATTAGTCACACCTGTTTCTAGAAGCTTCTAGCAGCTTCTGATAGTCATTGTACATCTATATAAACCACCCAGCACAAGCGAGGTGCTGAGCGAGCGAAGTGCTGAACTGAAGTAAAGTGCTGAATTTAAGATAAGTGCATAGTTTCAACACAATTACATAGTGGTGATAACTGTAATTGTTGAATTTCATTGGGGAATTGTGTGTCTGTTTGTGATTCTGTGAAAAGGGAAAAAAAAAAAAAAGTTAGTCTTGTGATTTAATTAGTAGGATTAGTCACACCTGTTTCTAGAAGCTTCTAGCAGCTTCTGATAGTCATTGTACATCTATATAAACCACCCAGCACAAGCGAGGTGCTGAACTGAAGTAATGTGCTGAATTTAAGATAAGTGCATAGTTTCAACACAATTACATAGTTTGACACAAGAACATAGTTTGAATTTATCCTTATCCTTATATGTTTCCCATTGGGTTTTTTTCGTTTTTTTTCTCTTTGTTTTTCTACTTTACTGTTTATCCCCATTTGATAGGTGCTCCATGGACAATGCTACCAGGTGTGTATCTTGTCAGATGTATGCATGCCTTGAGCAGCCGTTCGAGGGTGACTATGTCTGCACTCAATGCAAGCATGTTGCGTATTTGGAAGCTAAGGTAACTGATCTAAATAAGCAGCTTGCAACACTAAGGGGCATTGCAAACCTGGAGAGGAGTTTAGAGCTTACTGAGCTTTCTCTGGCTGGGGCCAGTGATATGGAGGAGGGTGGAAGTGGGGAAGATCAGGACCCAAATTCTCAGAAAAGAATATCTTTAGCGGGTACCAAACTCAGCTATTATGTCATATTTAACCTGCTTTTTCAATTTATATTAAAATTTATCTTTTTATTTATATCTCTTTAAAAATCTTCACACAAAGACAAACAAGAATACATATACAGTGAAAATTTTAAAAGGGTTGTCTGAATCACTATACTTTAGATACTTGAGGGATGGAAGGTATAGGAAATATGTACACCTCCTTTTGAAAAATCAATCAAACTCGAGGGGAACCAATCAATTAGAAATGTCCCTCACAAGGACTATCCCTACCTGTCAATGGAGTTAATACAAAAACAAGTCTCTATAGTGATAAGGACCACCTAGATCTCCGAAACCCAGTGCATCTAGTACATATACAATGACATTAGTACCTATTATGGACTATCCCTTCATCTCATTCCTGCCTGGCCAATGGAGCACACCCTTATTTTTCGGGTGCCCCCACTCCTCGGCGTCTCACCCTAAATTTTGCCCTTACAATCCTAGTTGAGGAAATAGCATACGGTCATGGAAAAATTCAAAAAAGGACACTTATTTACTTATGCTAGTGTTCTTTCCAGAAGTCTTAAAGGTGCCTAGAGAATATTCAATGTCTTGTGTCATAGTTTTAGAGGTCTGGTCTCTACAAATGAAAAAAGACCACCTCACTTTCCACTGGACAAGCCATCACCCAGTTCCATTAAAAAGAGGGATCCCGAGGGGACAATATCTCAGACTAAGGAGAAATTGCTCAACAAATAATGCCTTTCATAATCAAGCAAAAGATCTGCGGGATAGGTTCTCTGAAAGGGTTACCCCTCGGATGTTTTAACTAGGGCCTATAAGGGAGCTATTGAGAGAGATAGGCATGATCTCCTTGTCCCTAAGGAGAAAGAAACCTCTGAGCAGATAGTGCGACTGATTGGCACTTTTGATAATTGTAACCAAGAAGTAATGTCAATTCTACGTAGACACTGGGGTATTCTCAGGGCGGACCCAAGTTTGCAGGACTATGTTACATGTAGACCGGCAGTAACATTTAGGAAAGGGAGAGCCCTAAAAGACCGGCTAGTCCACAGTTTCTATGAGCCCCCAAGAGCCATTGGAACATGGCTTGACAGAAAAATAATGGGGACATTTAGGTGTGGACATTGCAAGTTCTGCAAATGGATAGCCCAAAAGAAAGAAACAACAAGTGCTAGCACTGGAAAGATATATCAGACACGGGAGTTTGTAAACTGTGGCTCTGAGGGAATAATATACTTAATTACTTGTAGTTGCCCTATGAACTACATAGGAAAAACGAAGAGAGAATTCCGTAAACGGATTGGAGAGCACTTAGGGGATATACGGAATGCAAGAGATACCCCAGTGTCAAGGCATGTAAGGTCAGTGCATGGAGGAGATCTGCGGAGTATAAATTTTGGTGCAATTGAGCAAGTGTCCCCCTCACCGAGGAGAGGAGACTGGAACAAAATATTGCTCCAAAAGGAGTGCAAGTGGATCTATCGATTCAGTCTAGTCCAGATGGTCTGAATGAACAGCTAGTGTTTAATTGTTTTCTGTAACTGTGGTGGTGTTGAAGGGAAGGTTACCGTGCTTGTAACACATAGACTGATGGTGGCCTGAAATCCCCTGCTAGGGTTGTATTGACCAGAATGGGTCACCCCTCTTCTATATATATTTTTTGTCTGAATTTAGTGCTTGAGTTGTCTTCTTGCAGAAACCTAGACCATTCCCCACTTATATCATTGATAGGGTATATGTGTGCCCCCGCCCCCCCCCCCCTTTCACCTAATGTTGAGCAATAAATAAAACAAAATATCTATTTATATTTATGAACTATGATGTGGACTCCGAGGACACCTGCTGGTTATTATTCGGAAAGGCAGCGAGAGGAATTGGCTAATAAAATATGAATAAAAATAATATAAAGGTTTTTCTTTTTTTGCTCTCTAAATGCAGAAGTCTAGACCTTTCCCCGCTTATATCTGTGATAGGGTATATGTGTGCCCCCGCCCCCCCTCTTTAACCTAATGTTGAGCAATAAATAAAATAAAATATCTATTTATATATATGAACTATGATGTGGACTCCGAGGACACCTGCTGGTTATTATTGGGAAAGGCAGTAAGAGGAATTGGCTAAATAAAATATGAATAGAAATAATATAGGGATTTTTCCCTTTTTTGCTCTCTAAATGTGCCTGTGTTGGGCTATAGGAGTACCAAGTAAGCGGACCGTTTGAATTAAAGTCCCCCTGTTTGTACTATGAATTCAAAAAACGAACGCTGTAGTAACAGCGAGACGATATCACCTGACGCATGCGCAGTAGGTTAAACCATCTTAACGCATGCGCAGTAGTTGAAACGCAGCGTGCGTTCCACAGCCGAACTTCCTGGTTGTGAGAGACGCAATGCGCATGCGCGAACCGCACTTTTACTTCCGGTTTCGGGATTGTACGTTTAAAATCATATTTTGAGTACAATTATAGCTATCAGGTCTTTTTATATGCTGCGACTAAGGCAATAATCATCTGAGCAAGTATATTTGGTCATTGTGAGAAGCTTAATCTTTGTAATTCGAAAAGCCCTCTATGACCAATCAAAAAGCTCCATAAAGGTCATGTGTGTTGAAGGGGTGGGCCTAGACCTATTTAAACCCCAGCATCTAAGGTATGGTGTGTCATACCATTTGATGTCTGGAGGCTGTAACATCCAAGGTAAAAATCTACCCGGCGTACTATTATATACTGTTTATTTGATATGCTATAATATAGGGGCATTGTATATGGACTGGTCTTTGCTGGGGGACAACTTTTTGCATATGAATATATATATATAAAAAGTAAATATTTTGAGAGAAATGGTTATTTCTTTGAAGTTTTCTGACTTTGACAATGTCCTTTTTAGGCTATTAGGCCGTTTTGAAAAGGAAAAATCTCCTGATGAGCTCCGTCAGTGATGTGTATGGAGTGAAACGCGTAGAGATCAGACCATAAAAAGGAATCATGACATAAGAAATTGAATATTCTCTAGGCACCTTGGAGATCCCCAGATAAGTGATTCATCTCATTGCTGAATATAATGGAAATTTCTATATGACCATTTGGCATTAATTCTATTAGGATTGTGAGGGCCAAACTCAGGGCAAGCCGCCGAGGAGTGGGGGCACCGAAAAATTAAGGGTGTGCTCCATTGGCCAGGAAGGAGAGAGACGGAGGGAAAGTTCAGACTGGGTACAAATTGTACGTATTTATATGCACTGGGCGCCAGAAAGTGAGGTGGTCTTTTTTCATTTGTAGAGACCAGACCTCTAAAACTATGACACAAGACATTGAATATTCTCTAGGCACCTTTAAGACTTCTGGAAAGAACACTAGCATAAGTAAATAAGTGTCCTTTTTTGAATTTTCCATGACCGTATGCTATTTCCTCAACTAGGATTGTAAGGGCAAAATTTAGGGTGAGCCGCCGAGGAGTGGGGGCACCCGAAAAATAAGGGTGTGCTCCATTGGCCAGGCAGGAATGAGATGAAGGGATAGTCCATAATAGGTACTAATGTCATTGTATATGTACTAGATGCACTGGGTGTCGGAGATCTAGGTGGTCCTTATCACTATAGAGTCTTGTTTTTGTATTAATTGAGAGGGAGAGAGAAGGGACATACAAGGGTAAGCCGCCGAGGAATGGGGGCATCGTATAAATAAGGATGTACTCCATTGACAGGTAGGGATAGTCCTTGTGAGGGTATTAATAAGGACATTTCTAATTGATTGGTTCCCCTCGAGTTTGATTGATTTTTCAAAAGGAGGTGTACATATTTCCTATACCTTCCATCCCTCAAGTGTCTAAAGTATAGTGATTCAGACAACCCTTTTAAAATTTTCACTGTATATGTATTCTTGTTTGTCTTTGTGTGAAGATTTTTAAAGAGATATAAATAAAAAGATAAATTTTAATATAAATTGAAAAAGCAGGTTAAATCTGACATAATAGAAGATCAGGACCCAGAGGTAGGTAGCTGGGTAACAGTTAGAAGAAGAGGTAGGGGAAAAAGTGTCAGGCAGCCTAGTCCTGACCTGGCACAACCTAGTAAATATGCCTGTTTGGCTGATATTAGGAATGAAGGGCCTGGACTAGGGTCACTACAGCAGGATATTGCTCCTAGCAACCAGGAAAACAACTGCTGTAGGAAGGAGGGAAATAGAAGTGCAGCAAAGCCCAGACAGATTTTGGTGGTAGGGGACTCTATAATTAGGCGGACAGACAGGGTCATCTGTCGCCGAGACCGTGAATGCCGAACAGTGTGTTGTCTGCCGGGTGCTCGGGTTCGGCATATTGTGGATCGGATAGACAGATTGCTGGGTGGGGCTGGGGAAAACCCAGCGGTCATGGTGCACATTGGTACTAATGACAAAGTTAGAGGCAGGTGGAAGGTCCTTAAAAATGATTACAGGGAACTAGGAGAGAAGCTGAAGTCCAGGACTTCCAAGGTGGTGTTTTCAGAAATACTACCGATGCCACGAGCGTCACTAGAAAGACAGCGGGAGCTTAGGGAGATAAATATGTGGCTTAGAAATTGGTGCAGGAAGGAAGGGTTCGGGTTCATGGAGAACTGGGCCGACTTCTCAGTCGGCTACAGGCTCTACGGTAGGGACGGGCTGCACCTCAATGGGGAAGGTGCAGCTGTGCTGGGGGAGAAAATGGTCAGACGGATGGAGAAGCTTTTAAACTAGGATCGGGGGGGAGGGAGGGTAGTGGAGCAAATAAGGGGATAGATAGAGCAGATAGAGACTGGGAGACGGTAGGGGACAATGAAGGATTAGGGGGGATGGGACATACAAGGAACTTAGGGAGGCTAGGAGTAATAAAGGTGTTAATAGGATTAAATGTCTACTGGCAAATGCAAGAAGTCTTGCAAACAAAATGAATGAATTGGAGACTCTTATGTCAACCATGGATTATGATGTGGTGGGCATTACGGAAACCTGGCTGGATGAAAGCCATGACTGGGTGACAAACATACAGGGTTATAGTACATTTAGGAAGGACAGGAAAGGCCAAAAAGGTGGTGGGGTGTGTATATTTATTAAATCTAACCTAAAACCTGTGTTGTATGATGACATTGAGGGGAACAGCAACAATGTAGAGTCAGTATGGGTAAATGTACATGGGGAGGGGAATAATGGAAAAATGCTAATTGGAGTTTGCTATAAGCCTTCTAACATACCTGAACAAATAGAGGGTGAAATGCTGGAACAAATTGAAAAGGCAGCTAATAATAATCGGGTTCTTATTATGGGGGATTTCAACTATCCAGACATTCAGTGGGACATAGAATCTTCTGGTTCTGCTAAAAGCTGTAAGTTCTTATCTACCATTCAAGACCATTTCCTCTCTCAGATGGTAGGTGAACCGACCAGGGGAGATAATTTGCTAGATCTGGTCCTGTCAAATAGATCGGATACAATTTCAGATCTACAGGTCCGGGAGCACTTGGGCACCAGCGATCATAATATGGTAAGCTTCAACATAATATTCAATAGAACATTTCAAAGGGGGAATGCTAAAACCTGGAATTTTAGGAAAGCTGATTTCAACAAATTAAGGGAAGAGCTTAAATGTGTAGATTGGGACAAAGTCATGGTAACTGGGGATACCGAACATAAATGGGGTAAGTTTAAGGATATACTACTAGAGTCCTGTAAAAAACGTATACCCTCTGGTAATAAAATGTCCAGGAATAAAAAGAAACCACTATGGATAAATAAGACTGTACAAAGTATAATAAAACAAAAACAAAGGGCATTTAAAATCTTAAAGGCTGAGAATACAGAAATAGCATTGCAGGAGTATAAAGATATCAATAGGAAATGTAAAAAAGAAATCAAACAAGCAAAATTAGCTACTGAAACAAAAATCGCCAATGACATTAAAATAAATCCCAAAATCTTTTATAAATACATTAATGCCAAAAGGAAAACAAAGGATAGTATCGGCCCCTTAAAATATAATAACAAGTTAGTTATAGAGGACAAACAAAAGACTGAGATATTAAATAGGCATTTCTCATCTGTATTCACCAAGGAACTGACTGTACCAGGGATCATTCAACAAGTGAAAAATCAAAGTCCACCACCCGATATAATTAATTTAACACAGGATGAAGTACGCCTACGTCTGAGTAAATTAAACATTGACAAATCCCCAGGGCCAGATGGCATTCATCCACGAATATTGAGGGAATTGAGCTCCGTAATCGACAGACCGCTGTATCTCATCTTTTTAGACTCACTTGTAACAGGGTTGGTGCCTCAGAATTGGAGGATTGCTGATGTGGTACCGATATTTAAGAAAGGTAAGAGGGTAGATCCAGGCAACTACCGTCCAGTAAGCCTGACATCAGTAGTATGCAAAGTTTTTGAGGGCATTTTAAGGGATGACATGCAAAAATATATTGCAGAAAATAATATGATAACTGACAAACAGCATGGATTCATGAAAGATAAGTCGTGTCTAACCAACCTGTTGGGGTTCTATGAGGGGGTAAGTTCAAACCTGGATATTGGTAATGCAGCTGATGTGATTTATTTGGACTTTGCAAAGGCATTTGATACTGTACCACATAATAGCCTTATACTAAAGCTCCAGAAGCAAGGACTAGGGGAAACTATATGCAACTGGGTAAGGAATTGGCTAAAAGATAGGAAACAAAGAGTAGTCATAAATGGTACATTCTCTAAATGGGCCATAGTCAGCAGTGGGGTGCCGCAGGGATCTGTGCTTGGACCGATTCTTTTTACTCTCTTTATTAATGACCTTGTGGATGGGATTGATAGTACAGTGTCAGTCTTTGCCGATGACACCAAACTATGTAGGATATTAAAAACTGACCTGGATAGTACAATATTACAAAAAGATCTGGATAAGATGTCAGAATGGGCAGATACTTGGCAAATGAGATTTAATGTTGATAAATGTAAAGTAATGCACCTAGGATGGAGTAATCCTATAGCTGCGTATACATTAAATGGAAGTAAACTCGGGACTACAGAACAGGAGAAGGACTTGGGTATTCTCATTACAAATAAGCTGAGCAGCAGCACTCAATGTCAAGCAGCAGCTGCTAAAGCAAACAAGATTTTAGGGTGTATAAAAAGAGAGATTAGATCCCGTGATCCCAATGTATTGTTACCCCTCTATAAATCACTTGTAAGGCCACATCTGGAATACGGGATCCAGTTTTGGGCTCCACATTTTAAAAAGGACATTCAGAAGTTAGAGTCAGTTTAAAGGCGGGCAACTAGACTATTACAAGGAATGGAAGGCCTCCCATATGATGACAGGTTGAAAAAGTTAGATATGTTTAGCTTAGAAAAAAGACGTCTCAGAGGAGATCTCATTTATATGTATAAATACATGTGTGGTCAATATAAAGGACTGGCTCATGACTAAAGCGGGCTTTACACGCTGCGACATCGCTAATGCGGAGTCGTTGGGGTCACGGAATTTGTGACGCACATCCGGCCGCATTAGCGATGCCGTTGCGTGTGACACCGATAAGCGATTTTGCATCGTTGCAAAAACGTGCAAAATCGCTAATCGGCGACATGGGGGTCCATTCTCAAATCTCGTTACTGCAGTAGTAACGAGGTTGTTCCTCGTTCCTGCGGCAGCACACATCGCTGCGTGTGACGCCGCAGGAACGAGGAAGCTCTCCTTACCTGCCTCCCGGCCGCTATGCGGAAGGAAGGAGGTGGGCGGGATGTTACGTCCCGCTCATCTCCGCCCCTCCGCTGCTATTGGGCGGCGGTTCAGTGACGTTTCAGTGACGTCGCTGTGATGCCGCACGGACCGCCCCCTTAGAAAGGAGGCGGTTCGCCGGTCACAGCGACGTCGCCGGACAGGTAAGTATGTGTGACGGGTCTGCGCGATGTTGTGCGGCACGGGCAGCGATATGCCCGTGTCGCGCAACAGATGGGGGCGGGTACCCACACTAGCGATATCGGGACCGATATCGCAGTGTGTAAAGTAGCCTTTATTTCTTCCAAAGACAGTACTAAGGACCAGGGGGCACTCACTGCGAGTGGAAGAAAAGCAATTCCAACACCTAAATAGGAAAGGGTTCTTTACAGTTAGAGCGGTCAGACTGTGGAATACACTACCACAAGAGGTAGTAATGGCAGATACTATAACAGCTTTTAAAAAAGGGCTGGATGATTTCCTCAGTACACAAAACATTGTTGGTTATAAATGACTTAGTGACTAAATGTAGAACTGGTGGAGGAAGGTTGAACTAGATGGACCTAGGTCTTTTTTCAACCTAAGTAACTATGTAACTATGTAACAATACATTGCTCTCTTACAGCAGGATAGAGGATTAAATCATAAACTCTCACAAGGTGTCAATATTGTGGCTACAAAAGCTAAAACTATAGGTAACATCATATCACCTGGCTTATACACAGCTGTGAAACCCAGCAAAACATGGTTGAGCACTACAGGCTCCTATGCGCGTCACAACGATGTGGTCTATGCTAATACATGCATAGTACGAAACAGTTTCCAGGAGCCAATGGGGAAATTTTCAAAATCACTTCTTTTATCAACTGCTCATCATCACATGCAGTATATAGAGCCTCTTGCCTTATCTACAATAAAAATTATATAGGATGTGCATCCAGATCTCTTAGAACACGCATATAAGAACACATTAGAACCCTTTCAGAATCATCAATTACTACAGCAGGCAATATGCAGAAAAAACGCTCCTCATTGGGGCTCACTAAACATTTTCAGGATTTACATGATGGGGTTTTCACCTTTTTAAAGGTGGCAGATCTTGAACACGTTACCAGACCACCCAGAGAAAGTGACTGGTTTGCAGCTTTACTATATGCAGAGGCCAAATGGATCCTTAATTTAGACACCAGGCAACCATTAGGTCTTAATTTTCATTCAGATTTAAATTTTATCATTTAAATATACCTTTTGGGTTCTATTCTGCAACCAATTACCACCAGATATGATCCAATTTATAATTTGCAGATGAAATATATCACTTTTTTTTTTACCCTGCAGGTCCCCCTAGAATTTAAATTAATGAATGCATATAGGTAGAATAATTATTAATTGATTTATGGGAATTAGTTTATAACAATTTTGTAGTAAATAATTACAACTATTGGACTTTGTCATTTTATTGATATCCACAAATCTTTTAATAGGTCATAAACCTTTCCTTTTTCTACATAAGCACAACCAATCTCTAGAATTTAAGGTCTAAAAACAGGAATTTTTTGATCCATCATAACAACGCAGAAACAAATTTGAATTGAATATCTTTTTTTCCCATATCCTATAGGCCTAGTTTTCTCCTGGACAAGAAATGGTCCATATCCAACAGTTTGTCTCCCTTCTTTACATAATATTTGAAAGTATTTTCTATATTTCTTATTACTTTCCTTCAGATTAGTCATAAAATCATACACAATACACATACACTTTGCACATTTTTTTCATTTTATTTTATTTTTCATTCCTGGATAAGGAATTTCATTATACTTTTTTTATGTTACTGCACTTCATTCCGTTTTCACATTTTCAGTCCATTGAGTTAAAAATTATTCACACCTGTTTTCTATCCATAACAATGGTCACACCCTCAAACCTCTCTCACTCAGGTATGTGTCTGACATATAAACCTGGTATCATAGGCTGTATAGGTTATTTATGATTAAGGATTTATTGTTTTTATGTACCGGTCCGAAACACGTCAAGATCACCCATAATTTAATGTTCACCTTGTGATTTTCTTCCGCAAATTTTAACATGCTTCAATAAAGAAATTTTTTATATTTTACTGGAATACTGGAATTGGTGCTGGGTCCATACCTTCACGCCTTCTCTGCTTCATTTTTTCCCCTAAGCCTGAGTAAATGTAGTGTAAGGTCTGTGATAATTCACTTACAGATCGCTGATTTCTCATGTACCTGACTCCATGATGACTTCACATCCACAGCTCGTTTCTGCAGACTTCCCTCTTCTCCGGTCTTCTGCAGCACATCTCACCATGGTGCCCCGAAAAATAGCAATGTCATTATAATGTTCCTGAATAACAATACCTACAAATGCTGTGCCAGAAATAAGCCCTATGCTGTGGGCTGGAAAAAAAAATTACTCCTCACTGTGCTCCCCGCAAAAGAATATTACTGCACACAATCCCTCTTAACGTACATGGCCTCCACACTATCCTCTCCTATAAAATATTCCCACAACACCGTCCCCACTTATATATTATGACCGCAACTCTGCCCCCTAATAAAATAAAAACACCACACTGCTCTTTATAAATTATACCCATCACACCTTTCTCAATTATAAAATATGATCTGCATATTGTCCTCACATCATGCTGCCCCCTCCTCACAATGTCCCATGCATGCTGCCCTTCTCCATATAAGGGTCTCACACTGCTCTTCTCCATACTGAGCCACCAATGCTGCTCCTTCTTAATGCACTTTAAATGCTGCCTGCCCCTTCTCCATAATGACGCCTCCATGCTGCCCCACTCATGATACAGAGACCACTATGCTATCTCACGCCTAAGGGCTCGTTTCCACCTGCGATTTGCATGTGCAAGTGCAATCCAATAAAAAATCGGATTGCACTCGCACCAGTGTTAATCAATGAGCCAGTTTCCTCTTTCCTGTTATTTCTCCACACGAATCGTTTTCTCGATGCAATCGCAGCATGCTGCGTTTTGCAATGAATCTCAGCTCACGCACTCCCAACATCCCACTGCAGTGCACGCAGAGACAGACAGTGGAGGAGAAAGTGCTTCCCCCATCTATTCCGCTCCTGTGATGCAATCGAAAGATTGCATCACAGTTGCATGACCCTCAGCTGACGCTCGCAGCAGAGGGTCATTAGCATATCGCTTCCGAAGCTCTCGCATCGGAAGCGGTACACAAGTGGAAAAGAGCCCTAATGCTGAGTACCCCCACACTACCTCATGTCTCATACGGAGTCCCCTAAATTGCTCCACTTCATATTGAGCCCACCCATGCTGCCCCGTTTCCATACTGAGACCTCACACTGCCCCTGTTCATACTGAATCCCCATGCTAGCTCCTTTTCGATAATGTGCTCCCTATCCTTCTCCCTCTCTATACTTAATGCATTGATACACACTTCACTTCTGGAGTGGGGCACAAGTAGGGTCCCAAACCATATCAAATAGTTGTAGAAACTTGGCACTCAAGATAAACGTGAATAGTGGTTTTTATTATAAAGAACTTGTAGGACCAGCACAAGCACATCATTGCCACATAGATAGCGGTGGACACCATGTCATACCGGGCTACACCGCTCGCCACACTACTATACTTTCTGAGGACCCTCTGCATGCAATGATGAAGGTCTTTTGACCAAAACATCTATACTTGTGCTGGTACTACAAGTTCTTCACAATAAAAACCACTGTTCACATTGATCTTGAGTACAACGTTTCTGCATCTATCCCTCTCCATATGGAGAACTCCAACATACTGAGTCCTTCCACTTTTCCCCATCGATTTTATCCTTTGCAAGATCTTTCACTCAGTAAGCCTCCCTAAACCCATCATCTACAGCAATAGGCCCCCTACACCCTCCTCTACAGCAATAAGCTCCCTTATCCCCCCTCTACAGCAATAGGCTACCTAAACTTGCCATCTACAGCAATAGGCCCCCTAAACCCCCCTCTAAAGCAATAGGCAAGCTAAACCCCCCATCTACACCAATAGGTTCCCTAAGCCCCCTTCTACAGCAATAGGCTCCCAGAACCGACCTCTACAGCAATAGCCCCCCTACTTCCCCCCCGCCACAGCAATAGGCCCCTTAAACCCCCCTCCTACAGCAATAGGACCATAAACACTCCTCCTACAGCAATAGGCCCCCTAAACCTCATCTCCTACAGCGATACTCTCCATAAACCCCCCCTCCTACAGCAATAGGCTCCCTAAATACTACTCCTACAGCAATAGACCCCCTAACTCTAAGACTATACTAACAGCCCCAGCTCCCCAACCACTATCTAGAGTCATAGGCCCCCTAATCCCCAGACTACAATAACAGGCCACCTAATCCTTAGTCTTTAGCCTCTGCCTGCCCCTCCCCCGAAATCACCAGACTATAGCCTTTACCTGCCCCCCCCCACATTCCCGACTATATCCTATGCCTGCCCTTCCCCCACAATCCCCAGACTATAACCTCTGCCTGCCCTTCCGCGGCAATCCCCAGACTATAGCCTCTGCCTGCCCCTCCCTTGCAATCTCCAGATAATAGCCTCTGCCTGCCCCTCCTCCGCAATCTCCAGACTATAGCCTCTGCCTGCCCCTGCCCCTCAACCCCCCCGACTATAGCCTCTGTCTGTCCTTCCCCCACAAACCTAACATTGGAGCCTCAAGGGAGACATTACACAGCAGAATGGGGGATATTACAACTTAGCTTTGGGTACATTATACAGCAGCATGGGACGAAATTACACAGCAGCATAGGGGAGATTACACCGCAGCATGGGGGACATTATACATCAGAATAAAGGGATATTACACTGTAGCATGGTAGAAAATACACAGCAACATGGGGGATATTACAAAGCAGAATGCGGGATATTACACAGCGGCATGGGAGATATTCAGCAAAATTGGAGCCACTTTACAGCAGAATGGGGGATATTACACAGTAGAATGGATAGGGCTGTATTTGGCCTTCATGCTGCCCTAGACACTTTATGTGGTCGCACCCTTTACTGACAAAGTAAAATTATGATTTTGTACGACATCTATTTAAGACACCACTCTGTAACACACTTGAAAAAGTGCTAAAACGCCATAGGAATGAAGATCTGCACTTGCTGCACATACGTTCAGTTTTATTTTGCTTATTTTAACAGCTTCAGGTTTTCAAACACACTAAGTGGTTAAAACAGGTATTTGAACCATTTTTCATGCTGTTGCCATCAAGAAGTCGCTGACTAGTACTTAAAACAATTTCAATTTAAAAAAGATGCCAGTGTTTCCTAACCTGTCCTCCTCCTGAAAAACTCAATAGATTCACAGATATGTAAAGGCCATGGTGTGCACACACCCAAACCGTTCACATGCCCTTCAGATAGTAGTTAAAGCGCTTGTACACAGACTACAGTTGGCTGAACCCGGAGATAGACAGGCTCGGCCGACAGTCTAATTGTCAGAGGAGTGATGACCCAGCAGGTCAAATTTTGGACTGTGGATCCTTTTCTCTCTAAGAGGTGAGCCACTGCCAGAGATATGTAGTAGCGTCTGTCTCATAGAGAACACGACCACTCAACAAAGTGAACGCTCCTGTGTATGCGACAATCAGGGAGACAGCTGCCAGCCGCATGATGTGACACCTGTCTATAATGTATGGGACAGTCAGAAAGATAGCTGCAAGCCAAATGATGGGACACCTGTGTATAGTGTATAGGAGAGTCAGGCAGGATAACTGCCAGCCGCATGATGGGACACCTATCTATAGTGTATGATACATATAATGATCTACTAATAAATTAAATATTGCTACATCTACACAAATACATCACCAGAACCAACCTCAAAACACGATAACATTACCAGAACCACAATCTGTATATGACAACATCTCCAGAACCAACCTCAAATCACTACTACATCAAGAGAACCACCATCTGCACACTTCTACGTTACCAGAACCGCCATTGGTATATGAATGCATAATCAGAACCAAGCTGAAATCACTACTACATCACCAGAACCATCATTGGTACATGACTACATTACCAAAATCAAGCTCAAATCACTACTACGTCACCAGAACTAAAGCTAACCCAACATAACATTGTCAGGCATGAAACTGCAGCTCCTAGTATGTATGTAACAATAATAAGGAGATAGCAGGGTTTGTTACCAGCCATTATCAGACTGCGGACAATACCAGAACTATAGTACTGTGAAATAATTAAAAAATACCTTAATTTTTGAGCGATATCTTCTATGTTTTAGGTACATTAATTCTGAGCACATTTATGTGGGTCTGGGTCCTGAGACCCCCGTAAATTGCTCAAAAGACTCCTTAGAAGTGCACGGCTCAAGAGACAGGACTACTTTCTACAGCATTCGCTCTGTGCTGTGTGTGCTCTTCTAAAAGAGCTTTTCAGCTATTTTTGGGAGTTTCAAGAACAGATTCCTCACCAATCTGCTCAGAATTATTGGGCATAAAACAAAAAATTCTCTCAAAAGTTTAGTTGCTTATTGAGGAGCACTTTGATCTGCCCTGAGAAGGGCAGATCAAAGTTGTGTACTGTGCTTGCGCAGGACCTCAATGCCGGCTACTGTGGATGACGTAGAATGCATCATGCACCCAGGATTCAGAAGAAGGAGGGCAAAGATAGCTGAAAGAAGAGGAGCCGCTATTGGAAAATGGAGACAATCATCCGACCACTCTGCACCGCATCGCCCTTTAGGTGAGTATTATAAGGTGATTGTTATGTTCTACACAGCGGCTTGGGGTCTTATCTACAGCATGTTAGAATGCTGTACATAAGAGCCCACTAGTGGTGGCCGCAGCTTATAGTCACCAAATCTGGTGACAGGTTCCCTTTAAAGAAGCACTCCGGTCATTTTTTTTCCCCTAAAAAATTATTGTTCAGCTCACCTTTCTTCCTATGCCACAAAATCCGAGGGGTGCTCGTGGTCCACTGGTCGGGAAGGGGGGGGGGTCAGTGGTCATTTTAGATAAAACTCTTTATGAAAGAGAAATATCCACCATACCAAATGACCACTCTACCCAAAGGCGTTTGAACGAGGACCCAACAAATATTTTTTCTACCAAATTTCAGAATATTCTACAACAAGGTTAAGATTGGGGGATTCTAAACAAGAAAACCTAGGAATACCTCATGGTGGATACTCCTATTTACCCCATCTTTCAGAGTCTACCCAAAGTTCACAAGGACACCTTCCCCCCTCCGTTAAGACCCATTGTTGCTAGCATGGGATCGCTAACCAGCAACCTTTCAGATTGGTTGGACAATATTTTACAACTGCTCATGAAGCGCACCGTCGTTTACATAAAAGGACACAAAAACCATCCTCCAGAATCTTACAGAGATGAAATGGACTGAACATTCCTTTTGGATTACTAGCGACATAGTGGAAAAGAGCCCTAATGCTGAGCACCAATACACTACCTCACGTCTCATACTGAGTCCCCTACATTGCTCCACTCCATAATGAGCCCACCCATGCTGCCCCGTTTCCATACTGAGACCTCACACTGCGCCTGTTCATACTGAATTCCCATGCTAGCTCCTTTACGATAATGAGCTCCCAATCCTTCCCCCTCTCTATACTTAATGCATTGATACACACGTCACTTCTGGGGTGGTGCACAAGTAGGGTCCCAAACCGTATCAAATAGTTGTAGAAACTTGGCACTCAAGATCAAGGTGAATAGTGGTTTTTATTATAAAGAACTTGTAGGACCAGCACAAGCACATCACTGCCACATAGACAGCGGTGGACACCATGTCATACCGGGCTACGCCGCTCGCCATGCTACTATACAGTTTGAAAAAGTTTGGGCACCCCTATTAATGTTAACCTTTTTTCTTTATAACAATTTGGGTTTTTGCAACAGCTATTTCAGTTTCATATATCTAATAACTGATGGACTGAGTAATATTTCTGGATTGAAATGAGGTTTATTGTACTAACAGAAAATGTGCAATTCGCATTTAAACAAAATTTGACAGGTGCAAAAGTATGGGCACCCTTATCAATTTCTTGATTTGAACACTCCTAACTACTTTTTACTGACCTACTAAAGCACTAAATTGGTTTTGTAACCTCATTGAGCTGTGAACTTCATAGGCAGGTGTATCCAATCATTAGAAAAGGTATTTAAGGTGGCCACTTGCAAGTTGTTCTCCTATTTGAATCTCCTATAAGGAGTGGCATCATGGGCTCCTCAAAACAACTCTCAAATGATCTGAAAACAAAGATTATTCAACATAGTTGTTCAGGGGAAGGATACAAAAAGTTGTTTCAGAGATTTAAACTGTCAGTTTCCACGATGAGGAACAAAGTAAGAAAATAGAAGAACAGAGGTACAGTTCTTGTTAAACCCAGAAGTGGCAGGCCAAGAAAAATATCAGAAAGGCAGAGAAGAAGAATGGTGAGAACAGTCAAGGACAATCCACAGACCACCTCCAAAGACCTGGAGCAGCATCTTGCTGCAGATGGTGTCAATGTGCATCGGTCAACAATACAGCGCACTTTGCACAAGGAGAATCTGTATGGGAGAGTGATGCGATAGAAGCCGTTTCTGCAAGCACGCCACAAACAGAGTTGCCTGAGGTATGCAAAAGTACATTTGGACAAGCCAGTTAAATTTTGGAAGAAGGTCCTGTGGACTGACGAAGTAAAGATTGAGTTTTTTGGTCATACAAAAAGGAGGCAAAAAACCACGGCATTCCAAGAAAAGCCCTTGCTACCCACAGTAAAATTTGGAGGAGGTTCCATCATGCTTTGGGGCTGTGTGGCCAATGCCGGCACCGGGAATCTTGTTAACCCCTTACAGACCTTTGACGTACTGGGTACGTCACGGTGACATGGTGCTAAACGACCCATGACGTACCCAGTACGTCATGGCGAAATCGCGGTCCCGGAGCCCCGGGGAGTCCAATTTCTTTGATTAAACGGTAGATTCGGGAAGGAGGGGACCTCTGCCTGACCTCAGGAGGGGTGGTGCATCCTCCCCAAACCTAGAGAGGCTGTGATTGGCTGACAAACGCCGCTCAGCCAATTACAGTCACTGTAATGTTCCAGCCATTGAAAATGGCTGGAACATTTAAATCCAGCCTTGATCAGTGCTGCTGTAGCACTGGCCATTGGCTGGAGCTGGATGATCGGTGCTTCACCCGCTCCCAGCTCTAATTGGAGAGACCGGTCTTGTGACCGCTCTCTCCAATCAATGTGGATCTGCGGCCTGTGACCGTCTCTGGAAGCCGAGGAGAGCGGTCTCTGCGGGTGCCCATCGGTAAGTTGCTGCCCCCGCCGCCCGCCCCTGTCCCCGATCGCCCTGCCAGCCCCACCGCTGTCTCCGATCGCCCAGCCCGCCACCGCCAGCCCCGCCGCGGGTCCGATCGCCACCGCCAGCCCCGCCGCGGCTCCGATTGCCACCGCCAGCCCCGCCGCTGACTCCGATCGCCCCACCGCTGCTCCCGATCCACCGCTGTCCCCGCCGCCACGCTCGTCACTATCCCCGCCGCTGCTCCTGATCCACCGCTGTCCCCGCCGCCACGCTCGCCACTGTCCCCGCCATCGCTCCCTATGAACCGCTGTCCCCGCCGCCGCTCCCAATCCACCGCTGTCCCCGCCGCCACGCTCGCCACTGTCACTGCCGCCGTCGCACCCACCTTTTTCAGCCGCTGCTGCCCCCGAATCGGCCCCCACTGTTCCCGATCGGCGGCCGCCGCCGCCTCCTTTATCGGCTGCCCCTTCTCCATCGCCACTACACCTCCTATCCCTCCATGTGCTGCAAGCCACCCTCCCCCCACATGTGCTGCAAGCCATCCTCCCCCCACATGTGCTGCAAGCCACCCTTTCCCTGGGGACCCCCCTCCTCCATGTGCCATCTTTCTCTCCCATCAGACTCTGCACCCCTCCTCGATCTGCTGCCTGCTCTCTCCCATCCTCTTCATCTACTGCTTCCTCTCACCCTCCTCAATCTGTTGCCTCCTTCATCTGCTGCCTCTTCTGTCTGCTGTGATCCTGCTGCCTAGATCCATCCTGTAAGGTAGGTATCCCCATCTCACCTCTCCCCCCCCATCCTCTGCCGCTCCTCCATCCACTGCGCCATTTCCCATCATCCATCCGCTGCGCCCTTTCCCATCCTCTGCCGCTCCTCCATCCGCTGCGCCCTTTCCCATCCTCTGCCGCTCCTCCACCCGCTGCGCCCTTTCCAATTTTCCATCCGCTGCGCCCTTTCCCATTTTCCATCCGCTGCGCCCTTTCTCATCTGCCGCCCCGCCCTCTCGCATCGCATTATCCAGCGCAGTTGCTCGCTTCCAGACTGCAGTGGATGATGCGATGCTAGACTCGTGCATTGCTCTCACGTTTGGCACAGGTCTTAGTGGCAGGCGCTCATATTTTTTTTTTTTTACTGATGTCTGTATTTTTTATTATTTTTTATTGTATTTTTATTTATTTGGCCAAACTAATTTTTTTGTATGGGGGGGTCTAGTTTCCAAAATGGGATCACATGTGGGGGAGCTCCATTGTTTAGGCACCTCAGGGGGTCTCCAAATGAAACATGGCGTCTGCTAATAATTCCAATCAATTTTACTGTGAAATGGCGCTCCTTCTCTTCTGAGCCCCGCCGTACGCCCAAACAATTGATTTCCACCACATATGAGGTACCTGTGTACTCAGGAGAAATTGCACAATACATTTTATGGTGCATTTTTATCTGATACCCTTGTGGAAAAAAAAGCTACCTGTTTGAAAAAACAATTTTGTGGTTAAAAAAAAGAATATAATATTTTGACGGCTGAACATTACAAACGTTTGTGAAGCCTCCAGGGGTTCAAAGTGCTCACTAAACAGCTAAATAAATTCCATGAGGGGTCTAGTTTCCAAAATGGGGTCAATTGTGGGGGAGCTCCATTGTTTAGGCACTTCAGGGGGGTCTCCAAACGCAACATGGCGTCCGCTAATAATTCCAACCAATTTTGCTGTGAAATGGCGCTCCTTGCCTTCCGAGTCCTGCTGTGTGCCCAAACAATTGATTTCCACCACATATGAGGTATCTGCGTACTCAGGAGAAAATGCACTATACATTTTTTGGTGCATTTTTTCCTGATACCCTTGTGATAAAAAAAGCTACCTGGTTGAAGCAACAGTTTTGTGGTAAAAAAAAAAAATTTCTTTTCACGGCTCAACGTTATAAACTTCTGTGAAGCCCCCAGGGGTTCAAAGTGCACATCAAACATCTAGAAAAAATATTTGAGGGCTCTAGTTTCCAAAATGGGGTCACTTATGGGGGAGCTCCATTGTTTAGGCACCTCAGGGAGTCTTCAAACCCGACATGGCGTCCGCTAATGAGTGCAGCTAATTTTGCACTCAAAAATTCAAATTGCGCTCCTTGCCTTCCGAGTCCTGCCGTGTGCCCAAACATTGGATTTCCACCACATATGAGGTATCGGCGTACTCAGGAGAAAATGCATAATACATTTTATGGTGCATTTTTTCCTGATACCCTTGTGAAAATACTAATTTTTATGGCTAAAGTAACATTTTTGTGTTAAAAAGTAAAATTTTCATTTTTTCGTCTACATTGCTTTGGTTGCTGTGAAGCTCCTAAAGGGTTAATAAACTTCTTGGATGTGGTTTTGAGCAGAGTGAGGGGTGCAAATTTTAGAATGGGGTCACTTTTGGGTATTTTCTGTCGCCTAGGTTTCTCAATCACTCCAAATGTGATGTGGTACCTAAAAAATTTTTTTTTGTAAATTTTGTTGGAAAAATGAGAAATTGCTGATGAACTTTGAACCCTTCTAACTTCCTAACGGAATTTTTTTTTTTTTCAAAAATTGCGCTGGTGTAAAGCAGACAAGTGGGAAATGTTATTTAGTAAGTATTTTGTGTGACATATCTCTCAGATTTATGGGCATAAAATTTCAAATTTTGAAAATTGCAAAATTTTCAAAATTTTCGCCAAATTTCCGAAATTTTCACAAATAAACGCAAAACATATCGGCCTAAATTTACCACTGACATGAAGTACAATATGTCACGAAAAAACAATCTCAGAATCGCCAGGATCCGTTGAAGTGTACCAGAGTTATAACCTGTCAAAGTGACACTGGTCAAAATTGCAAAAAACGGCTGGGTCTTTAAGGTGAAAACAGGCTGGGGGCTGAAGGGGTTAAAGTTGAGGGTCACATGTATTCAACTCAGTATCAGCAGATTCTTGACAATAATGTGCAAGAATCAGTGACAAAGTTGAAGTTACGCAGGGGATGGATATTTCAAGACAATGATCCAAAACACTGCTCCAATCTACTCAGGAGTTCATGCAGAGGAACAATTATAATGTTCTGGAATGGCCATCCCAGTCCCCAGACCTGAATATCATTGAACATCTGTGGGATGATATGATGCGTGCTGTCCATGCTCGGCGACCATCAAACTTAACTGAACTGGAATTGTTTTGTAAACAGGAATGGGCAAATATACCTTCATCCAGGATCCAGGAACTCATTAAAAGCTACAGGAAGCGACTAGAGGCTGTGATTTTTGCAAAAGGAGGATCTACAAAATATTAATGTCACTTTTATGTTGAGGTACCCAGACTTTTGCACAGGTCAAATTTTGTTTAAATGCGGATTGCACATTTTCTGTTAGTACAAAAAGAACTCATTTCTATCCAGAAATATGACTCAGTCCATCAGTTATTAGATATATGAAACTGAAATAGCTGTTGCAAAAACCCAAATTGTTATAAAGAAAAAAGGTTAACATTAATAGGGGTGCCCAAACTTTTTCATATGACTGTACTTTCTGAGGACGCTCTGCACGCACTGATTAAGGTCTTTTGACTGAAACATCTGTACTTGTGCTGGTCCTACAAGTTCTTCGCAATAAAAACCACATTGATTTGAGTACCAAGTTTCTACATCTACCCCTCTCCATATGGAGAACCCCAACATACTGAGTCCTTACACTTTTCCCCATTGATTTTATCCTTTGCACTATCTTTCACTCTGTAAGCCTCCCTAAACCCACCATCTACAGCAATAGGACCCCTAAACCCTCCTCTACAGCAATAGGCTCCCTTATCACCCCTCTACAGCAATAGGCTACTCAAACTTGCCATCTACAGCAATAGACCCCCTAAACTCCCCTCTACAGCAGTAGGCAAGCTAAACCCCCCATCTACACCAATAGGTTCCCTAAGCCCCCTTCTACAGCAATAGGCTCCCCAAACCGCCCTTTACAGCAATAGGCCCACTAAACCTTCTACAGCAATAGCCCACCTAAACCCCTCCAGCAATAGGCCCCTTAAACCCCCCTCCTACAGCAATAGGACCCTAAACACTCCTCCTACAGCAATAGGCCCCCTAACTCTAAGATTATACTAACAGCCCCAGCTCCTCAACCACTGTCTAGAGTCATAGGCCCCCTAATCCCCAGACTACAATAACAGGCCGCCTAATCCTTAGTCTTTAGCCTCTGCCTGTGTCTCCCCCACAATCACCAGTCTAGAGCCTCTACCTGTCCCTTTCCCGCAATCCCCAGACTATAGCCTTTACCTGCCCCTCTCTCGCAATCCTGACTATATCCTATGCCTGCCCCTCCCCCGCAATCCCCAGACTAAAGCCTTTACCTGCCCCTCCCTCGCAATCCTGACTATAGCCTATGCCTGCCCCTCCCCCACAATCCCCAGACTATAACCTCTGCCTGCCCCTCCCCTGCAATCCCCAGACTATAGCCTCTGCCTGCCCCTTCCCCACAAACCTCACATTGGAGCCTCATGGGAGACATTACACAGCAGAATGAAGGATATTACAACTTAGTATTGAGTACATTATACAGCAGCATGGGAGGAAATTACACAGCAGCATGGGGACAATATACAGCAGAATGGGGGATATTACCAAGCAACATGTGGGACATTATACAGCACAATGTGGGATGTTACAAAGGAGAATGGGGATATTAAACAGCAGCATAAAACACATTACACAGCATCATGGGGGATACTACACAGCATTATGGGGGACATTATACAGCAGAATGTAATATACCCCTAATGTAACGTGGCGGACATTACATAGCAACATGGGGGGACATTATACAGCAGAATGGGAGATATTACAAAGTAGAATGGGTGATATTACACAGCAGAATGGGGCATATAAAACAGCAGCATGGGATATATAACACAGCAGAATGTCGATTTTCCACAAAAGCATGGGAGTCATACAGCCATACAGCAGAATGACAGATATTACACAGTAGCAAGGAGGACATTATACAGCAGTAGGGGGGACAATACACAACAGAATGGGGGATCGTTCACTGTAGCATTGGGGATATTATACAGCAGCATGGGAGAAATTACACAGAAGCATGGGGAAGATTACAGAGGAACATGGGAGACATTATACAGCAGAATGGGCTATATTACACTGCAGCATAAGGGATATTATACAGCAGCATGGGGGATATTACACAGCAACATGGGGGAAATTATAAGGCACAGTAGGGGAATATTACAATACTAGAAGGTGGCCCGATTTTAACGCATCGGGTATTCTAGAATTTATTGTGTAGTTAATGTATGATTTTTGTTATATACAGTATATAGATGTTGTTGTGTGTAGTTACCAAGTGTTTGTGAAGGGCGCCGTAAATGTTCTGGGTGTTGTCTGGATGTGGCGGTGTGAGAGAGCGGTGTTGTTTGTGTGTTGCGTTGTTTGTGGAGCACTGTGTGTTTGTTGTGCTGTGAGTGTTGTGCGGTTTGTGTGGGTGTGTGTGTGGGGTGTGTTATGATCCGGAACCATGGAAGACAAATCATTGGTAAAAGGTGACAAGAGCATTGTAACTAATCTGGCCGCCATCCCCTTACTAACCATCACAACTAGAAGTAGCCGAGGGGTGAACTAACATCCTGTGCACCGCGAACCAAGCCGAAGAACTAGCTATCCTAAAGGAAGGAAAGATGAATAACTCTCTGCCTCAGAAAATAGATAAAGAATAGCAAGCCTCCCACATTCAAAGACTGCGGTGATATAGGAAAACACAATACACAGATAGATGATAGGATTAGCAAAAGGTGAGCCCCTACTGACTAAATAGGACAGGACAGGAAAGGGACTGATGGTGGCCAGAGAAAAACCCTGCAAAAATCCAACAACCTGATAGTACAAAAAAGCCCTCAGATCGCTAGATCTGAACTCTGTCCTATACCAGGCGCTCTTGTCATACCAATGAACAGAAATCAGGAGCCATTACAAATTCAAGAAGCAACAAACACATGGAATTATAGGAGCAATACTCCAAACATAGCTGCAGGGAGCTTTCCAGCTAAGCAACTGAGAGGGAAGATACCTGCATGCAAATAAACTGAAAACAACCACAGCAAATGACAAACTCAGATAAGAACAAAAAGAACCAAACAAAAATAAAGAGACAAACACTTATCTGGGGTAGATGTGGTCTGGAGCAGGATGAAGCAGGCTGGTGAACAAAGAAAAACTGACATCCGGCATAGCCTGCTATCAGACCAGGGTTTAAATAAGCAGAGAGTTAGCAATGCAAACACCCATTGCTCAACACACCTGGTCTCTGTCCAAACCATTCCTGGCCACAAGAGGGAGCCTCACAGCAGCCAAAGCATAACTGACATTCACAACAGGGGTGTGTGTGTGTTTTGGGGAGAGGTATGTTTTGTGCAGTGTGTGTGTGTGTGTGTTGGAGGAGTAGTCCTGGGAAGAGAGGGGGATAATAGGAGGAGCAGTACTGGGGGAAGAGGAGTATAATAGGAGTAGTCCTGGGGAGAGAGAGAAGGATAATAGAAGTAGCCCTGGGGGGAGGAGTCTAATAGGAGGAGTAGTCCTGGAGGTGAGGAGTATAAAAGGAGGAGTAGTCCTGGGGTGGAGGAGTAAAATAGGTGGAGTAGTCCTGGGGGGAAGATGTCTAATAGGAGCAGTCCTGGGGGGAGGAGTATAATAGGTGGAGTAGTCCTGGGTGGAGGAGTCTAATAGGAGGAGTAGTCCTGGGGGGAGGAGTATAATAGGTGGAGTAGTCCTGGAGGGAGGTGTCTAATAGGCTAAGTAGTCCTGAGGGGAGGTATATAGGTGCCCAATGTGTGTGGGGGGCGTGTCCGAGCAGGCACAGTGTGTGGGGGGCGTGGCCAAGCGGGCACAGTGTGCGGGGGGCATGGCCAGGTCGAGCCAAGTGGCCAATGCGTGTGGGGGGCGTGGCCGGGCCGAGCGGCCAATGCGTGAGGGGGACGTGGCCGGGCGGAGCCAAACGGCCAATGCGTGTGGGGGGCGTGGCCGGGCCGAGCCGAGCAGCCAATGCGAGGGTTGTCACTGTAATAACTCATTTTGGAGCAAGACAGACAGACAGACAGAATAAGGCAATTATATATATAGATAACGTGGCGGACATTACACAGCAACATGGGGAACATTATAAAGCAACATTGAGACATTATAAAGCAGAATGGGGCATATTACACAGCTGCATGGGAGACATAACATAGCAGAATGTGGTATATTACAAAGCAGAATGGGGATATTACAGAGCAGCAATGCTTTATTATACAGCAAAATTTGAGAAATTATACAGCAAAATTGGGGATATTACACAGCAGAATGGGAGATAATACAGAGCAGCATTGGCTATGTTACAAAGCAGAATGGGAGATATTACACAGCAGCATGGGAATACTACACAGCAAAATGGGCATATTACACAGCAGCATCAAAGACATACAGCAGAATGGCAGATATTACACAGTAGCATGGAGGATATTATACAGCAGAATGGGGTATATTACAAAGCAAAATGGGGATATTACACAGCACCAAGGGGGATATTACACAGCAAAATGGGGATATTATACAGCAGCATTGGGTAGATTATACAGCAGCATAAGGTAAATTACACAGCAGCATAGGGACAATATATACAATATACATATAATGGGGGACATTACTCAACAACATGGGAGACATTATACAGCAGAATGGGGGATATTACACAGCAGCATTGGGTACAATATACACCAGCAACAGGAGAAATTACATGGCAGCATGGGGGACATTAACCCCTTAACGACCGCGTGCAGTAAGTTTACGTCCTAGCGGTCATAACGTTACTGCCCACGGTCTGCCGGCAGCAGCATGCCGCGATCGGTGCACATCTCAGCTGATTTTCACAGCTGAGATGAGTGCCTGCTAGGCACGAGCAGAATCGTTATCTGCTCTTGCCGTTTAACCCCTGAAATGGCGCTGTCAATATGTGACAGCGCCATTATAAACGCGATCGCTGTAAAGTTTTACTTACCGCCCTATGCCGGAAGTCACGTGACATGTCACGTGACTGCCGGTGGCTGTCATGGTAGCACAGGGTCATGTGATAACTCCTATGCTAGACATGAACCACTTTCAGTTTCACTTTTACCGGAGGCCAGTGAAGCAGGAAGTGACCGTATCTGCGGTTTACAGCTGTATAGCTGTGATCATCAGATAGTGCAGAGCGATCGGATTGCTGCAGAATGGCGGATAATAAAAAGTAGCATGGAGGACGTTATACCGCAGAATGGGGGATATTACATAGAAGCATGGGAAACATTGTACAGCAGACTGAGTCATATTAAAAAGCAGCATAAGGGACATTACACATCAGCATAGAGAACATGACAGAGGAGCATGGGAGACATTATAAAGCAGAATGGGGGTATATTACACAGCAGCATAGGGGAGATTACACCGCAGCATGGGGAACATTACGCAACAGCATGTGGGACATTACCCAGCAACATGGGAGACAATATACAGCAGAATAAGGGATATTACACATCAGCAAAAGGGAACATTACACAGCAGCTTTTGGAACATTACACAGAAACCAGGGGGATATTACACTGTAGCATGGGGAACATTACACAGAAATATTTAGGGACACCATACAGCAGAATGGGAGATATTACAAAGCAAAAAGTGGGATATATTACACAGCAGCATGGGAGACATTATACATTATACAGAATAATGGGGGTATTACATAGGAGCATGGGATACATACAGCAGAATACCAGATATTACACAATAGCATGGAGGACATTATACAGTAGAATGGGGAACATAAAACAGCATAATAGGGTTTATTATACTGCACTATGGGGTATATTATCACTGAGCCATAGATCCTGAAAAATGAGAACACTACGGGAATATGGCGTAAAACGTTCGCCACGTTTTTCAGAAAAAATTCCGATTTTTTTTAACCCATTATATAAAAGTAAACCTATACATGTTTGGTGTCTACAAACTCGCACTGACCTGAGGCATCACACCCACACATCGGTTTTACCATACAGTGAACACAGTGAATAAAATATCTCAAAAACAATAGTACTATCGCACTTTTTTGCAATTTTTCTGCATTTGGAATTTTTTTGCCGTTTTCCAGTACACTGTATGGTAAAATTTATGATTTCATTTAGAAGTACAGCTCGTTCCGTAAAAAATGAGCCCTCATATGACCATATTGACTGAAAAATAAAAAAAGTTACGTCTCTTAGAAGAAGAATGGCGAAAAAAAAAACGGAAAGCGAAAAATCGGCCAGTCATGAAGGGGTTAAAAAATAGAATGTGGGATATTATACTGCCGCATGGGTGACATTATGCAGCGGAATGGGGATATTACACAGCAGCATGGGGAATATCACATAAGAGCATGGGAAACATTATACAGCAGAATGGAGATATTACACAGAGAGATGGGAGGCATGCTGCAGAATGGCAGATAATACACAGTAGCATGGAGGACATTATACATCAGAACGGGGGATATTACATAGCTACATGGGGAACATTATACAGCAGAATGGGGATATTACAAAGCAGCATGGGGGACATTACAGAGCAACATGGGGGATATTATACAACATATTTGGGGTATATTACATAGTAACATAGGGAACATTACAGAGCAACATGGGGGACATTATACAGCAAGATATTACAAAGCAGAATGTAGGATGTTACACAGCAGCATGGGAGATATTACACAAGAGCATGGGAGATATTACACAGCAGAATGTGGATATTACACAGAAAGCTGGGAGGCATGCTGCAGAATGGCGGATAATAAAAAGTAGCATGGAGGGGGGCGTGGCCTGGACGGCAATGTGAAGAGACGTGTTTGTGGAGCTCTCCTGCAAACTCCCTTGATAAATCCCTGAATACCGCTGTTATCACTGCCTCAGCCGGCTGTCAGGAAGATAAGGTGGTGAGGACTTATCTGGAGTGAGTCTGGTGGATGCAGAGAGGTGCCATGATCCGTCAC
The DNA here is from genome assembly GCF_048569485.1 of Anomaloglossus baeobatrachus. NCBI lineage: Eukaryota > Metazoa > Chordata > Amphibia > Anura > Aromobatidae > Anomaloglossus > Anomaloglossus baeobatrachus. The sequence continues at coordinate 464,688,351 of NC_134353.1, forward strand.
AGGCAAAAAGATAATGGAGGCGGGAAAGTCCCCAGCTCTCAGGATGGTGCCATGATAAGGCAGGAAGCTGAGAAAGTGAATGCAGCCTGTCAGGAGAGGATGCAGGTCGCGGCAAGGCTGGAGAAATTTGCCCGGACTTCAGAGAAATCACATCAGCATACAGATAACAGAGGTGAGGAGGGAGAAGACAATGCCAGCTCTGATGAGATGGGGGATGGTGAACAGCAGCAAGATAAGACAGGAGAAGTAGAGGAAGCACATAGTGCAGACCAGGCTCCAGAAAACCCCACTTTAAAGGACATTTTTGCAGTGGTGTCTTTTTGTAAAGAGGCTCTGACTTCCCTGACGAAGCAAGTTAAGGGATTACAGGCAGAGGTTGCTGACATTAAGAAAGACCTCAAGAAAGCAGACCTGAGAACAACGGCTGTAGAGGAGAGAGTGGGGATAACAGAGGATCATATTACAAAACTACAAAAGTCTGAAAAAACATTTGCACAGCAGATAGCTGAAATCACGGCAAAAAATGATGATTTAGAGAACCGCTCTAGAAGAAATAACATCCGAATTGTCGGCATCCCTGAGAAAGCGGAAGGAAGAAACCCCACTGAATATGTAGAAGACTGGCTCAGGGGGAAAATGGGTGCTAATGTCTTATCCAAGCTCTATGCTGTGGAACGTGCACACAGAGTCCCGATGCAGCCACAACCAGCAGGCAGGGGCCCTCGCACTATGCTAGCCAAGCTCCTCAACTACAGAGACAGGGACACTATACTGCGAAAGGCAAGAGACATGGAGGATCTTATGATTGACGGCCAGAGAATTTCCATATACCCGGACTACTCCATTTCTGTTCAAAAGCTATGTATGACTTTTACAGGAGTAAAGAGGCGCCTGCGAGAGATGGGGGTGCAATACTCAATGATGTTCCCGGCAAAGCTAAGAGTGACGGCGTTGGAGCGGGTGCACTTTTTTACAACTCCAGAGGAAGCCATGCAGTGGTTGGACGCAAACGAAAAGCGGATCCGTTTGAAGGAATGAGCTGACTGTCTGAATCTGCAGTGTGTTGGAGAAGGCCGGCTGAAGCTCTACAACATCCTTAGGAGCTTACAGGGGACCCTTCTTGTTTTTCCCTTTTTTTTTTTTTTTTTCTCTCCTTCCCTTTGGGATTGAGGTAGTATGCAGGGGGAATGCGAAGGGTTTGATGTGAGCTTCGCAGGACATGGGGACTGCCTAATTTGGCGCGGTGGGGGTATTTACAATTTGAGATTCCAGTTTAATTACTGTTCGCCATTTTACTGTTATATTGGTTGAGTGGAATATGATTATACATAGAAAGGGGGGGAGTGGAGAATTGTTGGAAAAGGGACGAGTTTTAAAATGTGTCTAAGAGGGGAAGGCGAAGGAGGTAGGGGGGAATTTAGTAGGGATTATGGACCAGGTTTGGAAAACCCAATGCTTCACGGGAGTACTCGAAAACAGGAAGTGGTGGGGAGTAGGAGGGGAGGGGAGCAGGGGGGGAGGGGGGAAAGGGGTAGGGTAGAGGCAGCATGGGGAGATACTACAAGGTTTGATGGTTTTACTGGGTGGGATAATGGGGGATAGAATTAAGGTGTTGAGTTGGAATATTAGAGGGTTATCAGATAGGTCTAGGAGAGCGGCAATAATTAAATATGTTCAAGACCAGAACCCGTCAGTAATATGTCTACTAGAAACGCATCTAACAAAGGAGACAACACATGTTTTAAATAGGAGATGGGTGCAGAAGGCCTATCACTCCACCTTTTCCAACTATGCAAGGGGTGTATCACTGCTGATCCATAACTCTGTGCAATATGAAGAGATAGAAGTGTATGTGGATAAAGAGGGACAGTGTGTGGCCGTCAAGTGTAAAATATTTGGCAGACTCATGTGTATAGCTGCAATATATATACCACCTCCATATAAGTGCACCAAACTAAGGGAGATAAGGGAGTTCTCTGAGAAGGGGGGAGTAATCCCTTTTTTACTGGTGGGGGACTTCAATAATGTGATAGACCTGTACTGGGATAGGAGTAGTAGACCTCCAGGTATTCAGGATAGTTGTATGACTTCGTTTGGCACTCTTATTGGGGAACTTGGAATGGTGGATGCCTGGCGAGTGAGGAATGGGAGGGTATCCTGCTTCTCTTGTTATTCGGCTTCACATAACACTCTGTCCCGCATTGACATGGCTCTAGCTAGTGATCTGATGGATGCAATGATAAGTGACGTGCAATATCTGACAAGAGTGATTTCAGATCATAGCCCAATTCTAGTGTCCATACGACGGGGAACCCTGACAGGGGGAAGGAGGGGAGAGTGGAAGCTTCATCCAGCATGGATCCGTCATATTAATATGGGGAATATAGAACGGGATCTTGGGGATTTCTTTATCCACAACGAGGGTAGCACTGGTCCGCTGGTGGTATGGGATGCGATGAAGGCATACCTCAGGGGGCTCCTGTTCAGGGATATCTGTAAACGTAAAACACAGACGAGGCAGGATGAGAAAGATAGGCTGGAGGCCTTAGATAAGGCAGAGCTGGAAGCAATCCGGAGTACTACTACGGACGCGAAGCAAAATCTTAGGCAGGCGCCTGAACAGGTTAATAATATGCTTTTGGAGAAGGCGGTAAGGAAGCAGGCATTCCAAAAATTGCATTTTTATGAGGAGGGGGAAAAAGTTGGTCATCTATTATCGGTCATAGCTGCAGCTCAAAGGAGTAGTTCATTTGTGCATGGTATGGGCACGGTGGAGGGGACACAGGTCACTGAGGTTGAGGAGATCCTTGAGGTTTTTAAAGATTTCTATCGCACGCTATATTCTTCTAGCGGAGAGATGAGGGTGGAAGAGGTGGACTCATTTCTTGAGCGAGGTGAGCTTCCTGTGTTGTCTGTGGTGGATAGAGATAAACTGGAGTCACCTATTACTATTGATGAACTGGAGGGCGCTCTGCATGGCATGAGCAATTACAAGGCACCGGGAGCAGACGGGCTACCAGTTGAAATTTATAAACAGTTAGAAGAAATCCTATTACCCAAACTATTGAAAGTCTTTGAGGTGGCGGAGGGGGAAGGTGTATTGCCTGAATCTATGAGAGAAGCAATAATAGTAGTAATTCCTAAGGAGGATAAAAATCCGAGGCTTCCAGACTCATATAGACCCATCTCGTTATTAACAGCGAACGTGAAGCTTCTGGCTAAGGTGTTGTCAAACCGGCTGACTGGAGTTATATCTAACCTAATCCATATGGACCAATCAGGGTTCATGGCCAATAGGTCGACAGCTGCTAATATCAGGAGATTGTACCTTAATCTACAGTTGCCGCCTGACAACCCTGGCCGGAGGGTGATCGCTTCGTTAGATGCCCAGAAAGCGTTCGATAGTGTTGAGTGGGGGTATCTGTGGAAAGTGTTGCAGCATATGGGTTTTGGCCCACGGTTTGTAAAGTGGGTGCAGCTGTTGTATAATAGGCCTACTGCTAAAGTTAGAGTTAACGGTATGACCTCCTCAGCGTTTGAGTTGCACCGGGGAACGAGACAGGGCTGCCCACTATCGCCGCTCCTATTTGCTATTGCAATAGAGCCTCTGGCGGCGGCCATTAGGAAAACAAAGGAGATCCATGGATTTAAGTATGGGCATTTAGAGGAGAAAATAGCTCTTTATGCTGACGATTTATTACTTTTCTTGGGGGATCCATCAGCCTCATTGGATCATGCCATGCAGATAATAGAGAAATTTGGAGAAGTTTTGGGACTGACCATTAATTGGTCTAAATCGAGCCTCTTTAAGGTGGATGGGGAAGTAGCCTGGACAAATGAGGATACTGGGGCTAACAAATTGAAGAATGTGGACGAATTTAAATATCTAGGTATCCAGATATCTCTGCCAGTAGAAAAATACATACAGGTGAACTTATGGCCGCTCCTTAAAAAATTGAGAACCAAGGTGGATGCCTGGAACAAGCTACATTTGTCAGTTGTTGGAAGGGTTAATTTACTAAAGATGGTAGTAATGCCTAAACTCCTATACATACTGCACAATGCCCCTGTTTGTATTTCAAGGAAAAGATTTAAAGGGATAAACTCGCTGTTTAGGGACCTGGTGTGGGGTAAAAAGCAGCCTAGGGTGCGATTAGAGACTTTACAAAGGCCGAAGGATGAGGGGGGTCTAGCAATCCCAAATCCGGAATTGTATTATATAGCGGCGCAATGTCAACACCTCAGGGGTTGGTCTGATCGAGAGAAAGATGGGGGCATTAAAGAAGTACTGGAATACATAGTGGGTAGAAGTCCATTGGTAATGGGACTAGAGGATGGTGCGGTGGGGCTCCTGGGTAGAACATCTCCTACAATGGCACTTATAAATAAGACTTGGGATAGGCTGAAAAGGGTGAGAGGGGTGACCCGGTTAACCAAGTTTACACCTATCTGGAATAACAGTAATCTCCCGGAGATTCAGAAAATGGGGAATATTGAGGAGTGGAGACGCAAGGGTGTAATATACATGCATCAGATATTGGACGGAGGAATTGTGAAATCGTTCCCGCAGTTACAGAGTGAGTTTCAGTTACCGGCGTCCGGCTGGCTCCACTACAGACAATTAAAACATGCGATTGCAGCCCAAGCGGCTAAACAAAGTGTGGCCATACAGACTGACCTGGTACTGGAGTATGTGTGTAAGGGCGGAGGAAGCACTAAAGGGATCATTTCTGGCACGTATAAAGATATACTACATACCTTTCTGTTAGAATACCCAATTAAAACTAAATCTAAATGGGAGGAGGAAGTTGGGCCGATAACGGAGGAGGTGTGGGAGAGTATCCTGGCGTATGTCCCTAAACTTTCCATGAGCGAACCGGCCAGACTGTCTCACCTATACGTGATTCACCGGGTATATAGGTCTCCCTTACTGATGTTTAAAATGGGGTTGAAAAGGAATTCGGAGTGTCCAAGGTGTCAGGGATCTGACGCAGGTATTTTTCACATGATGTGGTCTTGTCCGAGACTGGTCTCCTTTTGGACTAAGGTTATCCACAAGATAGGAAGAACATATGGGTGTGTTCTCCCCAGGGAACCAGTGATCTGCCTATTGGGATATGTTGAGGAGCTTGGGGTGGAAAATACTATGAAAATTGTCATTGCTAGGCTGCTGTATGCGGCAAGAAAGCTAATCGCCAGGTCCTGGATTAAAAAAGACCCCCCGACCAGGGGAGAGTACATTAAAAGGGTGAAGTGTATTCTTCAGCTGGAACGGGGAGTATATGAAAGAAGGGGGAATGTTAAAATGTTTGAGAAGCTCTGGTCTCCTTGGCTGCAATGCGGATAGGACGAGGGATGGACCAGTAAACTGATATGGGACGGGGATAGCCGTCTGAGACCTCTGATGTGTATGTTTTGTTTTATTTGTGTTACTAGTTGTTCCTCCTGCACAGGATGGTTCTATACTACAGTTGAAGGGTATTATAAGTGTGTACTATATGGGATGTAGTATCGGGGAGAAGTGTTGCTGCCGGGGTGGGGGAGGGGGCGGGAGGGGGAGTTAAAGGGGTAATAGATGTGATAAATTTAATTTGGATGCCGATTTGTTATTCTGTTGTATGTACTCTGTTTTAATAAAAAAGTATCTGATTTAAAAAAAAAAAAAAGTAGCATGGAGGACGTTATACAGCAGAATTGGGGATATTACACAGAAGCATGGGAAAGATTGTACAGCAGAATGAGGCATATTAAAAAGCAGCATAAGGGACATTACACAGCAGCATGGGGTACATTACACAGCAGCATAGAGAACATGACAGAGGAGCATGGGAGACATTATAAAGCAGAATGGTGGTATATTACACAGCAGCATAGGGGAGCTTACACCACAGCATGGGGAACATTACGGAACAGCATGTGGGACATTACACAGCTACATGGGAGACATTATACAGCAGAATAGGGGATATTACACATCAGCAAAGGAAACATTACACAGCAGCTTTTGGAACATTACACAGGAACCAGTGGGATATTATACAGCAGAATAGGGGATATTACACTGTAGCATGGGGAACATTACAGAGATATTTTGGGACACCATACAGCAGAATGGGAGATATTACAAAGCAAAAAGTGGGATATATTACACAGCAGCATGGGAGACATTATACAGAAGAATGGGGGTATTACATAGGAGCAATGGATACACACAGCAGAATGCCAGATATTACACAGCAGCATGGAGGAGATTATACAGTAGAATGGGGAACATAAGACAGCAGAATAGGGTTTATTATACTGCACAATGGGGTATATTATACAGAAGAATGGGGGATAGTACACAGCAGCATTGCGGACATTACGAAACAGAATGGGAATATTACACAGCAGCATGAGGGATATTACATAGCAGAATGGGGGATATTACACAGCAGCATGGGGATATTACACAGCAGCATGGGAGACATACAGCAGAGTGCAGATATTACACAGTAGCATGGAGAACGTTATACAGCAATAGGGGGGACATTACACAGCAGAATGGGGGATAGAACACTGCAGCATGGGGGGATATACAGTAGAATAGGGTATATTACACAACAGCATTGGGTACATTATACAGCAGCATGGGGGTGAATTACACAGCAGCATCGGGTACATTATACAGCAGCATTGGGTACATTACACATTAGCATAGGGAACATGACAGAGGAGAATGGGGGTATATTACACAGCAGCATAGGGGAGATTACACCGCAGCATGGGGGACACTACACAGCAACATGGGGGACATTGTACAGCGGAATAGAGGGATATTACACTGTAGCATGGTAGAAAATACACAGCAACATGGGGGATATTACAAAGCAGAATGGGGGATATTACACAGCGGCATGGGAGATATTATTCAGCAAAATTGGAGACATTTTACAGCAGAATGGGGGATATTACACAGTAGCATAGGTAGGGCTGTATTTGGCCGTCATGCTGCCCTAGACACTTTATGTGGTCGCACCCTTTACTGACAACGTAAAATTATGATTTTGTGCACGCGACACCTATTTAAGACACTACTCTAACACACTTGAAAAAGTGCTAAATGCCATAAGAATGAAGATCTGCACTTGCTGCGCATACGTTCAGTTTTATTTTGCTTATTTTAACAGCTTCAGGTTTTCAAAGACACCAAGTGGTTAAAACAGGTATTTGAACCATTTTTCATGCTGTTGCCACCAAGAAGTCGCTGACTAGTACTTAAAACAATTTCAATTTAAAAAAGATGCCAGTGTTTCCTAACCTGTCCTCCTCCTGAAAAAAATAGATTCACAGATATGTAAAGGCCATGGTGTGCACACACCCAAACCGTTCACATTCCCTTCAGATAGTAGTTAATGCACTTGTACACAGACTACAGTTGGCTGAACCCACATATAGACAGGCTCGGCCGACAATCTAATTGTCAGAGGTGTGATGACCCAGCAGGTCCAATTTTGGACTGTGAATCCTTTTCTCTCTAAGAGGTGAGCCAATGCCAGAGATGTGTAGTAGCGTCTGTCTCATAGAGAACACGACCACTCAACAAAGTGAACTGTTATACGTCGTGGCTCTCTTATTGCAAGGAATGAGGTGGTCCCCCATTCCTTGTCTGCCACGAGCCCTCCTGCTCAGCAGCGTCAAAGGTCTGGGAGACTGCAGGAGTTGCCTTCTCAGAGACACAGCAGAAGGGTGACACCTAGTGGTTCTCCCCTTGCAAGGAATGGAGCGGTCTCCCATCCCTTGCCTGCCATGAGCTCTCCTGCTCAGCATCATGGAGGCTCTGGGAGGTTGCGCACTGTGCAAAGAATAGATGCTCAGGGAAGCAGCAAGACTTCCCATGTCTCTGCACATTGTGAAACCGGGGATCCCGCCTTTATGACACAGAGGCAGGAAGATGAGCATGTGCTCCACGTGACGTCTTCTGATTCGCTCACTGATATCACACGGCCCGATGACGAGGCTGGTGATGTGCTGAATCCTGACTGGCTGGGCCAGGACATCACGAATCCTGATTGGGTCACGCCCATCTCGCGCCCGCCCTTGGGTGGAGCTACACATCCTTAAAAGCTCCCCCTGCCATCATGGTGGCGCGCGACCGTCCTTCTATGTTTAGATGTCTGGCAGTGTGCTGCCACGCCACTGCTCAGGCATCATCGTCTTCTGTGGGCTTGGCCCTTGCTGCTTAGGCAGTACCTGGTTTGCAGGCCGTGTCCCTGCCTTGCTGCTCCGGCAGTAGCTCCTTCAACAGGCCGTGTTCCTGTCCCAGATGAGCTCCTCGAGTCTCCACCGGACTCACCTGGTTATTGAAAGCACACGTGCGTGGGCACCTCTGTGCTACCCTCGTGCCATATTCTCGTGACTTCCACTGGCACACGTGCGTGGGCACCTCTGTGCTTCCCCGTGCAACAGGTACACCGAGCCGTGTGATCCCTGCCATACAACCCACACGGGTTAGGGCAGACCGGTGTATATAGATCGTCTGTGACATTCCAGACGATCGCTAGCAGCAACCCGCTCACTCTTCACCCACCATAGCAGCGGTCCCTTACAACGCACAGTGGACCTTGACCGGCGGAAGCTGTCCATTCCCCATCTTGGCACGCTTCCCCAGGTCCCCCTCGTAACAGTGAACGCTCCTGTGAATGTGGGAATAAGGGAGACAGCTGCCAGCCGCATGATGGGACACCTGTCTATATTGTATGGGAGAGTCAGGGAGATAGCTACCAGCCAAAATGATGGGACACCTGTGTATAGTGTATGGGAGAGTCAGGCAGGATAACTGCCAGCCGCAGGATGGGACACCTATCTATAGCGTACGGGAGATATAATGATCTACTATTAAATCTAATAAATTAAATCTAATAAATTAAATATTGCTACATCTACACAAATACATCACCAGAACCAACCTCAAATCACGATAACATTACCAGAACCACAATCTGTATATGACAACATCTCCAGAACCAACCTCAAATCACTACTACATCACGAGAACCACCATCTGCACACTACTGCATCACCAGAACCACGATCTGCACACTGCTACATTACCAGAACCGCCATTGGTATATGAATGCATAATCAGAACCAAGCTAAAATCACTACTACCTCACCAGAACCATCATTGGTACATGACTACATTACCAAAATCAAGCTCAAATCACTACTACGTCACCAGAACTAAAGCTAACCCAACATAAAATTGTCTGGCATGAAACTGCATCTCCTAGTATGTATGTAACAATAATAAGGAGATACCAGGATTTGTTACCAGCCATCATAAGACTGCGGACAATACAGGAACCATAGTACTGTTAAACATTTAAAAAATACCTTAATTTTTGGGAGATATCTTCTATGTTTTAGGTACATTAATTCTGAGCACATTTATGTGGGTCTGGGTCCTGAGACCCCCATAAATTGCTCAAAAGACCCCTTAGAAGAGTGCACGACAGGACACGACAGGAGACAGGACTACTTTCTACAGCATTCGCTCTGTGCTGTGTGTGCTCTTCTAAAAGTTAGAACACAACACATGGGAAAGAGTGGGCACAACTACACCAAACATGTACTGGAAAATCCAGAATAATGGAATGAAGCAAGAGGAGTCCCTTGTTGCATGCAAAAAGTGTGAAAAAGTTTATTAATAACACAGAGAAATATTATTAAGAACATTTAAAACTGAGAAAGATTAAAAGGGGTGATCCACCCATGAACAGTTTAGCACATCACCACTAAAACCTCATGAAATAATGCAGATGGAGCAAATCACATAGGCTCAAAAATAACAGTACCAGAGAACAGTAAACAGCAATACATAGTCACCAAATGTAGGACTAACATAAATATGGTACAGATCAAAAAGAGCCAATACAATACCAGATGAGTAAATAATGAGAGAGGAAGTGTGGGTGCGCCTGCCCCACGCGTTACGCCACCATGTGTGGCTTCATCAGGGATAAAATAACTGTGTACTGTTAAACATTTAAAAAATACCTTAATTTTTGGGAGATATCTTCTATGTTTTAGGCACATTAATTCTGAGCACATTTATGTGGGTCTGGGTCCTGAGACCCCCGTAAATTGCTCAAAAGACCCCTTAGAAGAAGTGCACGGCTCAGGAGACATGACTACTTTCTACAGCATTCGCTCTGTGCTGTGTGCGCTCTTTTAAAAGAGCTTTTCAGCTATTTTGGGGAGTTTCAAGAACAGATTCCTCACCAATCTGCTCAGAATTACTGGGCATAAAACAATAAATTCTCCCAAAAGTTTTGTTACTTTTTGAGGAGCACTTTGATCTGCCCTGAGAAGAGCAGATCAAAGTATTGCAGTGCGCATGCGCAGGACCTCAATGCCGGGTACTGTGGATGACGTAGAATGCATCATGCACCCAGGATTCAGAAGAAGGAGGACAAAGATAGCTGAAAGAAGAGGCGCCGCTATTGGAGAATGGAGACACCCATCCGACTAGTCTGCACCGCATCGCCTTTTAGGTGAGTATTATAAGGTGATTGTTATGTTCTACACAGCAGCCTGGGGTCTTATCTACAGCATGTTAGAATGCTGTATATAAGAGCCCACTGGTGGTGGCCGCAGCTTATAGTCACCAAATCTGGTGACAGGTTCCCTTTAAAGAAGCACTCCGGTCATTTTCTTTCCCTAAAAAATTATTGTTCAGCTTACCTTTCTTACTATGCCACAAAATCCGAGGGGTGCTCGTGGTCCGCTGGTCAGGGGGAGATCAGTGGTCATTTTAGATAAAACTCTTTATGAAAGAGAAATATCCACCATACTAAATGACCACTCTACCTAAAGGCATTTGAACGAGGACCCAACAAATAATTTTCTATCAAATAACAGAATATTCTACAACAAGGTTATGATTGGGGGATTCTAAGCAAGAAAAACTAGGAATACCTCATGGTGGATACTCCTATTTGCCCCATCTTTCAGAGTCTACCAAAGTTCACAAGGATACCTTCCCCCTTCCGTTAAGACCCATTGTTGCTAGCACGGGATCGCTAACCAGCCACCTTTCAGATTGGTTAGACAATATTTTTCCAGCACCCATGACGGCACCACGAGAGAGAGGGGATCCGCCCTTCAAGGACAGGAAACCTCCAGAATAAAAAGGGGCGGCACCTCTCCCCGCATCAGTTGGTTTCCTGTCCTTGAACAGGGAGCCTCCAGAGATCCACTAGATCCAAGAAGGTCCTGATGGGCCGAAGATTCCTGTCCGGCGCCCGGTCGGCTGGCTCTGGCAGCGGCACGGGTCCTGCTGCGGTCGGCCGAGGTGCTGTGGAGCTGCCGCAGCGAACCCATGGGGGTCAGGACTGCGTACAGCGCGCCCGATAGGAGGGCCAGGAGCCTGCGGGGCAGGTAAGTTGATCTGCAAGGGACCTGTCCGCAGGGCTCTCCCGTCGCAGCGTACCCACGGGGGTCTTGTCTGCACACGGGCTCCTTCCCTCCCTGCTCCCGCCCCCCCCTACCACCATCTCCTTACCAGCATCTTGTCTGCGCGTACCGGCACCAGGCCGGGATAAGGGGGACTGCTGCTGCGATCCCTGCGGGGCGTCCTCGTGGCAGCAGATGCTGTGGCGCTTCCAGGAAGGAGCGCCATGTTGTGGGTGGCAGAGGAGATGTCCGGGCTATGCGCAGGTGCGCGTTTTGCCTATTGGACGGACGGATGGGTCGTCATCCGCTGGAAGTGGGGGCGGAGTCGCCAGACTTTCTTGAAAATAAGAGCGGCAATTTTCTCTATGGTGCCTGTGCTCTATTACTATGACGGACAAGCAGTCAGCGGCGTCTCCTTCGCCTCCCTCCTCCCCAAAACCTCCCTCTGATCATGATACTGCCTCCCTGAAGCGGCAGCAGAAGGGTGGCAAGGATGACAGTGTCACCGGCTCAGGGGTCAAGCGTGGGGGGACTGATGACCGGTCCTCCAAGCGGAAGGACCATGACTCTCCTGACAGAAGACGGCCTTCTAGAGGAAGGAAGTCAGATGAGGGCCCTGCTGACCCGGTATAGCCTCTTGGCATCAGTGGGTGAGTGCAACTCAGCTGTTCCACTTTTAATGGCGGTTGTCTTGTCTGGTTTTTTTTATAGGATCGCAGTAAACCTAAGAAGTGTTTATCAAAATCCAGACATAAGGAATGCGCCTTATGCTGTAAAGAACTTTCTGGTTCTTGGACTAAGAGACTGTGCAAAGGCTGCATTCAGCAGACTTTGTCGGAGCAACAGCCAGGATTTGCCTCCGACCTCCGGTCCCTCATACGGGAGGAAGTCAGGGACTCCCTCCGATCCCTGTCTGGAGCACAAAGTGCTGGGGGTTCTCGGGCCCCTTCGCCTACCCACGAGGACTCTGATAGGTCTGATGGGGAATGTGATTCCTCTGGCTCTACTTCCCGCTCCTCCTCTGATAGCGACTCAGGGGGTCGCCAGTGCTTCCCACTCGATAATATGAAGAAATTAGTTAAGGCGGTGAGGACCACCATGGGCCTCCCAGATGAGAAACCTGAAAAATCTATCCAGGATAGGATGTTCGGGGGCATGGAGCAGAAGAAACGACGCTCCTTCCCAGTGGTGGATAAAATACAAGCCTTAATTGCCCGGGAATGGAAGAGACCTGATAAGAAGCATTCCATTCCTGGCGCCTTTAAGAGAAAATATCCGTTTGAGGAGGCCTCCTGCTCAACATGGGATAAGGCGCCAAAATTGGATGTGGCTGTCGCTAAGGCATCCAAAAAGTTTGCCTTGCCATTTGAGGACATGGGCTCCCTGAAAGACCCATTAGATAAGAAAGCTGATCACTTCCTGAAGAATACCTGGGAAGCTGCTGCCGGAGGACTGAGACCCGCCATTGCGGCTACCTGTACGGCTAGATCCCTGACTATATGGATTGACGAACTGGAAGACCAGTTTAGATCCCGAGCACCTAAGGAGGAGATTGCTTCCTCCCTCTCCTAGTTGCGGGGGGCGGCGGCCTTCCTTGCGGACGCCTCGGCGGACTCCACTAAGTTGGCTGCCAAGTCAGCGTCCCTCTCCAATGCGGCTAGAAGGGCTCTCTGGCTGAAATGCTGGCCGGGGGATCTGCAAACTAAGTCTAAACTCTGCAATATCCCTTGTCAAGGTGAATTTCTGTTCGAGCCGGTACTGGATGACATCCTGGAAAAAGCTAGCGACAAGAAGGGCGGCTTTCCTTTTCCATCGTTTCCTTCTTCACGGCGGTCCTTTTGGAGGAAGCCAGTTCGCCGCCCCAACCGACCACGGGATCGGAATACCTGGTCCGACAGAAAGACTCAGGGAAAGGGGTTCATGTACAAGGGCCCCTCAAAGGATCAGAATAAGTCGTCCAAGTGAGTCGCTTTCCCAGGTCGGAGGGAGGCTCTCTCAGTTCCTTCCGGCTTGGGAAAGGATTTCCTCCAGTGCATGGATACTGGCCCTTATACGCTCCGGCCTCCGGCTCCCCTTCCTTCGGCCTCCTCCTCCCCGGTTCGTGGTTACCCCTCTGCGTCGTTCTCCGGCGGAACAGCTGGCTTTGGAAGCAGAGGTCCATCACCTCCTCTTCAAGAGGGTTCTAGTGGAAGTTCCCATAAGGGAACAAGGAGGATTCTATTCCACCCTCTTTCTGGTAGGGAAGCCCGACGGTTCCTATCGCACAATCATCAACCTGAACGCCCTCAACCGGTTCCTTCAAATAGACAGCTTCAAGATGGAGTCCGTGCGGTCCATAGTGAAATATCTGTATCCCCACTGTCACATGGCGGTCATAGACTTGCGCGATGCATATTATCATGTCCCAATCCACTCTCTCTTCCAATGCTTCCTCAGGATAGCCCTCCACATGGACGGTCGGGTCTGCCATTTCCAATACAAAGCCTTCCCCTTCGGTCTGGCCATCGCCCCGAGAATTTTTACAAAGATAATAGCAGAAATGTCAGCATATCTGCGTCAGAGAGAGGTCCTTCTGATTCCTTATCTGGACGACTTCTTGATTGTGGGCGCCTCAGCTCTCCATTGTGCGGCTCTTCTCCGGCAGGTGCAAGCTTCCCTGCGGGAGTTGGGCTGGTTGATCAACGAGGAAAAGTCCAGATTAATCCCATCCAAGGTTCAGCTATTTCTGGGACTCACTTGGGACTCCAACACTCAACTTTGTCGGTTGCCTCCTTCCAAAGTGGAAGCCCTCCGGACCCAGATAGACCGGACTCTGAGGCACCGGCGTATGTCTCTCCGGGGTGCGATGTCCCTCCTGGGCTCCCTGACTGCGGCCATCCCGGCCGTCAGATGGGCTCAGGCACACACCAGGGTCCTACAGTGGAATATCTTGCAGCATCAGACCACTCACGGGGACCATCTGGACAGACTCATCATTCTCAAACATCGCACATTACAGTCCCTCTATTGGTGGCTAGATCCGGTCCACTTGGGCAGAGGGGTGCCTTGGAGGGCGCCAGAGCCCGTGGTGGTAACCACCGACGCCAGTCTCTACGGTTGGGGGGCACATCTGGACGCTCATTTCATTCAGGGACAATGGTCTGGAGAAGAAGCTCAAAATTCCTCGAATACAAGGGAATTGCTGGCGGTGGAAAAGGCGTTAGGTCGTTTCCTGCCGTTGTTAAGGGGTCGACATGTGAAAGTTCTGTCGGACAACCAAGCGACGGTAGCATATCTCAACCACCAGGGGGTACTCACTCCAGACACCTCATGGCCGTCGCAAGCAGGATCATGTCTTGGGCAGAGGCCCATCTGGGTTCCCTGTCGGCAGTGCACATCCAAGGGAAGGAGAACGATTTGGCGGACTTTCTCAGTCGCACCCAGTTTCACCAGGGCGAATGGTCTCTAAATCAGTCCGTTTTCAACAGGATAACGGGGATGTGGGGGGTTCCCGAGATAGACCTCTTTGCAACACGGACCAACAGGAAGGTTCCCCGATTCTGTTCCCTGGATCCAAGGGATCATCCCCACTCGGTGGACGCGCTATTGCTCAAGTGGGACTTCCGCCTCGCATATGCCTTCCCTCCACTCATCCTCCTCCCTGCAGTGCTCAGGAAGATACGGGAGGATCAAGCATTCGTGATTCTCATAGCACCCTTTTGGCCGAAGAGGTCTTGGTTTTATTGGCTGACGCATCTGTCAGTCACCGATCCGTGGGTTCTCCCGGACCTACCGGATCTCCTATCCCAGGGTCCAGCCTTCCACCCACAGCACACCAGGTTACATCTGACGGCGTGGCTCTTGAGCGGTCGCTATTAGGCAATAAGGGATTTTCTCAGGGTCTGGTCTCTACCTTGATGCAGTGCAGGAAGCCTGTCACTACTCGCATTTATGGGCGCATTTGGGCAAAATTCCTGACATCTACGGGTGCGGATCCTGCTAAGCCGCCCTCTGTCCCGGTTGTCCTGGAATTTCTACAGAGGGGTTGGGAACTGGGTCTCTCAGTTAGTACCCTTAAGGTGCAAGTCTCCGCACTGAGCGCCTTGTATAACCATACCCTGGCCGGAGATCCCTGGGTATCAAGGTTTATTAGGTCCTGTGCTAGGGCTAAGCCTCGGGGAACCATGCCACTCTCGTCCTGGGACCTTAACTTAGTCCTTTCAGCTTTAACACGGCCACCATTTGAGCCCTTAGATTCTATATCTCTCAAGCATCTGTCCCTTAAGACGATTCTCCTGGTCGCCCTCACTTCTGCTCGTAGGGTTAGTGATCTTCAGGCCTTATCCATTTCTCCTCCGTATACCCAGTTTTTTGATGACCGAGTTGTTTTACGAACTGACCCTGCCTATTTGCCAAAGGTGCATTCCCACTTCCATAGATCACAAGAAATAGTGCTTCCCTCTTTTTATGCCAACCCTTCTACTCCGGAGGAGATGGGATGGCACTGCCTGGATGTTAGGCGTTGTCTTCAACGGTATCTGCTGGTCACCTCGGAAGGGAGGAGGGATAAGTCTCTGTTTGTAGTCTTCCAGGGTTGTAGAAAGGGGCTTAAGGCTTCTAAATCCACCTTGGCACGGTGGATCAGGGATGCCATCTCGGTTGCCTACACGGCCGGGGGAGAAGACGTGCCTCCCGGTTTGAAGGCACACTCCACGCGAGCAATGGCATCTTCCTGGGCGGAGAGATCGGAGGTCTCCATCGAGCAAATATGTAAGGCGGCAACCTGGTCTTCTCCGTCCACCTTCTTTAATCACTAAAGCCTTGATTTGTCGTTCACCGACATCACCTTTGGGAGGCGGGTTCTGCAAACTGTTGTCCCTCCCTAGGTCTTCCTCTCTGTAATTCTCTCGTGGTGCCGTCATGGGTGCTGGAAAAATACGTAATTACTTACCGGTAATGTGTTTTTTCTGAACCCATGACGGCACCCTTACATTCCCTCCCTGCACTTGGGGGTTGCTAGTTTGCTTCCCTTTTCACTCTTCTTCACTGGGCGGTTATGGTGGCGGGATATGTTTTTTAACGATGTTCCTTGTTTCGGAGGTCCTGTCATGCTCGGTAATCAACTGATGCGGGGAGAGGTGCCGCCCCTTTTTATTCTGGAGGTTTCCTGTCCTTGAAGGGCGGATCCCCTCTCTCTCGTGGTGCCGTCATGGGTTCAGAAAAAACACATTACCGGTAAGTAATTACGTATTTTACAACCGATCATGAAGCGCAACGTCGTTTACATAAAGGACACAAAAAGCCTCCTGCAGAATCTTAGGGAGATGAAATGGACTGAACATTCCTTTTGGATTACTAGCGACGTAGTTTCACTCTATCCCTGTATTCCCCATGACGAAGCTTTACAAGCCCTATTTTTCCATCTTGATAAATATAGCACCCTGGATGACATCCATAAAGAATTTATTATTACAGTAACTGGTAATCTACTTAAACATAATTTCTTCCAGTTTAATGGAATATATTATTTACAAATCACAGGATGCCCTATGGGAGCTAGTTTGTCATGCGCTCTAGCAAACTTATACATGGCATACTGGGAAGAACAATACATACATACCGCAAACAATCCATTCCTCACACACATCTGGTCACACATGTACGCTAGGTACATAGATGACCAGATGTTTATCTGTGATCATAAAACAGATATCACTCCACAGGAGTTTATCAAATCATTGAGTACATATCTGAACAACAATAACTTGAATCTGCGGTTTTCAGTTAATCTATTTGACCCTTTCTGCCCCTTTTCTTGACATACAACTATCAGGTAATTCCAAAACAGAAGATATCGAGACAACTCTGTACAGGAAAGAGATCTGTGGAAACACCACCTTACATGCGGTTAGTTGTCAAACTCCACACACTCTACTCAATTTACCGGTAGGCGAATTCCTCAGGGCCAAGAGGCTATGTTCCTCTGAAACCTCCTTTTCCACAGAAGCCAAGAACATCAGGAGTAGGTTGAAGAGGAGAGGGTATACCGACCATTCTTTGAATAGAGCACTAAGCATCTCTAGAACTAGGTCACGTGATGATCTACTGAGGGATAAATCTAAGAATAATACCTATACTGAACGTGTTACCTTTTCCACCCCATATAGCCGGGATTTTTTCAACATCAAAACAATTTTTTTACAATACATTGCTCTCTTACAGCAGGATAGAGAATTAAATCATAAACTTTCACAAGGTGTCAATATTGTGGCTACAAAAGCTAAAACTATAGATAACATCATGTCACCTGGCTTATACCCAGCTGTGAAACCCAGCAAAACATGGTTAAGCACTACAGGCTCCCATGCGCGTCACAACGATGTGGTCTATGCTAATACATGCATAGTATGAAACAGTTTCCAGGAGCCAATGGGGAAATTTTCAAAATTACTTCTTTTATCAACTGCTCATCATGACGTGTAGTATATAGAGCCTCTTGCCTTATCTACAATAAAAATTATATAGGATGTACATCCAGATCTCTTAGAACACGCATATCAGAACACATTAGAACCCCTTTAGAATCATCAATTACTACAGCAGGCAATATACAGAAAAAACGCTCCTCATTGGGGCTCACTAAAGATTTTCAGGATTTACATGATGGGGTTTTTACCTCCTTAAAGGTGGCAGATATTGAACACATTACCAGACCACCCAGAGGGAGTGACTGGTTTGCAGCTTTATTATACGCAGAGGCCAAATGGATCCTTAAATTAGACACCAGGCAACCATTAGGTCTTAATTTTCATTCAGATTTCCATTTTATCATTTAAATATACCTTTTTGGTTCTATTCTGCAACCAATTACCACCAGATGTGATCCAATTTATAATTTGCAGATGAAATATATATCACTTTTTTTTTTTTTACCCTGCAGGTCCCCCTAGAATTTATATTAATGAATAAATTCTCTAGAATTTAAGGTCTAAAAACAGGAATTTTTTGATCCATCATAACAACGCAGAAACATATTTTAATTTAATACCTTTTTTTTCCCCCATATCCTATAGGCCTAGTTTTCTCCTGGACAAGAAATGGTCCATATCCAACAGTTTGTCTCCCTTCTTTACATAATATTTGAAAGTATTTTCTATATTTCTTATTACTTTCTTTCAGATTAATCATAAAATCATACACAATACACATACACTTTGCACATTTTTTTCATTTTATTTTATTTTTCATTCCTGGATAAGGAATTTCATTATACTTTTTTTTACTTTACTCCACTTCATTCCGTTTTCACATTTTCAGTCCATTGAGTTAATATTATTCACACCTGTTTTCCCACCACACCGTCCCCACTTATATACTATGACCGCAACTCTGCCCCCTAATAAAATAAAAACACCACACTGCTCTTTATAAATTATACCCATCACACCTTTCTCAATTATAAAATATGATCTGCATATTGTCCTCACATCATGCTGCCCCCTCCTCACAATGTCCCATGCATGCTGCCCTTCTCCATATGGGGCTCTCACACTGCTCTTCTCCATACTGAGCCACCAATGCTACTCCTTCTTAATGCGCTTTAAATGCTGCCTGCCCCTTCTCCATAATGACGCCTCCATGCTGCCCCACTCATGATACAGAGACCACTATGCTATCTCACGCCTAAGGGCTCGTTTCCACCTGCGATTTGCATGTGCAAGTGCAATCCAATAAAAAATTGGATTGCACTCGCACCAGTGTTAATCAATGAGCCAGTTTCCTCTTTCCTGTTATTTCTCCACACGAATCGTTCTCTCGGTGCAATCGCAGCATGCTGCGTTTTGCAATGAATCTCAGCTCACGCACTCCCAACATCCCATTGCAGTTCACGCAGAGACAGACAGCGGAGGAGAAAGTGCTTCCCCCATCTAATCCGCTCCTGTGATGCAATCAAAAGATCGCATCACAGTTGCATGACCCTCAGCTGACGCTCGCACCAGAGGGTCAATAGCATATCGCTTCCGAAGCTCTCGCATCGGAAGCGGTACACAAGTGGAAAAGAGCCCTAATGCTGAGCACCCCCACACTACCTCACGTCTCATACGGAGTCCCCTAAATTGCTCCACTCCATACTGAGACCACCCATGCTACCCCGTTTCCACACTGAGACCTCAAACTGTCCCTATTCATACTGAATCCTCATGCTAGCTCCTTTTCGATAATGAGCTCCCTATCCTTCCCCCTCTCTATACTTAATGCATTGATACACACGTCACTTCTGGAGTGGGGCACAAGTAGGGTCCCAAACCGTATCAAATAGTTGTAGAAACTTGGCACTCAAGATAAACGTGAATAGGGTTTTTTATTATAAAGAACTTGTAGGACCAGCACAAGCACATCATTGCCACATAGACAGCGGTGGACACCACGTCATACCGGGCTACGCCGCTCGCCACACTACTATACTTTCTGAGGACCCTCTGCATGCACTGATGAAGGTCTTTTGACCAAAACATCTATACTTGTGCTGGTCATACAAGTTCATCACAATAAAAACCAATGTTCACATTGATCTTGAGTACAAAGTTTCTACATCTACCCCTCTCCATATGCAGAACCCCAACATACTGAGTACTTACACTTTTCCCCATCGATTTTATCCTTTGCACTATCTTTCACTCTGTAAGCCTCTCTAAACCCACCATCTACAGCAATAGGCCCCCTAAACTCTCCTCTACAGCAATAAGCTTTCTTATCCCCCTCTACAGCAATAGGCTACCTAAACTTGCCATCTACAGCAATAGGCCCCCTAAACCCTCATCTACAACAATAGGTTCCCTAATCCCCCTTCTACAGCAATAGGTTCCCTAATCCCCCTTCTACAGCAATAGGCTTGTGGCGCCCCTGATGCTTCCGTCGCCACAGGAACATTGCACCCCAGCCAGAAGTGTGATGTCCCATCTTGGGTAAGGAAGAGAGTAAACGCCAGTCCACAAGCAAATCTGCACTAAACCCATTGTTAGGCACACACAGGGACCAGGGAAAGTGGCAGCAACCCCACCCCCAGGCTGCATGCTGGGGGGCCGTAAGACCCATCCCTGCTCCAAAAGGGTAGAGCTTAGCAACTGGGTGGGTGGGAGGAGCGAGCCATGAGTAGAGTAGAACAAGGAAGGTCAAGTTTAGTCAGTCTGCGGGAGGCAGAGGAGTCAGATTGAGTGAGGAGAGCTGAGAGGAGGAAGTGTGAGTTGAGAGGAGTTGAAGTGAGAAGAGACACAGCAAGAGAAAGCGACGCTTCCTGGTGGAAACCCTGAGGCACAGATAGGCTCAGGTGACACCACAGCAGAACACCACTGAAGGGATTCCAGGGCCACTGAACCGCTTTCAAGCACAGGGCCTGTTCCACAGAAAGATCAGGTGGAGGGATCAAGCTGCACACAGGGGACGGTCCCTAGAAACTGGAGGAAGAGAAGTCATTTCCAAAGGTGAAAACCGAGGCCCAGGGTGGTTGCAAGCGCCCAGGGCCACTGCCCACTGCAGAACCTCTGGGAAGAGGGCAAAGTTCCAGCTAGGCAAGCCCCCTTGTCCGGAAGCTGTAGTGGAGGCCAAGCCAGGTTCATCCAGTTAAGACAAGGATTAGAAGTCAGCTGAAGAGAGGGACACAATAGAAGGGTGCACCGGCTTTTATTCTCAGATCTACCCGGGGATCAGCGGAGGTCCCTGACAGGGGATTCCAGCAGTCCAAAGGCATCAGTGCACTACCAACCAGGAACTGTGAGTAAACAACTTGAAACTGCACCCTTGGTGTCGCCTCTATTATTTCGTCTGCACTGCACCATCTAGATCACCCTCATAGACTTTTACAAGCACCAACTGTTGCCTCGGGGCACCTCTCCACCTGTGGGGAGCAGGACCATCCAAGCTGCCATTCCATCAGCCCCGGATGCCCCATCAGCAGCGGCGGCTTAATAGCCGCAAACCACAGGTGGCGTCACGAATATAAACTTTATGGACCCCCACTGAAGCCATATTAATTGACTCCCGCCAGGGCCACGGAGTCAGGCCCCGCCCCCACTGACTACCCCCAGGACTAGTCCGGCCCGGCATCGGGTGTCCCATAGCCCTGGGGTGAGCGAGTCAGGCTCCCCAAACCACCCTCTACAGCAATAGGCCCCCTAAAACTTCCTCTACAGTAATAGCCCCCCTAAACACCCCCACAGTAATAGGCCCCTTAAACCCCCCTCCTACAGCAATAGGACCCTAAACACTCCTTTTACAGCAATAGGCTCCCTAAACCTCATTTCCTACAGCTATACTCTTCATAAACACCCCTCCTACAGCAATAGGCTCCCTAAACACCCCTCCTACAGCAATATACCCCCTAACTCTAAGACTATACTAACAGCCCCAGCTCCCCAACCACTGTCTAGAGTCATAGGCCCCCTAATCCCCAGATTACAATAACAGGCCACCTAATCCTTAGTCTTTAGCCTCTGCCTGCCCCTCCCCCGCAATCACCAGACTATAGCCTCTACTTGCCCCTCCCCCACAATCCCGACTATATCCTATGCCTGCCCTTCCCCCACAATCCCCAGACTATAACCTCTACCTGCCCCTCCGCCGCAATCCCCAGACTATAGCCTCTGCCTGCCCCTCCGCCTTAATCCCCAGACTATAGCCTCTGCCTGCCCCTCCCTTGCAATCTCCAGATAATAGCCTCTGCCTGCCCCTCCTCCGCAATCTCCAGACTATAGCCTCTGCTTGCCCCTGCCCCTCAACCCCCTGACTATAGCCTCTGTCTGCCCCTCCCCCACAAACCTCACATTGGAGCCTCAAGGGAGACATTACACAGCAGAATGGGGGATATTACAACTTAGCTTTGGGTACATTATACAGCAGCATGGGAGGAAATTACACAGCAGCATAGAGGAGCTTACACCACAGCATGGGGGACATTATACATCAGAATAAAGGGATATTACACTGTAGCATGGTAGAAAATACACAGCAACATGGTGGGATATTACAAAGCAGAATGGGGGATATTACACAGCGGCATGGGAGATATTATTCAGCAAAATTGGAGATATTTTACAGCAGAATGGGCGATATTACACAGTAGAATGGGCAGGGCTGTATTTGGATGTCATGCTGCCCTAGACACTTTATGTGGTCGCACCCTTTACTGAAAAAGTAAAATTATGATTTTGTGTGACATATATTTAAGACACTACTCTGTAACACACTTGAAAAAATGCTAAAACGCCATAGGAATGAAGATCTGCACTTGCTGCGCATACGTTCAGTTTTATTTTGCTTATTTTAACAGCTTCAGGTTTTCAAAGACACTAAGTGGTTAAAACAGGTATTTGAACCATTTTTCATGCTGTTGCCACCAAGAAGTTGCTGACTAGTACTTAAAACAATTTCTATTTAAAAAAGATGCCAGTGTTTCCTAACCTGTCCTTCTCCTGAAAAACTCAATAGATTCACAGATGTGTAAAGGCCATGGTGTGCACACATCCAAACCGTTCACATTCCCTTCAGATAGTAGTTACAGCGCTTGTACACAGACTACAGTTGGCTGAACCTAGAGATAGACAGGCTCGGCCGACAATCTCATTGTCAGAGGAGTGATGACCCAGCAGGTCCAATTTTGGACTGTGGATCCTTTTCTCTCTAAGATCTGAGCCACTGCCAGAGATGTGTAGTATCGTCTGTCTCATAGAGAACACGACCATTCAACAAAGTGAACGCTCCTGTGTATGCAAGAATTAGGGAGACAGCTGCCAGCCGCATGATGGGACACCTGTGTATAGTGTATAGGAGAGTCTGGCAGGATAACTGCCAGCCGCATGATGGGACACCTATCTATAGTGTATGATAAATATAATGATCTACTAATAAACCTAATAAATTAGATATTGCTACATCTACACAAATACATCACCAGAACCAACCTCAAATCACGATAACATTACCAGAACCACAATCTGTATATGACAACATCTCCAGAACCAACCTCAAATCACTACTACATTACGAGAACAATCATCTGCACACTGCTACATCACCAGAACCACGATCTGCATACTGCTACATTACCAGAACCGCCATTGGTATATGAATGCATAATCAGAACCAAGCTGAAATCACTACTACATCACGAGAACCATCATTGGTACATGACTACATTACCAAAATCAAGCTGAAATCACTACTATGTCACCAGAACTAAAGCCAACCCAACAAAAAAATTGGCTGGCAAAAAACTGCAGCTCCTAGTATGTATGTAACAATAATAAGGAGATAGCAGGATTTGTTACCAGCCATCATCAGACTGCGGACAATACCAGAACTATAGTACTGTGAAACAATTAAAAAATACCTTAATTTTTGGGAGATATCTTCTATGTTTTAGGTACATTAATTCTGAGCACATTTATGTGGGTCTGGGTC
The DNA here is from genome assembly GCF_048569485.1 of Anomaloglossus baeobatrachus. Classification (NCBI taxonomy): domain Eukaryota; kingdom Metazoa; phylum Chordata; class Amphibia; order Anura; family Aromobatidae; genus Anomaloglossus; species Anomaloglossus baeobatrachus. Next base: position 464,712,222 of record NC_134353.1, read on the forward strand.
CTGAGACCCCCGAATATTGCTCAAAAGACTCCTTAGAAGTGCACGGCTCAGGAGACAGGACTACTTTCTACAGCATTCGCTCTGTGCTATGTGTGCTCTTCTAAAAGATCTTTTCAGCTATTTTTGGGAGTTTCAAGAACAGATTCCTCACTAATTTGCTCAGAATTATTGGGCATAAAACAATAAATTCTCCCAAAAGTTTAGTTACTTTTTGAGGAGCACTTTGATCTGCCCTGAGAAGAGCAGATCAAAGTATTGTAGTGCGCATGCGCGGGACCTCAATGCCGGCTACTGTGGATGACGTACAATGCATCATGCACCCAGGATTCAGAAGAAGGAGGACAAAGATAGCTGAAAGAAGAGGCGCCACTATTAGAGAATGGAGACACCCATCCGACCAGTCTGCACCGCGTCGCCCTTTAGGTGAGTATTATAAGGTGATTGCTATGTTCTACACAGCAGCCTGGGGTCTTATCTACAGCATGTTAGAATGCTGTACATAAGAGCCCACTAGTGGTAGCCGCAGCTTATAGTCACCAAATCTGGTGACAGGTTCCCTTTAACCCCTTCACGACCATGGACGGATCTTTCCGTCATGGATCGTGTCCCGGTAATCCCCGCCCCCTGCCGCGGGCAGGCGGCGTGGATCGGCACACATATCAGCTGTTTTCAACAGCTGACATGTGTGCCTACATGTTCCGAGTGGAATCGCATTCCACCCGGAACATTAACCCCTTAGATCTCGCTGCCAAAGTCTGGCAGCGAGATCTATATGCGCGCGGCCATCTTTTTTTCTTACCTCCGCCCCCTCCGGACGTCACGTGAGTGATCACGTGACGTTCGGTGGTTGCCATCGTAGCACAGGGTCATGTGATGACGCCTGGTGCTAAGAAGTTTCACTTTCATTCTTCCTCGGCACGGAGCAGAGGAAGAAAGAAAGTGACTATTTCTGCTGTTTACAGCGGAATAGCTGTGATCAGCAGATAGCGATCAGCAATCGGATTGCTGATCGCAATAGCCCCCCTAGGGGGACTAGTAAAATAAAATAAAAAAAGTAAAAAAAAGTTTTAAAAAATTAAAAAAAAATAAAAAAACCTAAAAGTTCAAATCACCCCCCTTTCCCCCCATTGAAAATTAAAGGGTTAAAAAATAAATAAATATACACATATTTGGTATCGCCGCGTTCAGAAATGCCCGATCTATCAAAATATAAAATCAATTAATCGGATTGGTAAACGGCGTAGTGGCAATAAAATTCCAAACGCCAAAATTACGTTTTTTGGTCGCCGCAAGTTTTACGCAAAATGCAATAACAGGCGATCAAAACGTAGCATCTGCGCAAAAATGCTACCATTAGAAACATCAGCTCGAGACGCAAAAAATAAGCTGTCACTGAGCCACAGATCCCAAAAAATAAAAACGCTACGTGTTTCGGAAAATGGCGCAAAACGTGCGCCACTTTTATTGGACAAACTTGTGAATTTTTTTTAACCCCTTAGATACAAGTAAACCTATACATGTTTGGTGTCTACAAACTCGCACCGACCTCAGGTATCATACCCACACATCAGTTTTACCATATAGTGAACACCGTGAATAAAACATCCCAAAAACTATTGTGCCATCACATTTTTTTTGCAATTTTTCCACACTTGGAATTTTTTTGCTGCTTTCCAGTACACCATATGGTAAAACTTATGGTTTCATTTAAAAGTATAACTTGTCCCGCAAAAAACAAGCCCTCATATGGCAAGATTGACGGAAAAATAAAAAAGTTACGGCTCTCGGAAGAAGGGGAGCAAAAAACAAAAACGCAAAAACGGAAAGTGCCCCGGGGCTGAAGGGGTTAAAGAAGCACTCTGGTCATTTTTTTCCCCTAAAAAATTATTGTTCAGCTTACCTTTCTTACTATGTCACAAAATCTGAGGGGTGCTCGTGGTCCGCTGGTCAGGGGGAGATCAGTAGTAATTTTAGATAAAACTCTTTATGAAAGAGAAATATCCACCATACTAAATGACCACTCTACCTAAAGGCATTTGAACGAGGACCCAACAAATATTTTTTCTACCAAATTACAGAATATTCTACAACAAGGTTAAGATTGGGGGATTCTAAACAAGAAAACCTAGGAATACCTCATGGTGGATACTCCTATTTGCTCCATCTTTCAGAGTCTACCCAAAATCTACCCATCTAATCCGCTCCTGTGATGCAATCGAAAGATCGCATCACAGTTGCATGACCCTCAGCTGACGCTCGCAGCAGAGGGTCATTAGCATATTGCTTCCGAAGCTCTCGCATCAGAAGCGGTACACAAGTGGGAAAGAGCCCTAATGCTGAGCACCCCCATACTACCTCACGTCTCATACGGAGTCCCCTACATTGCTCCACTCCATACTGAGACCTCACACTGCGCCTGTTCATACTGAATCCCCATGCTAGCTCCTTTTCGATAATGAGCTCCCAATCCTTCCCCCTCTCTATACTTAATGCATTGATACACACGTCACTTTTGGGGTGGTGCACAAGTAGGGTCCCAAACCGTATCAAATAGTTGTAAAAACTTGGCACTCAAGATCAACGTCAATAGTCGTTTTTATTATAAAGAACTTGTAGGACCAGCACAAGCACATCACTGCCACATAGACAGCGGTGGACACCATGTCATACCGGGCTACGCCACTCGCCATGCTACTATACAGTCATATGAAAAAGTTTGGACACCCCTATTAATGTTAACCTTTTTTCTTTATAACAATTTGGGTTTTTGCAACAGCTATTTCAGTTTCATATATCTAATAACTGATGGACTGAGTAATATTTCTGGATTGAAATGAGGTTTATTGTACTAACAGAAAATGTGCAATCCGCATTTAAACAAAATTTGACCGGTGCAAAAGTATGGGCACCCTTATCAATTTCTTGATTTGAACACTCCTAACTACTTTTTTACTGACTTACTAAAGCACTAAATTGGTTTTGTAACCTCATTGAGCTTTGAACTTCATAGGCAGGTGTATCCAATCATTAGAAAAGGTATTTAAGGTGGCCACTTGCAAGTTGTTCTCCTATTTGAATCTCCTATGAGGAGTGGCATCATGGGCTCCTCAAAACAACTCTCAAATGATCTGAAAACAAAAATTATTCAACATAATTGTTCAGGGGAAGGATACAAAAAGTTGTTTCAGAGATTTAAACTGTCAGTTTCCACTGTGAGGAACATAGTAAGGAAATGGAAGAACACAGGTACAGTTCTTGTTAAGCCCAGAAGTGGCAGGCCAAGAAAAATATCAGAAAGGCAGAGAAGAAGAATGATGAGAACAGTCAAGGACAATCCTATGCCAGCCCCTCCCCCGCAATCCCCAGACTAAAGCCTTTACCTGCTCCTCCCTCGCAATCCTGACTATAGCCTATGCCTGCCCCTCCCCCACAATCCTAAGACTATAACCTCTGCCTGCCCCTCCCCTGCAATCCCCAGACTATAGCCTCTGCCTGCCCCTCCCCCACAAACCTCACATTGGAGCCTCATGGGAGACATTACACAGCAGAATGAAGAATATTACAACTTAGTATTGAGTACATTATACAGCAGCATGGGAGGAAATTACACAGCAGCATGGGGACAATATACGGCAGAATGGGGGATATTACCAAGCAACATGTGGGACATTATACAGCACAATGTGGGATATTACAAAGGAGAATGGGGTATATTAAACAACAGCATAGGGGACATTACACAGCAGCATGGGGGATATTACACAGCATTATGAAGGACACTATACAGCAGAATGTAATATACCCCTAATGTAACATGGCGGACATTACATAGCAACATGGAGGGACATTACACAGCAGAATGGGGGATATTACAAAGTAGAATGGGCGATATTACACAGCAGAATGGGGCATATAAAACAGCAGCATGGGATATATTACACAGCAGAATGTTGATTTTCCACAAAAGCATGGGAGTCATACAGCAGAATGACAGATATTACACAGTAGAACATTATACAGCAGTAGGGGGGACATTACACAACAGAATGGGGGATAGTTCACTGCAGCATTGGGGATATTATACAGCAGCATGGGAGAAATTACACAGAAGCATGGGGAAGATTACAGAGGAACATGGGAGACATTATACAGCAGAATGGGCTATATTACACTGCAGCATAAGGGACATTACACAGCAGCATGGGGGACATTACACAGCAACATGGGGAAAAGTATAAGGCACAGTAGGTGAATATTACAATACTAGAAGGTGGCCCGATTTTAACGCATCGGGTATTCTAGAATTTATTGTGTAGTTAATGTATGATTTTTATTATATTTATATAGATGTTGTTTTGTGTAGTTACCAAGTGTTTGTGAAGGGCGCTGTAAATGTTCTGGGTGTTTTCTGGATGCGGCGGTGTGAGAGAGCGGTGTTGTTTGTGGGTTGCGTTGTTTGTGGAGCACTGTGTGTATGTTGTGCTGTGAGTGTTGTGCGGTTTGTGTGGGTGTGTGTGGGTGTAGTGCTGTGTGTGGGGTGTGTGTGTGTGTGTGTGGGGTGTGTTATGATCCGGAACCACGGAAGACAACCATAAATCATTGGTAAAAGGTGACAAGAGCATTGCAACTAATCTGGCCGCCATCCCCTTACTAACCATCACTACTAGAAGTAGCCGAGGGGTGAACTAACATCCTGTGCACCGCGAACCCAGCCGGAGAACTAGCTATCCTAAAGGAAGGAAAGATGAATAACTCTCTGCCTCAGAATATAGATAAAGAATAGCAAGCCCCCCACATTCAAAGACTGCGGTGATATAGGAAAACACAATACACAGATAGATGATAAGATTAGCAAAAGGTGAGCCCCTACTGACTAAATAGGACAGGACAGGAAAGAGACTGATGGTGGCCAGAGAAAAACCCTGCAAAAATCCAACAACCCGATAGTACAAAAAAGCCCTCAGATCACTAGATCTGAACTCTGTCCTATACCAGGCGCTCTTGTCATACCAATGAACAGAAATCAGGAGCCATTACAAATTCAAGAAGCAACAAAGACATGGACTTATAGGAGCAATACTCCAAACAGAGCTGCAGGGAGCTTTCCAGCTAAGCAACTGAGAGGGAAGATCCCTGCATGCAAATAAACTGAAAACAACCACAGCAAATGACAAACTCAGATAAGAACAAAAAGAACCAAACAAAAATAAAGAGCCAAGCACTTATATGGGGTAGATGTGGTCTGGAGCAGGATGAAGCAGGCTGGTGAACAAAGAACAACTGACATCCGGCATAGCCTGCTATCAGACCAGGGTTTAAATAAGCAGAGAGTTAGCAATGGAAACACCCATTGCTCAACACACCTGGACTCTGTCCAAACCATTCCTGGCCACAAGAGGGAGCCTCACAGCAGCCAAAGCATAACTGACATTCACAACAGGGGTGTGTGTGTGTTTTGGGGGGAGGTATGTTTTGTGCAGTGTGTGTGTTGGAGGAGTAGTCCTGGGAAGAGAGGGGGATAAAAGGAGGAGCAGTCCTGGGGGAAGAGGAGTATAATAGGAGGAGTAGTCCTGTGGAGAGAGGAGGATAATAGGAGGAGCAGCAGTCCTGGGGGAAGAGGAGTATAATAGGAGGAGTAGTCCTGGGGAGAGAGGAGGATAATAGAAGTAGCCCTGGGGGGAGGAGTCTAATAGGAGGAGTAGTCCTGGAGGTGAGGAGTATAATAGGAGGAGTAGTCCTGGGGGGAGGAGTATAATAGGTGGAGTAGTCCTAAGGGGAGGTGTCTAATAGGTTGAGTAGTCCTGAGGGGAGGTATATAGGTGCCCAATGTGTGTGGGGGGCGTGGCCGAGCGGGAAAAGCGTGTGGGGGCGTGGCCGAGTGGACAAGGTGTGTGGGGGACATAGACGAGCAGGCACAATGTGTGGGGGGCGTGGCCAAGTGGGCACAGTGTGCGGCCCCCCCCAGGTCGAGCCAAGTGGCCAATGCGTATGGGGGGCGTGGCCGGGCGGAGCCAAACGGCCAATGCGCGTGGGGGGCGTGGCCGGGCCGAGCCGAGCAGCCAATGCAAGGGTTGTCACTGTAATAACTCATTTTGGAGCAAGACAGACAGACAGAATAAGGCAATTATATATATAGATAACGTGGCGGACATTACACAGCAACATGGGGAATATTATAAAGCAACATTGAGACATTACAAAGCAGAATCGGGCATATTACACAGCAGCATGGGAGACATAACACAGCAGAATGTGGTATATTACAAAGCAGAATGGGGATATTACAGAGCAGCAAGGGTTTATTATACAGAAAAATTGGAGAAATTATACAGCAAAATTGGGGATATTACACAGCAGAATGGGAAATAATACAGAGCAGCATTGGCTATGTTACAAAGCAGAATGGGAGAGATTACACAGCAGCATGGGAATACTACACAGCAGCATCAAAGACATACAGCAGAATGGCAGATCTTACACAGTAGCATGGAGGATATTATTCAGCAGAATGGGGGATATTACACAGCACCAAGGGGGATATTACACAGCAAAATGGGGATATCATACAGCAGCATTGGGTAGATTATACAGCAGCGTGAGGTAAATTACACAGCAGCATAGGGACAATGTACACAATATACATATAATGTGGGACATTACTCAACAACATGGGAGACATTATACAGCAGAATGGGGGATATTACACAGCAGCATTGGGTACATTATACACCATGAACAGTAGAAATTACATGGCAGCATGGGGGACATTAACCCCTTAACGACCGCGGGCAGTAAGTTTACGTCCTAGCGGTCATAACGTTACTGCCCTCGGTCTGCCGGCGGCAGCATGCCGCGATCGGCGCACATCTCAGCTGATTTTCACAGCTGAGATGAGTGCCTGCTAGGCACGAGCAGAATCGTTATCTGCTCGTGCCGTTTAACCCCTGAAAGTGTGCTGTCAATATGTGACAGCGCCATTATAAACGCGATCGCTGTAAAGTTTTACTTACCGCCCGATGCCGGAAGTCACGTGCCATGTCACGTGACTTCCGGTGGTTGTCATGGTATCACAGGGTCATGTGATGACTCCTATGCTAGACATGAACCACTTTCAGTTTCACTTTAACCGGAGGCCAGTGAAGCAGGAAGTGACCGTATCTGCGGTTTACAGCTGTATAGCTGTGATCAGCAGATAGTGCAGAGCGATCGGATTGCTGCAGAATGGCGGATAATAAAAAGTAGCATGGAGGACGTTATACCGCAGAATGGGGGATATTACACAGAAGCATGGGAAACATTGTACAGCAGACTGAGTCATATTAAAAAGCAGCATAAGGGACATTACACAGCAGCATGGGGTACAATACACAGCAGCACAGAGAACATGACAGAGGAGCATGGGAGACATTATAAAGCAGAATGGGGGTATATTACACAGCAGCATAGGGGAGATTACAACGCAGCATGGGGAACATTACGCAACAGCATGTGGGACATTACACAGCTACATGGGAGACAATATACAGCAGAATAAGGGATATTACACATCAGCAAAAGGGAACATTACACAGCAGCTTTTGGAACATTACACAGCAACCAGGGGGATATTACACTGTAGCATGGGGAACATTACACAGAAAAATTTAGGGACACCATACAGCAGAATGGGAGATATTACAAAGCAAAAAGTGGGATATATTACACAGCAGCATGGGAGACATTATACATTATACAGAATAATGGGGGTATTACATAGGAGCATGGGATACATACAGCAGAATGCCAGATATTACACAGTAGCATGGAGGATATTATACAGTAGAATGGGGAACAAAAGAAAGCAGAATAGGGTTTATTATACTGCACAATGGGGTATATTATCACTGAGCCATAGATCCTAAAAAAATGAGAAAGCTACGGGAATATGGCGTAAAATGTTCGCCACTTTATTCAGAAAAACGTCCGATTTTTTTTTAACCCATTATATAAAAGTAAACCTATACATGTTTGGTGTCTACAAACTCGCACTGACCTGAGGCATCACACCCAAACATCGGTTTTACCATAAAGTTAACACAGTGAATAAAATATCTCAAAAACAATAGTGCTATCGCACTTTTTTGCAATTTTTCTGCATTTGGAATTTTTTTGCTATTTTCCAGTACACTGTATGGTAACATTTATGATTTAATTTAGAAGTACAGCTCGTTCCGTAAAAAATGAGCCCTCATATGACCATATTGACTGAAAAATAAAAAAAGTTACGTCTCTCAGAAGAAGAGAGGCGAAAAAAAAAAACGGAAAGCGAAAAATCGGCCAGTCGTGAAGGGGTTAAAAAGCAGAATGTGGGATATTATACTGCCGCATGGGTGACATTATGCAGCGGAATGGGGATATTACACAGCAGCATGGGGAATATCACATAAGAGCATGGGAAACATTATACAGCAGAATGGAGATATTACACAGAGAGATGGGAAGCATGCTGCAGAATGGCAGATAATACACAGTAGCATGGAGGACATTATACAGCAGAACGGGGGGATAATACATAGCTACATGGGGAACATTATACAGTTGAATGGGGGATATTACACAGCAGCATGAGGGACATTATACAGCAGAATGGGGATATTACAAAGCAGCATGGGGGACATTACAGAGCAACATGGGGGACATTATACAGCAGGATATTACAAAGCAGAATGTTGGATGTTGCACAGCAGCATGGGGGATATTACACAAGAGCATGTGAGATATTACACAGCAGAATGTGGATATTACACAGAAAGATGGAGGCATGCTGCAGAATGGCGGATAATAAAAAGTAGCATGGAGGACGTTATACAGCAGAATGGGGGATATTACACAGAAGCATGGGAAACATTGTACAGCAGAATGAGGCATATTAAAAAGCAGCATAAGGGACATTACACAGCAGCATGGGGTACATTACACAGCAGCATAGAGAACATGACAGAGGAGCATGGGAGACATTATAAAGCAGATTGGGGGTATATTACACAGCAGCATAGGGGAGCTTACACTGCAGCATGGGGAACATTACGGAACAGCATGTGGGACATTACATAGCTACATGGGAGACATTATACAGCAGAATAGGGGATATTACACATCAGCAAAGGGAACATTACACAGCAGCTTTTGGAACATTACACAGCAACCAGGGGGATATTATACAGCAGAATAGGGGATATTACACTGTAGCATGGGGAACATTACACAGAAATATTTGGGGACACCATACAGCAGAATGGGAGATATTACAAAGCAAAAAGTGGGATATATTACACAGCAGCATGGGAGACATTATACAGAAGAATGGGGGTATTACATAGGAGCAAGGGATACACACAGCAGAATGACAGATATTACACAGTAGCATGGAGGAGATTATACAGTAAAATGTAGAACATATAACAGCAGAATAGGGTTTATTATACTGCACCATGGGGTAGATTATACAGAAAAATGGGGGATAGTACACAGCAGCATTGCGGACATTACATAGCAGCATGGGGGACATTTTACAGCAGAATGCCGGATATTACGAAACAGAATGGGGATATTACACAGCAGCATGGAGGATATTACATAGCAGAATGGGGGATATTACACAGCAGCATGGGGATATTACACAGCAAAATGGAGATTTTACGCAGCAGCATGGGAGACATACAGCAGAGTGCAGATATTACACAGTAGCATGGAGAACATTATACAGCAGTAGGGGGGACATTAAACAGCAGAATGGGGGATAGTACACTGCAGCATGGGGGATATACAGTAGAATGGGGTATATTACACAACACCATTGGGTACATTATACAGCAGCATGGGGGTGAATTACACAGCAGCATTGGGTACATTATACAGCAGCATTGGGTACATTACACATTAGCATAGGGAACATGACAGAGGAGAATGGGGGTATATTACACAGCAGCATAGGGGAGATTACACCGCAACATGGGGGACATTACACAGCAACATGGGGGACATTACACAGCAGAATAGAGGGATATTACACAGTAGCATGGAGGACATTATACAGTAAAATGGGGAACATAAGACAGAAGGATAGGGTATATTATACTGCAACATGGGGTTTATTATACAGAAGAATGGGGGATAGTACACAGCAGCATTGCGGACATTATATAGCAGCATGGGGGACATTTTACAGCAGAATGCCGGATATTACATAGCAGCATGAAGGACATTATACAGCAAAATTAGAGACGTTATACACCAGAATGGGGGATATTAGAAAGCAGAATGGGGCATATTACACAGCAGCATGGAGATTTTACACAGCAGCATGGGAGACATACAGCAGAGGGCAGATATTACACAGTAGCATGGAGAACATTACACAGCAGTAGGGGGGACATTACACAGCAGAACGGGGGACAGTACACTGCAGCATGGGGGATATACAGTAGAATGGGGTAAATTACACAACAGCATTGGGTACATTATACAGCAGCATGGGGGTGAATTACACAGCAGCATTGGGTACATTACACATTAGCATAGGGAACATGACAGAGGAGAATGGGGGTATATTACACAGCAGCATAGGGGAGATTACTCCGCAGCATGGGGGACATTACACAGCAACATGGGGGACATTATACAGCAGAATAGAGGGATATTACACTGTAGCATGGTAGAAAATACACAGCAACATGGGGGATATTACAAAGGAGAATGGGGGATATTACACAGCGGCATGGGAGATATTATTCAGCAAAATTGGAGACATTTTACAGCAGAATGGGGGATATTACACAGTAGCATGTGCAGGGCTGTATTTGAACGTCATGCTGCCCTAGACACTTTATGTGGTCGCACCCTTTACTGACAACGTAAATTATGATTTTGTGCACGTGACACCTATTTAAGACACTACTCTAACACACTTGAAAAAGTGCTAAATGCCATAGGAATGAAGATCTGCACTTGCTGCGCATATGTTCAGTTTTATTTTGCTTATTTTAACAGATTCAGGTTTTCAAAGACACCAAGTGGTTAAAAAAGGTATTTGAACCATTTTTCATGCTGTTGTCACCAAGAAGTCGCTGACTAGTACTTAAAACAATTTCAATTTAAAAAAGATGCCAGTGTTTCCTAACCTGTCCTCCTCCTGAAAAACTCAATAGATTCACAGATATGTAAAGGCCATGGTGTACACACACCCAAACCGTTCACATTCCCTTCAGATAGTAGTTAAAGCACTTGTACACAGACTACAGTTGGCTGAACCCGGAGATAGACAGGCTCGGCCGACAATCTGATTGTCAGAGGAGTGATGACCCAGCAGGTCCAATTTTGGACTGTGAATCCTTTTCTCTCTAAGAGGTGAGCCACTGCCAGAGATGTGTAGTAGCAGGAGACAGCTGCCAGCCGCATGATGGGACACCTGTCTATAGTGTATGGGAGAGTCATGGAGATAGCTACCAGCCAAAATGATGGGACACCTGTGTATAGTGTATGGGAGAGTCAGGCAGGATAACTGCCAGCCGCATGATGGGACACCTATCTATAGCGTATGGGAGATATAATGATCTACTATTAAATCTAAGAAATTAAATATTGCTACATCTACACAAATACATCACCAGAACCAACCTCAAATCACGATAACATTACCAGAACCACAATCTGTATATGACAACATCTCCAGAACCAACCTCAAATCACTACTACATCACCAGAACCACGATCTGCACACTGCTACATTACCAGAACCGCCATTGGTATATGAATGCATAATCAGAACCAAGCTAAAATCACTACTACATCACCAGAACCATCATTGGTACATGACTACATTACCAAAATCAAGCTCAAATCACTACTACGTCACCAGAACTAAAGTTAACCCAACATAAAATTGTCTGGCATTAAAAAACTGCAGCTCCTAGTATGTATGTAACCATAATAAGGAGATACCAGGATTTGTTACCAGCCATGATCAGGCTGCGGACAATACAGGAACCATAGTACTGTTAGACATTTAAAAAATACATTAATTTTTGGGAGCTATCTTCTATGTTTTAGGTACATTAATTCTGAGCACATTTATGTGGGTCTGGGCCCTGAGACCCCCGTAAATTGCCCAAAAGACTCCTTAGAAGTGCACGGCTCAGGAGACAGGACTACTTTCTACAGCATTCGCTCTGTGTTGTGTGTGCTCTTCTAAAAGAACTTTTCAGCTATTTTGGGGAGTTTCAAGAACAGATTCCTCACCAATCTGCTCAAAATTATTGGGCATAAAACAAAAAATTCTCCCAAAAGTTTAGTTACGTTTTGAGGAGCACTTTCATCTGCCTTGAGTAGGGCAGATCAAAGTATTGTAGTGCGCTTATGCAGGACCTCAATGCCGGCTACTGTGGATGACGTAGAATGCATCATGCACCCAGGATTCAGAAGAAGGAGGACAAAGATGGCCGAAAGAGGAGGCGTTGCTATTGGAGAATGGAGACACCCATCCGACCAGTCTGCACCGCATCACCCTTTAGGTGAGTATTATAAAGTGATTGTTATGTTCTACACAGCAGCCTGGGCTCTTATCTACAGCATGTTAGAATGCTGTACATAAGAGCCCACTAGTGGTGGCCGCAGCTTATAATCACCAAATCTGGTGACAGGTTCTCTTTAAAGAAGCACTCCGGTCATTTTTTTCCCCTAAAAACTTATAGTTCAGCTCACCTGTCTTCCTATGCCACAAAATCCGAGGGGTGCTCGTGGTCCGCTGGTCAAATGGATCAGTGGTCATTTTAGATAAAACTCTTAATGAAAGAAATAACCATACTAAATGACAACTCTACCTAGAGGCGTTTGAATGGGGACCCAACAAATATTTTTTCTACCAAATAACAGAATATTCTACAACAAGGTTATGATTGGGGGATTCTAAACAAGAAAACCTGGGAATACCTCATGGTGGATACTCCTATTTGCCCCATCTTTCAGGGTCTACCCAAAGTTCACAAGGATACCTTCCCCCCTCCGTTAAGACCCATTGCTGCTAGCACGGGATCGCTAACCAGCCACCTTTCAGATTGGTTAGACAATATTTTACAACCGCTCATGAAGCGCACCGTCGTTTACATAAAGGACACAAAAAGCCTCCTCCAGAATCTTAGGCAGATGAAATGGACTGAACATTCCTTTTGGATTACTATCGACGTAGTTTCACTCTATCCCTGTATTCCCCATGAAGAAGCTTTACAAGCCCTATTTTTCCATCTTGATAAATATAGCACCCTGGATGACATCCATAAAGAATTTATTATTACAGTAACTGGTTAATATAACAAAAGGAGAAAAAGACATGGATCGCACATCCCAAAAATACATTGATCTAAAAGCCGCTAGGCAAAAATTTAAATAGAACGTGAGGTTCTTAGTTACCATTCTGATCAGACTGTATTAAGCCCAGTGCCACGTCACGGCGAACCTCTAGAGTGGGTCCCTATCCTAAGCCTTTGTGGTGCGGCACTGTGCACCAACCACTGCTGCAGCGACAAAGCACCAGCAGGGCAGGCGACCCGGTGCCTCACAGCACCCATGCTGCAAGGCAAAGCCCCCAAGGCTCCAGGCCGCACTGCCCCACTGTGACGACACCACCACAATAGCGGCCACTGCACAGCACCAACACACAGTGAGAGGAGCTGCGCACTCACCTCCCACTGGCTCCCATAAGTGAACTGGGAGCAAAAAAGGCTGACCCCTCTTGCAGTCTCCTGCTAATTAAAAACACCTGTGCCAAATGGGGGGAGTGCAGATCCAAGCAAAAAAAGGAGGGAGATAGAACATATTAATATAAAAAATGGAGAAAAAGTTGTGGTGGTGTCGTGACAGTGGGGCAGTGCGGCCTGGAGCCTTGGGGGCTTTGCCTTGCAGGATAGAGAATTAAATCATAAACTCTCACAAGGTGTCAATATTGTGGCTACAAAAGCTAAAACTATAGGTAACAGCATATCACCTGGCTTATACCCAGCTGTGAAACCCAGCAAAACATGGTTGAGCACTACAGGCTCCCATGCGCGTCACAACGATGTGGTCTATGCTAATACATGCATAGTATGAAACAGTTTCCAGGAGCCAATGGGGAAATTTTCAAAATCACTTCTTTTATCAACTGCTCATCATCACGTGTAGTATATAGAGCCTCTTGCCTTATCTACAATAAAAATTATATAGGATGTACATCCAGATCTCTTAGAACACGCATATCAGAACACATTAGAACCCTTTCAGAATCATCAATTACTACAGCAGGCAATATGCAGAAAAAAAGCTCCTCATTGGGGCTCACTAAACATTTTCAGGATTTACATGATGGGGTTTTCACCTTTTTAAAGGTAGATATTGAACACGTTACCAGACCACCCAGAGAAAGTGACTGGTTTGCAGCTTTACTATACGCAGAGGCCAAATGGATCCTTAATTTAGACACCAGGCAACCATTAGGTCTTAATTTTCATTCAGATTTCCATTTTATCATTTAAATATACCTTTTGGGTTTTATTCTGCAACCAATTACCACCAGATATGATCCAATTTATAATTTGCAGATGAAATATATCACTTTTTTTTTTTTTTTTACCCTGCAGGTCCCCCTAGAATTTATATTAATGAATGCATATAGGTAGAATAATTATTAATTGATTTATGGGAATTAGTTTATAAGAATTTTGTAGTAAATAATTACAACTATTGGACTTTGTTATTTTATTGATACCCACAAATCTTTAAATAGGTCATAAACCTTTCCTTTTTCTACATAAGCACAACCAATCTCTAGAATTTAAGGTCTAAAAACAGGAATTTTTTGATCCATCATAACAACGCAGAAACAAATTTTAATTGAATACCTTTTTTTCACATATCCTATAGGCCTAGTTTTCTCCTGGACAAGAAATGGTCCATATCCAACAGCTTGTCTCCCTTCTTTGCATAATATTTGAAAGTATTTTCTATATTTCTTATTACTTTCCTTCAGAATAATCATAAAATCATACACAATACACATACACTTTGCACATTTTTTTCATTTTATTTTATTTTTCATTCCTGGATAAGGAAGGTCATTATACTTTTTTTACGTTACTCCACTTCATTCCGTTTTCACATATTCAGTCCATTGAGTTAATATTATTCACACCTGTTTTCTATCCCTAACAAGGGTCACACCCTCAAACCTCTCTCACTCAGGTATTTGTCTGACATATAAACCTGGTATCATAGGCTGTATAGGTTATTTATGATTAAGGACTTATTGTTTTTATGTACTTATCCGAAACACGTCAAGATCACCCATAATTTAATGTTCACCTTGTGGTTTTCTTCCGCAAATTTTAACATGCTTTAATAAAGAAATGTTTTATATTTTACAGGAATTGGTGCTGGGTCCATACCTTCATGCCTTCTCTGCTTCATTTTTTCCCCTAAGCCTGAGTAAATGTTAGTGTAGTGTAAGGTCAGTGATAATTCACTTACAGATCGCTGATTTCTCATGTACCTGACTCCATGATGACTTCACATCCCCAGCTCGTTTCTGCAGACTTCCCTCTTCTCCGGTCTTCTGCAGCACATCTCACCATGGTGCCACGAAAAATAGCAATGTCATTATAATGTTCCTGAATAACAATACCTACAAATGCTGTGCCAGAAATAAGCCCTATGCTGTGGGCTGGAAAAAAAATTACTCCTCACTGTGCTCCCCGCAAAAGAATATTACTGCACACAATCCCTCTTAACGTACATGGCCTCCACACTATCCTCTCCTATAAAATATTCCCACCACACCATCCCCACTTCTATATTATGACCGCAACTCTGCCCCCTAATAAAATAAAAACGCCACACTGCTCTTTATAAATTATACCCATCACACCTTTCTCAATTATAAAATATGATCTGCATATTGTCCTCACATCATGCTGCCCCCTCCTCACAATGTCCCATGCATGCTGCCCTTCTCCATATAAGGGTCTCACACTGCTCTTCTCCATACTGAGCCACCAATGCTGCTCCTTCTTAATGCGCTTTAAATGCTGCCTGCCCCTTCTCCATAATGACGCCTCCATGCTGCCCCACTCATGATACAGAGACCGCTATGCTATCTCACGCCGAAGGGCTCGTTTCCACCTGCGATTTGCATGTGCAAGTGCAATCCAATAAAAAAATCGGATTGCACTCGCACCAGTGTTAATCAATGAGCCAGTTTCCTCTTTCCTGTTATTTCTCCACACGAATCGTTTTCTCGATGCAATCGCAGCATGCTGTGTTTTGCAATGAATCTCAGCTCACGCACTCCAAACATCCCACTGCAGTGCACGTAGAGACAGACAGTGGAGGAGAAAGTGCTTCCCCCATCTACTCCGCTCCTGTGATGCTCTCGCATCGGAAGCGGTACACAAGTGGAAAAGAGCCCTAATGCTGAGCACCCCCACACTACCTCATGTCTCATACGGAGTCCCCTAAATTGCTCCACTTCATATTGAGCCCACCCATGCTGCCCCGTTTCCATACTGAGACCTCACACTGCCCCTGTTCATACTGAATCCCCATGCTAGCTCCTTTTTGATAATGAGCTCCCTATCCTTCTCCCTCTCTATACGTAATGCATTGATACACACTTCACTTCTGGAGTGGGGCACAAGTAGGGTCCCAAACCGTATCAAATAGTTGTAGAAACTTGGCACTCAAGATCAACGTGAATAGTGGTTTTTATTATAAAGAACTTGTAGGACCAGCACAAGCACATCATTGCCACATAGACAGCGGTGGACACCATGTCATACCGGGCTACACCGCTCGCCACACTACTATACTTTCTGAGGACCCTCTGCATGCAATGATGAAAGTCTTTTGACCAAAACATCTATACTTGTGCTGGTACTACAAGTTCTTCACAATAAAAACCACTGTTCACATTGATCTTGAGTACAAAGTTTCTGCATCTACCCCTCTCCATATGGAGAACCCCAACATACTGAGTCCTTCCACTTTTCCCCATCGATTTTATCCTTTACACGATCTTTCACTCAGTAAGCCTCCCTAAACCCATCATCTACAGCAATAGGCCCCCTACACCCTCCTCTACAGCAATAAGCTCCCTTATCCCCCCTCTACAGCAATAGGCTACCTAAACTTGCCATCTACAGCAATAGGCCCCCTAAACCCCCCTCTAAAGCAATAGGCAAGCTAAACCCCCCATCTACACTAATAGGTTCCCTAAGCCCCCTTCTACAGCAATAGGCTCCCCAAACCGACCTCTACAGCTATAGCCCCCCTACTCCCCCCCCACAGCAATAGGCCCCTTAAACCCCCCTCCTACAGAAATAGGACCCTAAACACTCCTCCTACAGCAATAGGCCCCCTACACCTCATCTCCTACAACGATACTCTCCATAAACCCCCCCTCCTACAGCAATAGGCTCCCTAAATACTACTCCTACAGCAATAAACCCCCTAACTCTAAGACTATACTAACAGCCCCAGCTCCCCAACCACTATCTAGAGTCATAGGCCCCCTAATCCCCAGACTACAATAACAGGCCACCGAATCCTTAGTCTTTAGCCTCTACCTGCCCCTCCCCCACAATCCCGACTATATCCTATGCCTGCCCTTCCCCCACAATCCCCAGACTATAACCTCTGCCTGCCCCTCCGCCGCAATCCCCAGACTATAGCCTCTGCCTGCCCCTCCGCCTTAATCCCCAGACTATAGCCTCTGCCTGCCCCTCCCTTGCAATCTCCAGATAATAGCCTCTGCCTGCCCCTCCTCCGCAATCTCCAGACTATAGCCTCTGCCTGCCCCTGCCCCTCAACCCCCCGACTATAGCCTCTGTCTGCCCCTCCCCCACAAACCTCACATTGGAGCCTCAAGGGAGACATTACACAGCAGAATGGGGGATATTACAACTTAGCTTTCGGTACATTATACAGCAGCATGGGAGGAAATTACACAGCAGCATAGAGGAGATTACACCGCAGCATGGGGGACATTATACATCAGAATAAAGGGATATTACACTGTAGCATGGTAGAAAATACACAGCAACATGGGGGATATTACAAAGCAGAATGCGGGATATTACACAGCGGCATGGGAGATATTCAGCAAAATTGGAGACATTTTACAGCAGAATGGGGGATATTACACAGTAGAATGGACAGGGCTGTACTTGGCCTTCATGCTGCCCTAGACACTTTATGTGGTCGCACCCTTTACTGACAAAGTAAAATTATGATTTTGTGCAACATCTATTTAAAGGAGTTATCCGACATACACTCCAAAAAAAATTGTAAGCTAATCTGTGCTGTATTGTCATATAAATCACCCCTACATTGTTATTTTTAGTTTTCTAACTTTTGTTCCTCTTGAATTCACCCTTTGTTCTCTGCAGCTCCTTGTTTACATTCAGCTCCAACAAACATGACAATTTCCTGTATTCTTGGTTGCCCAGCAGAGCAGCATGTGACAGAGCAGAGATCCAGCTTCTCTCATCTGTGACAAAGCAATCAGATCACATCCCATCAACAATGGTAACAGAAAGAGTTGTTACATGTTCCTCACCCCTTATAGATAAATGAATACTGTGTAAGGCCCCTTTCACACGTCAGTGATTCTGGTACATTTGTGCTTTTTTTTAAACGTACCAGAATCACTGACATACGCAGACCCATGATAATGAATGGGTCTGCTCACACGTCAGTGATTTGTCACTGCACGTGTCTCCGTGCAGTGTACTTGCATGTGCATGATTGCTGCACGGAGACATGTCCATTTTTTTGTGGCATCACTGATGTTCCACGGACCACGCAGTGGTGTGGTTCGTGAAACACTTGCCAGAAAAAAACGTGCTTTTAAAATAAAAAACATTTTAACTCACCCGGCGTCCAGCGATGTCCTCTGCAGCCCGTGCAGCTTGCTGCTTCTGAGCCGGCTCATTACTGTCGCGCATATTCATGATGCGCGACACAGCCGACCCGGAAGCAGCTGCTGCGGGGGTCAGCGCCGGCCGGATGCTGCACCATGGGAGCGATCAGCACCATGGAGAGCGGGAGCAGGCGCAGGTGAGTTGATTACTAAGTGCAATCACGGGCCACGGTTAACGGAGCCCGGATTGCACTTAGACAACCCACGTGTGCCGTGATTCACGGCACACGCAGGGACATGTGCGTGTTTTACACGCCAGTGAAAAACGTCACTGTTTTTCACTGACGTGTGAAACGGGCCTAAGGCAGACTATATATAGCACCCAATGTGAGTCTATAGTAGATATATACGCCATGTATGTATGGTACATGTGTGTGTGTGCGTGGTTTGTGTCATATAGTTATGTGTATATATATATGCACATAGATTCTCTAGGCTTATCCCTCTATGTGTCACTATATGAATTGCACATTGGGCTCCGAATGTAGAGTGTGCAGATTGCATACGAGTGGTCACATGACCATTCATTCTGACTGTCGACAACTGTGTCTGCTGCATGTGATTTGAGGATTCACATATCTACACTGTGTAGCAGCAAGCAAGAAATAGTGCGATAATAATAATAATAATAATAATAATCATCTACAATAAAATATAGTTACTGCAGATTTTTGTGAAAAATCTTGACCACTATTTTTTCCTTGGGCTACATGATATTTTGGTCATGCTGTCATACATCACAGCATGCCTATGTCACTACTAGCATGATGCAGGTCTGTGAGGTGGCTTTCATTTCCGCACTGTCTCGTTCACCGTCTGTCTCGTTCACCGTCTGTCTCGTTCACCGTCTGTCTCGTTCACCGTCTGTCTCGTTCACCGTCTGTCTCTAGCTTTCCGTCTCTTTTCTTTCCCTGTCTGTCTCTCTCTATCCGTGTCCCCACTGACATCTTATTACCTCTTATACTAACACTGTCCTTTGTTACTATAGTAACCAATCACAGCTGAGATTAATAAACTGTAGTTCCAGGCTCCATTCACTTTAATGGAGTCATGTTTTTTGGAGAGTAATTGTAAAGCGCAGGGTTAAATTTTCCTGTGAAACCGTAGTCTACGACGTTCCCTGGGTCACATGGGTCATCTGTGCAAAAAAACGTTATTGTAAATGAGATAGTGCGGATTCCTTTAGCGGACACACACACACACACACACACACTCAGCTTTATATATTAGATTTTATATATATATATATATATATATATATAATATATATATATATATATATTTATTTAAAATTGAAAGATATATACAGTTGGGTACCGCTCATGGCGGCAGACCACGTTGCTACTAAGGGACCTGTGAGTCGAGGGGCCAGTTCCAGGGCCTGCACTGGACCCTCCTCCGTCCTGTATTGCACGTTCAACTGAACGATAAATGCCAATATAATTGAAAGCAACGATCTGACGGCTCACTCCTCCATTATTCTCCCTGTGCTTATGAGCTTTGATGTCTCAGTGCAGAGGGCACAATGATGTCACTTCAACGCACCCTCTGCAGACCAGTGCCGAACATTCAGGACACCTGCTGCGAAGATTGGAGCAGCGGGAGAATGGGGAGAGACGAGTAATTTTTTTAATCATTAGGTGGGGAAGCCATTATACTGTTTTGATCTGTGTAGGGGCCAAAATATAGTTTGCTGGGCTGTATGAGGGGGACATTATAGTATTTGGATGTCTATGTGAAGCGCATTATACTGTGTGAGCCATTATAAAATGTGGTGGGTTGTGTCGGGGCTATCATACTGTGTTGATGAAACTGTACTTTGCGGGTTGTTGAAAATGGAGGTTCATGAAACTTTGCGTCATCTTTACATAGTAGCTACTGAAAAAACTCGTTCTATCAGTCAGTGTAGGGGTAAACAGCCCTCTTTTCAGAGTATCAGAGGCTATTGTTGGGCAGAACCAGGACCTGGATTCCGGATGTGTGATCCGGATCAGGCACTTGTGAAATAAAAAATTAATAGTAAAGTAAAAAAAAAAAGAAGAAAGCGCTTCATACTGACCGAGGCTCCGTTGCAGCTGTACACTGCTCCCGTGGCTTCTCCTTCACTTGCTGGGCCGCTAATTACTGCTCATTCATATGCACTGCTTTCCCCGTCCTCCGGCTGTCCTGTCTCCTGTGATTGGTTGCAGTCAGACGCACCCTTAGCGTATGTGACAGCATCTGCCTACAACCAATCACGGGCGCCAAGACGGTTGATGAGCGGGAAAGCAATTCAACTCTGCGGATCATTATTGTGGTGTAAAACGCATAAAATTTTTCACTGTTTTTCTCCCATATTATGACACCAAGAACAGAAAAAGCATATGGCTACAGTATGCAGCCCCCAGCCGTGCGCTTATCTTGGCTGTGTATCCAAATAAGAGGAACTGCATGCGGCTTTTTTCTTGATTTACAAAAATAATTTAAAAATAAACGAAATTCAGTCTTCCCGAATTTTGGTACCCAGGCATGATAAACCACAAAAGCTGGGGGCTGGTATTGTCAGGCTGGGGAGACCCCTATTTATTGAGCCGCCCCGTGCCTAAAAATAGCAGCCTGCAGCCACTCAGGATTGTCACATCCATTAGATGGGACAATCCCAGCACTTTACCTGGCTCTTCCTGGTTGCTCTGGGGCGGTGGCAATCAGGCTAATATGAAGTTAATCACAGCCCACAGCTGCCTCTAAGCCAGATATTAATTGTCAGGGTCTATGAGACACCCCCCCCCTTAGTAATCTGTAAGTGACAGTAAATAAACACATACACCAAGAAAAAACAGTTTTTTGTAATTAAATACATCACCCTCATAAGCCTCTTGATTAGGCTACATTCACAGGACTGCCCCGTTTTTGCGGTCTGCAAAAAAATGGTCATGTTTTTTCACGGATGCAACTGTGTGGCATCCGTTCCGTTCCGTATATGGTCCGTGTGTCATCTGCGTACCTTCCTATTTTTTTCATACTGCAAAAAAACGGAAGCAGCTAGATAGAGGGATAGATAGAGACAGATAGCTAGAGGGATAAATAGAGGGATGGATGAATGAATGAAGGGATAGATAGAGGGATAGATAATAGATGAGAAAGACCAATATAATGTCCTACCCCCCTGCATATTCTAAGCTGGCACCCTTTAGTGCCTTTCATGTGGCACTAAAGGGTGCTTAGCCTTGTATTTAACCAATAAATAAATAATTTAAAAAAAAACGACGTGAGGTCCCCCCTATCTTTTGTAGCCAGCTAGGGTAAAGCAGACGGCTGCAGCCTGCAGACCACAGCTGGCAGCTTCACCTTGGCTGGTAATCCAAAACAGAGGGCACCCCACGCTGTTATTTAAAATTAAATAAATAATTTAAAACAAAAAACGTTGGGTCCCCCCCAAATTGCATCACCAGCCAAGGTAAAGCGGACAGCTGTGGTCTGGTATTCTCAGACTAGGGAGGTCCACCGTTATTGGACACTCCCCAGCCTAAAAATAGCAGGCTACAGCTGCCCCAGAAGTGGCGCATCCATTGGATGTGCCAATCCTGGCGCTTTGCCCCAACTCATCCCGTTGCCCTGGTGCGTTGGCAAACGGGGTAATATATGGGGTTGATGCCAGATGTGTAATGTCACCTGGCATCAAGCCCTGGGGTTGGTGAGGTCAGGCGTCTATCAGATACCCGACATCACCAACCCAGTCAGTAAGAAATAAAAAATAGACAACAAAAAAAGTTTTATTTGAAAAAACACTCCCCACATTCCCTCTTTCAACAATTTATTGACAAGAACAATCCAATCCGGGTCCGGCGTAATCCAATAAGGGGGTCGCACGGCGATCCATACCATAGTCAATGAGACTCCCAGTCAATGAAGAACAAAATGTTCCCCATTGGCTGGGAGAGCCGTGCAGTGACCTGAGCGAACATCAATAGGTCAGCCCAGGTCACTGCAGGGGATGCCGAGCGCTGCCATCAGGAGGTTAGATGAGATCATTACCTGCAGTAACGATCTCCTGCTCTGCTGACGTCAGCGCTGTCACTGACTTCTATGCCCGCCGCGTTCTACGCAGTATCGCGAGAGCCCGTGACGTCACTGCTAGTGACAGTCTCGGGCCGCTCGCGAGACGGGCAGAGAAGGCAGTGACCGCGGTGACGTCAGGAGGCAGGAGATCGTCACAGCAGGTAATTATCTAATCTAACCTGCAGCTACATGTGCAGAGAGCAGGGAGCCGCGCACACTGAGCGCTGGCTTCCTGCTCTCCTAGCTACAGTACACATCGGGTTAATTAACCCGATGTGTACTGCAGCTACATGTCACAGTGCAGAGAGCAGGGAGCCGCGCACACTGCTTAGCGCTGGCTCCTTGCTCTCCTAGCTACAGTACACATCGGGTTAATTAACCCGATGTGTACTGCAGCTACATGTCACAGTGCAGAGAGCAGGGAGCCGCGCACACTGCTTAGCGCTGGCTTCCTGCTCTCCTAGCTACAGTACACATCGGGTTAATTAACCCGATGTGTACTGCAGCTACATGTCACAGTGCAGAGAGCAGGGAGCCATGCACACTGCTTAGCGCTGGCTCCTTGCTCTCCTAGCTACAGTACACATCGGGTTAATTAACCCGATGTGTACTGCAGCTACATGTCACAGTGCAGAGAGCTGGGAGCCGCGCACACTGTTTAGCGCTGGCTCCCTGCTCTCCTAGCTACAGTACACATCGGGTTAATTAACCCGATGTGTACTGCAGCTACATGTCACAGTGCAGAGAGCAGGGAGCCGCGCACACTGCTTAGCGCTGGCTCCCTGCTCTCCTAGCTACAGTACACATCGGGTTAATTAACCCGATGTGTACTGCAGCTACATGTCACAGTGCAGAGAGCAGGGAGCCGCGCACACTGCTTAGCGCTCGCTCCTTGCTCTCCTAGCTAAAGTACACATCGGGTTAATTACACGATGTGTACTGCAGCTACATGTGCAGAGAGCAGGAGCCGGCGCTGGCAGCGTGAGAGCGGCGGAGGCTGGTAACGAAGGTAAATATCGGGTAACCACCTTGGTTGCCCGATGTTTACCCTGGTTACAGCTTACCGCAGCTGCCAGATGCCGGCTCCTGCTCCCTGCTCGCTTCATTTCGTCGCTCTCTCGCTGTCACACACAGCAATCTGTGCATCACAGCGGGAGAGCGACGACCAAAAAATGAAGCTGGACATTCAGCAACGAGCGGCGACCTCACAGCAGGGGCCAGCTCGTTGCTGGATGTCACACACAGCGACAGCGACGGGACGTCGCTGCAACGTCAAAGAAAATGGTGACGTAGCAACGACGTCGTTGTCGCTGTGTGTGACACCACCTTTAGCAGTCAGTGTCCCGCTCCCTGCCAGCCCCGCGGCGTGAGAAGCTGCTGATACTGCGGGCAGACACTGACATTGCAGTGCGGGCAGCTGCGGGGCTGGCAGGGAGCGGGACACAGACTGCACGGGCAGTGATGACAAGCAGCGCTCGTCATCCCCGCGGCTGCACGCACTGCAGGGTGAGAAGCAGCTTATACTGCAGAGGGGGGCAAACACTGACACGCTGCAGTGCGGGCATCCGCGGGGCTGGCGCGGGACACAGACTGATGCACACACACAGATGACCCATGATGACACAGACAGCGCGCACGGGGGAGGGGGGGGGACAGTTCCCAGGGCGTCAGGCAGTAAACATGATAAAGCGCTGGGGACACAGCGCTGACAGTGTATCTGACAGCAAGTGTTCCTTGCCTTATTGAACTGGACACTGAATCGGCTGGAATTCAGGGCGCACGTAGCTGGGCACAGGAGGCGGGGGAGGGAGACTACGGAGTGTGTGGGAGGTTGTGGTGAGAGTACGGGGAGCAGGGGAATGTGTGGGAAAGTGCAGGGAACGGGGGCGGCTACTCCACGCACTGTACAGCCCAGCAGGAAGGCGACATGCTGTTCCAGATTTGCATGTCAACATGGCCCTGCCCATGTAGACATGAAATGACCGGAAGCAGCAAAATCGCGGCAGGAGCGGTCACATGACCACTTTGAGCCGGGGGGAGAGGGGCTGACAGCAGGGCAGGTAAGTGGTTTCTATCTACTTACAGGCCCCAATGTTGCCCAATAGGGAAATAAAAAAAAAAAATGTCAAAGACGCCGGATAACCCCTTTAAGACACCACTCTGTAACACACTTGAAAAAGTGCTAAAATGCCATAGGAATGAAGATCTGCACTTGCTGCGCATACGTTCAGTTTTATTTTGCTTATTTTAACAGCTTCAGGTTTTCAAACACACTAAGTGGTTAAAACAGGTATTTGAACCATTTTTCATGCTGTTGCCATCAAGATGTCGCTGACTAGTACTTAAAACAATTTCAATTTAAAAAAGATGCCAGTGTTTCCTAACCTGTCCTCCTCCTGAAAAACTCAATAGATTCACAGATATGTAAAGGCCATGGTGTGCACACACCCAAACCGTTCACATTCCCTTCAGATAGTAGTTAAAGCGCTTGTACACAGACTACAGTTGGCTGAACCCGAAGATAGACAGGCTCGGCCAACAGTCTAATTGTCAGAGGAGTGATGACCCAGCAGGTCCAATTTTGGACTGTGGATCCTTTTCTCTCTAAGAGGTGAGCCACTGCCAGAGATGTGAAGTAGCGTCTGTCTCATAGAGAAAACGACCACTCAACAAAGTGAACGCTCCTGTGTATGCGACAATCAGGGAGACAGCTGCCAGCCGCATGATGTGACACCTGTCTATAGTGTATGGGACAGTCAGAAAGATAGCTGCAAGCCAAATGATGGGACACCTGTGTATAGTGTATAGGAGAGTCAGGCAGGATAACTGCCAGCCGCATGATGGGACACCTATCTATAGTGTATGATAGATATAATGATCTACTAATAAACCTAATAAATTAAATATTGCTACATCTACACAAATACATCACCAGAACCAACCTCAAATCACGATAACATTACCAGAACCACAATCTGTATATGACAACATCTCCAGAACCAACCTCAAATCACTACTACATCAAGAGAACCACCATCTGCACACTACTACATTACCAGAACCGCCATTGGTATATGAATGCATAATCAGAACCAAGCTGAAATCACTACTACATCACCAGAACCATCATTGGTACAGGACTACATTACCAAAATCAAGCTGAAATCACTACTACGTCACCAGAACTAAAGCTAACCCAACACAACATTGTCTGGCATGAAACTGCAGCTCCTAGTATGTATGTAACAATAATAAAGAGATAGCAGGGTTTGTTACCAGCCATTATCAGACTGCGGACAATACCAGAACTATAGTACTGTGAAACAATTAAAAAATACCTTAATTTTTGAGCGATATCTTCTATTTTTTAGGTACATTAATTCTGAGCACATTTATGTGGGTCTGGGTCCTGAGACCCCGTAAATTGCTCAAAAGATTCCTTAGAAGTGCACGGCTCAGGAGACAGGACTACTTTCTACAGCATTCGCTCTGTGCTGTGTGTGCTCTTCTAAAAGAGCTTTTCAGCTAATTTTGGGAGTTTCAAGAACAGATTCCTCACAAATCTGCTCAGAATTATTGGGCATAAAACAAAAAATTCTCCCAAAAGTTTAGTTACTTTTTGAGGAGCACTTTGATCTGCACTGAGAAGGGCAGATCAAAGTTGTGTACTGTGCTTGCGCAGGACCTCAATGCCGGCTACTGTGGATGACGTACAATGCATCATGCACCCAGGATTCAGAAGAAGGAGGGCAAAGATAGCTGAAAGAGGCGCCGCTATTGGAGAATGGAGACAATCATCCGACCACTCTGCACCGCACCGCCCTTTAGGTGAGTATTATAAGGTGATTGTTATGTTCTACACAGCGGCCTGGGGTCTTATCTACAGCATGTTAGAATATTGTACATAAGAGCCAACTAGTGGTGGCCGCAGCTTATAGTCACCAAATCTGGTGACAGGTTCCCTTTAAAGAAGCACTCCGGTCATTTTTTTCCCCTAAAAAATTATTGTTCAGCTCACCTTTCTTCCTATGCCACAAAATCCGAGGGGTGCTCGTGGTCCGCTGGTCGGGGGGGGGGGGGGGTCAGTGGTCATTTTAGATAAAACTCTTTATGAAAGAGAAATATCCACCATACCAAATGACCACTCTACCTAAAGGCGTTTGAACGAGGACCCAACAAATATTTTTTCTACCAAATTACAGAATATTCTACAACAAGGTTAAGATTGGGGGATTCTAAACAAGAAAACCTAGGAATACCTCATGGTGGACACTCCTATTTACCCCATCTCTCAGAGTCTACCCAAAGTTCACAAGGATACCTTCCCCCCTCCGTTAAGACCCATTGTTGCTAGCATGGGATCGCTAACCAGCAACCTTTCAGATTGGTTGGACAATATTTTACAACTGCTCATGAAGCGCACCGTCGTTTACATAAAAGGACACAAAAACCATCCTCCAGAATCTTACGGAGATGAAATGGACTGAACATTCTTTTGGATTACTAGCGACATAGTGGAAAAGAGCCCTAATGCTGAGCACCAATACACTACCTCACGTCTCATACTGAGTCCCCTACATTGCTCCACTCCATACTGAGCCCACCCATGCTGCCCCGTTTCCATACTGAGACCTCACACTGCGCCTGTTCATACTGAATTCCCATGCTAGCTCCTTTACGATAATGAGCTCCCAATCCTTCCCCCTCTCTATACTTAATGCATTGATACACACGTCACTTCTGGGGTGGTGCACAAGTAGGGTCCTAAACCGTATCAAATAGTTGTAGAAACTTGGCACTCAAGATCAACGTGAATAGTGGTTTTTATTATAAAGAACTTGTAGGACCAGCACAAGCACATCACTGCCACATAGACAGCGGTGGACACCATGTCATACCGGGCTACGCCGCTCACCATGCTACTATACAGTTTGAAAAAGTTTGGGCACCCCTATTAATGTTAACCTTTTTTCTTTATAACAATTTTGGTTTTTGCAACAGCTATTTCAGTTTCATATATCTAATAACTGATGGACTGAGTAATATTTCTGGATTGAAATGAGGTTTATTGTACTAACAGAAAATGTGCAATCCGCATTTAAACAAAATTTGACAGGTGCAAAAGTATGGGCACCCTTATCAATTTCTTGATTTGAACACTTCTAACTACTTTTTACTGACTTACTAAATCACTAAATTGGTTTTGTAACCTCATTGAGCTTTGAACTTCATAGGCTGGTGTATCCAATCATTAGAAAAGGTATTTATGGTGGCCACTTGCAAGTTGTTCTCCTATTTGAATCTCCTATGAAGAGTGGCATCATGGGCTCCTCGAAACAACTCTCAAATGATCTGAAAATAAAGATTATTCAACATAGTTGTTCAGGGGAAGGATACAAAAAGTTGTTTCAGAGATTTAAACTGTCAGTTTCCACGATGAGGAACAAAGTAAGAAAATAGAAGAACAGAGGTACAGTTCTTGTTAAACCCAGAAGTGGCAGGCCAACAAAAATATCAGAAAGGCAGAGAAGAAGAATGGTGAGAACAGTCAAGGACAATCCACAGACCACCTCCAAAGACCTGCAGCATCATCTTGCTGCAGATAGTGTCAATGTGCATCGGTCAACAATACAGCGCACTTTGCACAAGGAGAAGCTGTATGGGAGAGTGATGCGAAAGAAGCCGTTTCTGCAAGCACGCCACAAACAGAGGTATGCAAAAGCACATTTGGACAAGCCAGTTACATTTTGGAAGAAGGTCCTGTGGACTGACGAAGTAAAGATTGAGTTTTTTGGTTATACAAAAAGGAGGCAAAAAACCACGGCATTCCAAGAAAAGCCCTTGCTACCCACAGTAATATTTGGTGGAGGTTCCATCATGCTTTGGGGCTGTGTGGCCAATGCCGGCACCGGGAATCTTGTTAACCCCTTACAGACCTTTGACGTACTGGGTACGTCATGGTGACATGGTGCTAAACGACCCATGACGTACCCAGTACGTCATGGCGAAATCGCAGTCCCGGAGCCCCAATTTCTTTGATTAAACGGTAGATTCGGGAAGGAGGGGACCTCTGCCTGACCTCAGGAGGGGTGGTGCCTCCTCCCCGAACCTAGAGAGGCTGTGATTGGCTGACAAACGCCGCTCAGCCAATTACAGTCACTGTAATGTTCCAGCCATTGAAAATGGCTGGAACATTTAAATCCAGCCTTGATCAGTGCTGCTGTAGCACTGGCCATTAGCTGGAGCTGGGTGATCGGTGCTTCACCCGCCCCCAGATCTGATTGGAGAGACCGGTCTTGTGACCGCTCTCTCCAATCAATGTGGATCTGCGGCCTGTGACCGTCCCTGGAAGCCGAGGAGAGCGGTCTCTGCGGGTGCCCATCGGTAAGTTGCTGCCCCCGCCGCCCGCCCCTGTCCCCGATCGCCCTGCCAGCCCAGCCGCTGTCTCTGATCGCGCCGCCCGCCACCGCCAGCCCCGCCGCGGGTCCGATCGCCACCGCCAGCCCCGCCGTGGCTTAGATCGCCACCGCCAGCCCTGCCGCTGTCTCCTATTGCCCCGCCGCTGCTCCTGATCCATCGCTGTCCCCGCCGCCACGCTCGCCACTGTCCCCGCCGCTGCTCTCGATCCACCGCTGTCCCCGCCGCCACGCTCACCGCTGTCCCCGCCGCCGCTCCCTATGAACCGCTGTCCCCGCCGCCGCTCCCGATCCACCGCTGTCCCCGCCGCCACGCTCGCCACTGTCCCCACCGCCACGCTCGCCACTGTCCCCGCCGCCGTCGCACCCACCTTTTTCAGCCGCTGCTGCCCCCGAATCGGCCCCCACTGTTCCCGATCGGCGGCCGCCGCCTCCTTCATTGGCTGCCCCTTCTCCATCGCCACTACACCTCCTATCCCTCCATGTGCTGCAAGCCACCCTCCCCCCACATGTGGGGGGAGGGTGGCTTGCAGCACATGTGGGGGGAGGGTGGCTTGCAGCACATGTGCTGCAAGCCACCCTCCCCCCACATGTGCTGCAAGCCATCCTCCCCCCACATGTGCTGCAAGCCACCGTCCCCCCGGGGACCCCCCATCTCCATGTGCCATCTCTCTCTCCCATCAGACTCTGCCCCCCTCCCCGATCTGCTGCCTGCTCTCTCCCATCCTCTTCATCTACTGCCCCCTCTCACCCTCCTCAATCTGTTGCCTCCTTCATCTGCTGCCTCTTCTGTCTGCTGTGATCCTGCTGCCTAGATCCATCCTGTAAGGTAGGTATCCCCATCTCACCTCTCCCCCCCATCCTCTGCCGCTCCTCCATCCGCTGCGCCATTTCCCATCATCCATCCGCTGCGCCCTTTCCCATCCTCTGCCGCTCCTCCATCCGCTGCGCCCTTTACCATCCTCTGCCGCTCCTCCACCCGCTGCGCCCTTTCCCATTTTCCATCCGCTGCGCCCTTTCTCATCTGCCGCCCCGCCCTCTCGCATCGCATTATCCAGCGCAGTTGCTCGCTTCCAGACTGCAGTGGATGATGCGATGCTAGACTCGTGCATTGCTCTCACGTTTGGCACAGGTCTTAGTGGCAGGCGCTCATATTTTTTTTTTTTTTACTGATGTCTGTATTTTTTATTATTTTTTATTGTATTTTTATTTATTTGGCCAAACTAATTTTTTTGTATGGGGGGTCTAGTTTCCAAAATGGGATCACATGTGGGGGAGCTCCATTGTTTAGGCACCTCAGGGGGTCTCCAAATGAAACATGGCGTCTGCTAATAATTCCAATCAATTTTACTGTGAAATGGCGCTCCTTCTCTTCTGAGCCCCGCCGTACGCCCAAACAATTGATTTCCACCACATATGAGGTACCTGTGTACTCAGGAGAAATTGCACAATACATTTTATGGTGCATTTTTTCCTGAAACCCTTGTGGAAAAAAAAGCTACCTGTTTGAAAAACAATTTTGTGGTAAAAAAAGAATATAATATTTTCACGGCTGAACATTACAAACGTTTGTGAAGCCTCCAGGGGTTCAAAGTGCTCACTAAACAGCTAGATAAATTCCATTAGGGGTCTAGTTTCCAAAATGGGGTCAATTGTGGGGGAACTCCATTGTTTAGGCACTTCAGGGGGGTCTCCAAACGCAACATGGCGTCCGCTAATAATTCCAACCAATTTTACTGTGAAATGGCGCTCCTTGCCTTCCGAGTCCTGCTGTGTTCCCAAACATTTGATTTCCACCACATATGAGGTATCTGCGTACTCAGGAGAAAATGCACAATACATTTTTTGGTGCATTTTTTCCTGATACCCTTGTGATAAAAAAAGCTACCTGGTTGAAGCAACAGTTTTGTGGTATAAAAATTTTTTTTCTTTTCACGGCTCAACGTTATAAACTTCTGTGAAGCCCCCAGGGGTTCAAAGTGCACATCAAACATCTAGAAAATATATTTAAGGGCTCTAGTTTCCAAAATGGGGTCACTTATGGGGGAGCTCCATTGTTTAGGCACCTCAGGGAGTCTTCAAACCCGACATGGCGTCCGCTAATGAGTGCAGCTAATTTTGCACTCAAAAATTCAAATGGCGCTCCTTGCCTTCCGAGTCCTGCCGTGTGCCCAAACATTGGATTTCCACCACATATGAGGTATCGGCGTACTCGGGAGAAAATGCACAATACATTTTATGGTGCATTTTTTCCTGATACCCTTGTGAAAATACTAATTTTTATGGCTAAAGTAACATTTTTGTGTTAAAAAGTAAAATTTTCATTTTTTCGTCTACATTGCTTTGGTTGCTGTGAAGCTCCTAAAGGGTTAATAAACTTCTTGGATGTGGTTTTGAGCAGAGTGAGGGGTGCAAATTTTAGAATGGGGTCACTTTTGGGTATTTTCTGTCGCCTAGGTTTCTCAATCACTCCAAATGTGATGTGGTACCTAAAAAATTTTTTTTGTAAATTTTGTTGGAAAAATGAGAAATTGCTGATGAACTTTGAACCCTTCTAACTTCCTAACAGAATTTTTTTTTTTTTTTCAAAAATTGCGCTGGTGTAAAGCAGACAAGTGGGAAAGTTATTTAGTAACTATTTTGTGTGACATATCTCTCAGATTTATGGGCATAAAATTTCAAATTTTGAAAATTGCAAAATTTTCAAAATTTTCACCAAATTTCTGAAATTTTCACAAATAAACGCAAAACATATCGGCCTAAATTTACCACTGACATGAAGTACAATATGTCACGAAAAAACTATCTCAGAATCGCCAGGATCCGTTGAAGTGTACCAGAGTTATAACCTGTCAAAGTGACACTGGTCAAAATTGCAAAAAACGGCCGGGTCTTTAAGGTGAAAACAGGCTGGGGGCTGAAGGGGTTAAAGTTGAGGGTCACATGGATTCAACTCATTGACAAAGTTGAAGTTACGCAGGGGATGGATATTTCAAGACAATGATCCAAAACACCGCTCCAATCTACTCAGGAGTTCATGCAGAGGAACAATTATAATGTTCTGGAATGGCCATCCCAGTCCCCAGACCTAAATATCATTGAACATCTGTGGGATGATATGATGCGTGCTGTCCATGCTCGGCGACCATCAAACTTAACCCCATAGCGACGGCCTAACGTCTCAAGACGTCGGAAAAACAGGGTACTTATTCTGTTCCGACGTCTTGAGACGTCAGGCCGGAAAAACCCTGTAGCGCCCCCCAGTGACGAAAAATCTCGGGGGTTTCAGCTACCGGGGGTAGCTGAGACCCCCCAGATTATGAATCGGGGTGTTTTGTATGCACCCCGTTAATGCGATCGCCGGTATACACCGTATACCGGCGACAACATAAAAAAAAAAAAAATGGCTGGTAAAAATTATTTATTTCTCATCTGACGTGATCAAACATGTCAGATGAGAAATAAATGTGAGCCCTTAGTGCCCCCAAAGCCCCCGGTACCGGAGAAATCCATCCAACCCCCCCCCCCTCCGGAAAATCCAAGATGGCGCCGACGCGCGCTGAAAACTCCCGCCGCCGGCTCTGCATTCATTTCCCTCCGATCTGAAATGATCAAACATTTCAGATCGGAGGGAAATGTCCCCCTCCTGACCTCTCCTCCGGTACACCGGAGCTCTTTGGTCCCTGGAGCCCCCTCCGGTTCCTCAGAGCCCCCCTCCGGAGCGTGCAAGATGGCGCCGACGCGCGCTGAAAACTGCCGCCGCCGGCTCTGCATTCATTTCCCTCCGATCTGAAATGATCAAACATTTCAGATCGGAGGGAAATGTCCTCCCCCTGACCCCTCCTCCGGTCCACCGGAGCCCTCTGGTCACCGGAGCCCCCTCCGGGTCTCCAGAGCCACCCCCCCTCCCCCGCATTCATTCTGCTCTTTCTGCCGCATGTGACACGTCACATGCGGCAGAAAGGTGTCCCCAGGTCCCCCCAGGTCCCACTAGGTCACCCCCCATCACCCCCCCCCCCCCAGCCCTCGAGCCCCCGGTCATACGTTACCTGTCTGGTGATCCGTCCCGCGATCACGCCGCCTCCTTCTTGAATGCTGACGGCGCATGCGCAGACAGCGGCTGTCAGCTGGATTCCTCCCCCGGTCCACAGTGGAGCAGCCTGTGCATCAGCGACGTCAGTCTTGCAGGGACGCTGACGTCGCTGATGCACAGGCTGCTCCACTGTGGACCGGGGGAGAGTGAGTGCAGTAATCAGCAGTCTCTCCATGTGAGGAGTGTGGTCCTCACATGGAGAGACTGCTGTTCCAGAAAATGGGGGGTACGTTCTGTGAGCGTGCCCCTCATATTCTGGAATGAGGTTACTGCAGGTCACTCTGCCCTAAGTTGGACCGGGGCAGTGTGAGTGCAGTATTCTCAGATTACTGCACCCACACTGCTCATGGAGAGCTTGCTCTTCCAGAAAATGGGGGATACGTTCCCTGAACGTGCCCCCCATATTCTAGAAGATCCAGAGTCGGCGTGGGACCTCACGGATTACAGCGGATTACAGCGACCGTAATTTCTTTATTTTCAATAAATTGGGGAAAGAGGAATGTTTCGGGGAGTTTTTTTTTCAAATAAATTTTTTTTTGTCTTTTTTTTTTTGTCTATTACTTGACTGGGTTAGTGATGTCGGGTATCTGTTTAGATGCCGTGACATCACTAACCCCAGGGCTTGATGCCAGGTGACATTACAGCTGGTATCAACCCCATATATTACCCCGTCTGCCACCGCACCAGGGCGCGGGATGAGCTGGGGCGAAGCGCCAGGATTGGCGCATCTAATGGATGCGCCACTTCTGGGGCGGCTGCGGCCTGCTATTTTTAGGCTGGGAAGAGTCCAATAACCATGGCTCTTCCCACCCTGAGAATACCAGACCCCAGCTGTCCGCTTCACCTTGGCTGGTGATCTAATTTGGGGGGGACCCCACGTTTTTTTTTTTTTTAAAAAAACGCCTGGGGAGCCCTCCAAATTGATCACCAGACAAGGTGAAGCTGTCAGCTGTGGTTTGCAGGCTACAGCTGTCTGCTTTACCCTAGCTGGCTATCAAAAATGGGGGGGACCCCACGTCGTTTATTTTAATTATTATTTTTTTGGGGGGCTAAATACAAGGCTAGGCACCCTTTAGTGCCACATGAAAGGCACTAAAGGGCGCCAGCTTAGAATATGCAGGGGGTGGGACGTTATATATGTTTGACATGTATCCATTCATCCATTGTAGCATTTTAGGCTGTGCGCCCACAATCGGGATTTGCAGCGTTTTGGGCGCAGAGTGTTTTCCCTGCGTCCATAACGCTGCATTGTGCAGTAGAAGCACAGTGGAAGGATTTTTAGAAATCCCATGCCCAATGTGCTTGCCCAATGTGCTTCTTTTCTCCGCCACATAAACTGACCTGTGGCGCAGCTTCCCGAGCCTCAGCATGTCAATTTATGCTGCGGAGATGAGTGTTCTCTGCAGGTAGCATAGAGCTCCACAGCGGCCTGAACCCAAATCGTGGGCATGGGCAGCTGCGTTCTCCCGTGCACAACACTCACATCTCTGCAGGAGGCTGACACTGTGTACTAGACGCCGTGTCGCTGGCTCATGGCCACATAGCCTAAAAGTGAGACATTGGTTGCTACAGCAACATTTTTGTGAAGTACCTGTGGATTCAAAATGCTTATTATACTCCTGAATAAAATCCAGTTTCCAAAATGGGGTCACTTGTGGGGGTTTCTAATGTATAGGTACCCAAGGGGCCCTGCAAATGTGACATGGTGCCCGCAATTTATTTCAACTTTTCCAGAATTCAAATGGTGCTGCTTCCATTCCAAGCCCTCCCATTTATCCAAACAGAGGTTTTTGGCCACATGTGGGGTATCCCTGTGCTCATAAGACATTGGATAACAACCTGTTGGGTCCACGGTTTGTTGTTTTCTCTTGAAAAAGTGAGAAATTTGATGCTGAAGCAACATTTTTGTGAAAAAAATGAAAATTTTCAATATGGCAACCTAAGCTTATCAAATTCTGTGAAGTATTCGTGGATTCATACTGCTCACTATACACCTAGATAAAAGCCTTGAGGTGTCTTGTTTCCAGAATGGAGTCACTTGTGGGGGACCTCCACTGTTTAGGCACCTCAGGGGCTCTCCAAATGCAACCTGGCGTCCGCTATTGATTCCAGCCAATTTTGCAGTCAAATGGCACTCCTTCCCTTCCGAGCCCTGCCATGCGCCCAAACAGTCGATTTCCACCACATATAAGGTATCGCTAAACTCAGGAGAAATTGCACAATAAATGTTATGCTGAATTTTTTCCTTTTACTCTTGTAAAAAAAAAAGCTACCTGGTTGAAATAACAATTTTGTGGTAAATTTTTTTTTTTTTTTTTCATGGCTCAACGTTATAAAATTCTGTGAAGCACCTGGGGGTTCAGGGTACTCACCAAACATCTAGATAAATTCCTTGAGGGGCCTAGTTTCCAAAATGGGGTCACTTGTGTGGGGTTTCTGCTGTTTAGGTACCTTAGGGGTCCTCCAAATGTGACATGGTGCCCGCAATCTTTTTCAGCCAAATTTCCTTTCCAAAATTCAAATATTGCTCCTTTCGTTCCAAGCCCTCCCATTTGTCCAAACAAAGGTTTCAGACCACATGTGAGGTATCACCGCGCTCATAAAAAAGTGGTTAACAAACCTTGAGGTCAAATTTTTGGAATTACCTCTTGAAAAAGTGAGAAAATTGATGCTAAAGCAACATTTTTGAGAAAATTATTAAAATTTTCAATATGACAACGTAACGTTAACAAAATCTGTGAAGTACCTGTGGATCTAAAATGCTCACTATACCCCTAGATAGAAGCCTTGAGGGGTCTAGTTTCCAAAATGGTGTCACTTGTGAGGGGTTTCTTCTGTTTAGGTACCTTAGCGGACCTGTAAATGCAACATGGTGCCCGCAATCTATTTCAGCCAAATTTGCTTTCCAAAATTCAAATATTGCTCCTTCTGTTCCGAGCCCTCCCATTTGTCCAAACAGAGGTTTCTGACCACATGTGGGGTATCGGCGCACTCATAAGAAAGTGGGGAACAAGTTTTGGGGTCCATTTTGTTGTGTTAGTTCTTCTAAAAGTGAATAAATTTGGGTTAGAGCAACATTTTTAGGTAAAATTTAATTTTTGCTTTTTTTCATTCTACATTGCTTTTGTTCATGTGAAGCACCTGAAGGGTTAATAAACTTCTTGAATGTGGTTTTGAGTACTTTGGGGGGTGCAGTTTTTACAATGGTGTCACTTTTGGGTATTTTCTGTCATCTAGGCCTATTGAAGTCACTTCAAATGTGATGTGGTCCCTAAAAAAATGGTTTTGTAAATTTTGATGTAAAAATGAGAAATCGCTGATAAACTTTGAACCCCTCTAACTTCCTAACAAAAAAAAAATTTTGTTTCCAAAATTGTGCTGATGTAAAGTAGACATGTGGGAAATGTTATTTATTAACTATTTTGTGTCACAGAAATCTCTGGTTTAACGGTATAAAAATTCAAAAGTTGAAAATTGCTAAATTTTCAAAATTTTTGCCAATATTCAATTTTTTTCTTCAATAAACGCAAAAAATATTGTCCTAAATTTGGTACTAACATGAAGTCCAACATGTGACGAAAAAACAATCTCAGAATCACCGGGATCCGTTGAAGCGTTCCAGAGTTATAACCTCATGAAGTGACACTGGTCAGAATTGCAAAATTTGGTCTGGTCATTAAGGTGAAAATTAGCTCCGTCACTAAGGGGTTAACTGAACTGGAATTGTTTTGTAAACAGGACTGATCAAATATACCTTCATCCAGGATCCAGGAAATCATTAAAAGCTACAGGAAGCGACTAGAGGCTGTGATTTTTGCAAAAGGAGGATCTACAAAATATTAATGTCACTTTTATGTTGAGGTACCCAGACTTTTGCACAGGTCAAATTTTGTTTAAATGCGGATTGCACATTTTCTGTTAGTACAAAAAAACCTCATTTCTATCCAGAAATATGACTCAGTCCATCAGTTATTAGATATATGAAACTGAAATAGCTGTTGCAAAAACCCAAATTGTTATAAAGAGAAAAGGTTAACATTAATAGGGGTGCCCAAACTTTTTCATATGACTGTACTTTCTGAGGACGCTCTGCACGCACTGATTAAGGTCTTTTGACTGAAACATCTGTACTTGTCCTACAAGTTCTTCACAATAAAAACCACATTGATCTTGAGTACCAAGTTTCTACATCTACCCCTCTCCATATGGAGAACCCCAACATACTGAGTCCTTACACTTTTCCCCATCGATTTTATCCTTTGCACTATATTTCACTCTGTAAGCCTCCCTAAACCCACCATCTACAGCAATAGGACCCCTAAACCCTCCTCTACAGCAATAAGCTCCCTTATCCCCCCTCTACAGCAATAGGCTACTCAAACTTGCCATCTACAGCAATAGACCCCCTAAACTTCCCTCTACAGCAGTAGGCAAGCTAAACCCCCCATCTACACCAATAGGTTCCCTAAGCCCCCTTCTACAGCAATAGGCTCCCCAAACCGCCATTTACAGCAATAGGCCCACTAAACCTTCCTCTACAGCAATAGCCCACCTAAACCCCCCCAGCAATAGGCCCCTTAAACCCCCCTCCTACAGCAAAAGGACCCTAAACACTCCTCCTACAGCAATAGGCCCCCTAACTCTAAGATTATACTAACAGCCCCAGCTCCTCAACCACTGTCTAGAGTCATAGGCCCCCTAATCCCCAGACTACAATAACAGGCCGCCTAATCCTTAGTCTTTAGCCTCTGCCTGTCCCTCCCCCACAATCACCAGTCTAGAGCCTCTACCTGTCCCTTCCCCGCAATCCCCAGACTATAGCCTTTACCTGCCCCTCTCTCGCAATCCTGACTATATCCTATGCCTGCCCCTCCCCCGTAATCCCCAGACTAAAGCCTTTACCTGCCCCTCCCTCGCAATCCTGACTATAGCCTATGCCTGCCCCTCCCCCACAATCCTTAGACTATAACCTCTGCCTGCCCCTCCCCTGCAATCCCCAGACTATAGCCTCTGCCTGCCCCTTCCCCACAAACCTCACATTGGAGCCTCATGGGAGACATTACACAGCAGAATGAAGGATATTACAACTTAGTATTGAGTACATTATACAGCAGCATGGGAGGAAATTACACAGCAGCATGGGGACAATATACAGCAGAATGGGGGATATTACCAAGCAACATGTGACACATTATACAGCACAATGTGGGATGTTACAAAGGAGAATGGGGATATTAAACAGCAGAATAAAGGACATTACACAGCAGCATGGGGGATATTACACAGCACTATGGGGGACATTATACAGCAGAATGTAATATACCCCTAATGTAACGTGGCGGACATTACATAGCAACATGGGGGGACATTATACAGCAGAATGGGAGATATTACAAAGTAGAATGGGTGATATTACACAGCAGAATGGGGCATATAAAACAGCAGCATGGGATATATAACACAGCAGAATGTCGATTTTCCACAAAAGCATGGGAGTCATACAGCCATACAGCAGAATGACAGATATTACACAGTAGCAAGGAGGACATAATACAGCAGTAGGGGGGACATTACACAACAGAATGGGGGATAGTTCACTGTAGCATTGAAGATATTATACTGCAGCATGGGAGAAATTACACAGAAGCATGGGGAAGATTACAGAGGAACATGGGAGACATTATACAGCAGAATGGGCTATATTACACTGCAGCATAAGGGACATTACACAGCAGCATGGGGGATATTACACAGCAACATGGGGGAAATTATAAGGCACAGTAGGGGAATATTACAATACTAGAAGGTGGCCCGATTTTAACGCATCGGGTATTCTAGAATTTATTGTGTAGTTAATGTATGATTTTTGTTATATGTATAGATGTTGTTGTGTGTAGTTACCAAGTGTTTGTGAAGGGCGCCGTAAATGTTCTGGGTGTTGTCTGGATGTGGCGGTGTGAGAGAGCGGTGTTGTTTGTGTGTTGCGTTGTTTGTGGAGCACTGTGTGTTTGTTGTGCTGTGAGTGTTGTGCGGTTTGTGTGGGTGTGTGTGTGTGGTGCTGTGTGCGGGGTGTGTGTGTGTGGGGTGTGTTATGATCCGGAACCATGGAAGACAAATCATTGGTAAAAGGTGACAAGAGCATTGCAACTAATCTGGCCGCCATCCCCTTACTAACCATCACAACTAGAAGTAGCCGAGGGGTGAACTAACATCCTGTGCACCGCGAACCCAGCCGGAGAACTAGCTATCCTAAAGGAAGGAAAGATGAATAACTCTCTGCCTCAGAAAATAGATAAAGAATAGCAAGCCCCCCACATTCAAAGACTGCGGTGATATAGGAAAACACAATACACAGATAGATGATAGGATTAGCAAAAGGTGAGCCCCTACTGACTAAATAGGACAGGACAGGAAAGGGACTGATGGTGGCCAGAGAAAAACCCTGCAAAAATCCAACAACCTGATAGTACAAAAAAGCCCTCAGATCGCTAGATCTGAACTCTGTCCTATACCAGGCGCTCTTGTCATACCAATGAACAGAAATCAGGAGCCATTACAAATTCAAGAAGCAACAAACACATGGACTTATAGGAGCAATACTCCAAACATAGCTGCAGGGAGCTTTCCAGCTAAGCAACTGAGAGGGAAGATCCCTGCATGCAAATAAACTGAAAACAACCACAGCAAATGACAAACTCAGATAAGAACAAAAAGAACCAAACAAAAATAAAGAGACAAACACTTATCTGGGGTAGATGTGGTCTGGAGCAGGATGAAGCAGGCTGGTGAACAAAGAACAACTGACATCCGGCATAGCCTGCTATCAGACCAGGGTTTAAATAAGCAGAGAGTTAGCAATGCAAACACCCATTGCTCAACACACCTGGTCTCTGTCCAAACCATTCCTGGCCACAAGAGGGAGCCTCACAGCAGCCAAAGCATAACTGACATTCACAACAGGGGTGTGTGTGTGTTTTGGGGAGAGGTATGTTTTGTGCAGTGTATGTGTGTGTGTTGGAGGAGTAGTCCTGGGAAGAGAGGGGGATAATAGGAGGAGCAGTCCTGGGGGAAGAGGAGTATAATAGGAGTAGTCCTGGGGAGAGAGAAGGATAATAGAAATAGCCCTGGGGGGAGGAGTCTAATAGGAGTAGTCCTGGAGGTGAGGAGTATAAAAGGAGGAGTAGTCCTGGGGTGGAGGAGTAAAATAGATGGAGTAGTCCTGGGGGGAAGATGTCTAATAGGAGTAGTCCTGGGGGGAGGAGTCTAATAGGAGGAGTAGTCCTGGGGGGAGGATTATAATAGGTGGAGTAGTCCTGTAGGGAGGTGTCTAATAGGCTAAGTAGTCCTGAGGGGAGGTATATAGGTGCCCAATGTGTGTGGGGGGCGTGTCCGAGCGGGCAAAGCATGTGGGGGCTTGGCCGAGTGGACAAGGTGTGTGGGGGACATAGACGAGCAGGCACAGTGTGTGGGGGGCGTGGCCAAGCGGGCACAGTGTGCGGGGGGCATGGCGAGGTCGAGCCAAGTGGCCAATGCGTGTGGGGGGCGTGGCCGGGCCGAGCGGTCAATGCGTGAGGGGGACGTGGCCGGGCGGAGCCAAACGGCCAATGCGTGTGGGGGGCGTGGCCGGGCAGAACCGCGCAGCCAATGCGAGGGTTGTCACTGTAATAACTCACTTTGGAGCAAGACAGACAGACAGAATAAGGCAATTATATATATAGATAACGTGACGGACATTACACAGCAACATGGGGAACATTATAAAGCAACATTGAGACATTACAAAGCAGAATGGGGCATATTACACAGCAGCATGGGAGACATAACACAGCAGAATGTGGTACATTACAAAGCAGAATGGGGTATATTACAAAGCAAAAAGGGGATATTATACAGCACCAAGGGGGATATTACACAGCAAAATGGGGATATTATACAGCAGCATTGGGTAGATTATACAGCAGCATAAGGTAAATTACACAGCAGCATAGGGACAATATATACAATATACATATAATGGGGGACATTACTCAACAACATGGGAGACATTATACAGCAGAATGGGGGATATACACAGCAGCATTGGGTACATTATACACCAGCAACAGGAGAAATCACATGGCAGCATGGGGGACATTAACCCCTTAACGACCGCGGGCAGTAAGTTTACGTCCTAGCGGTCATAACAATACTGCCCACGGTCTGCCGGCGGCAGCATGCCGCGATCGGTGCACATCTCAGCTGATTTTCACAGCTGAGATGAGTGCCTGCTAGGCACGAGCAGAATCGTTATCTGCTCGTGCTGTTTAACCCCTCAAAATGGCGCTGTCAATATGTGACAGCGCCATTATAAACGCGATCGCTGTAAAGTTTTACTTACCGCCCAATGCCGGAAGTCACGTGACATGTCACGTGACTGCCGGTGGCTGTCATGGTACCACAGGGTCATGTGATAACTCCTATGCTAGACATGGACCACTTTCAGTTTCACTTTTACCGGAGGCCAGTGAAGCAGGAAGTGACCGTATCTGCTGTTTACAGCTGTATAGCT
The DNA here is from genome assembly GCF_048569485.1 of Anomaloglossus baeobatrachus. Lineage (NCBI taxonomy): Eukaryota > Metazoa > Chordata > Amphibia > Anura > Aromobatidae > Anomaloglossus > Anomaloglossus baeobatrachus. The sequence goes on from NC_134353.1 coordinate 464,754,299, forward strand.
GTGATCAGCAGATAGTGCAGAGCGATCGGATTGCTGCAGAATGGCGGATAATAAAAAGTAGCATGGAGGACGTTATTCCCGCAGAATGGGGGATATTACACAGAAGCATGGGAAACATTGTACAGCAGACTAAGTCATATTAAAAAGCAGCATAAGGGACATTACACAGCAGCATAGAGAACATGGCAGAGGAGCATGGGAGACATTATAAAGCAGAATGGGGGTATATTACACAGCAGCATAGGGGAGATTACACCGCAGCATGGGGAACATTACGCTACAGCATGTGGGACATTACACAGCAACATGGGAGACAATATACAGCAGAATAAGGGATATTACACATCAGCAAAAGGGAACATTACACAGCAGCTTTTGGAACATTACACAGAAACCAGGGGGATATTACACTGTAGCACGGGGAACATTACACAGAAATATTTAGGGACACCATACAGCAGAATGGGAGATATTACAAAGCAAAAAGTGGGATATATTACACAGCAGCATGGGAGACATTATACATTATACAGAATAATGGGGGTATTACATAGGAGCATGGGATACATACAGCAGAATGCCAGATATTACACAGTAGCATGGAGGACATTATACAGTAGAATGGGGTACATAAAATAGCAGAATAGGGTTTATTATACTGCACCATGGGGTATATTATCTCTGAGCCATAAATCCTGAAAAATGAGAACGCTACGGGAATATGGCGTAAAACGTTTGCCACTTTTTTCAGAAAAACTTCCAATTTTTTTTTAACCCATTATATAAAAGTAAACCTATACATGTTTGGTGTCTACAAACTCACACTGACCTGAGGCATCACACCCACACATCGGTTTTACCATACAGTGAACACAGTGAATAAAATATCTCAAAAACAATAAGCTATCGCACTTTTTTGCAATTTTTCTGCATTTGGAATTTTTTTGCCGTTTTCCAGTACACTGTATGGTAAAATTTATGATTTAATTTAGAAGTACAGCTCGTTCCGTAAAAAATGAGCCCTCACATGACCATATTGACTGAAAAATAAAAAAAGTTACGTCTCTCAGAAGAATGGCGAAAAAAAAACGGAAAGCGAAAAATCAGCCAGTCGTGAAGGGGTTAAAAAGCAGAATGTGGGATATTATACTGCCGCATGGGTGACATTATGCAGCGAAATGGGGATATTACACAGCAGCATGGGGAATATCACATAAGAGCATGGGAAACATTATACAGCAGAATGGAGATATTACACAGAGAGATGGGAGGCATGCTGCAGAATGGCAGATAATACACAGTAGCATGGAGGACATTATACATCAGAACGGGGGATATTACATAGCTACATGGGGAACATTATACAGTTGAATGGGGGATATTACACAGCAGCATGAGGGACATTGTACAGCAGAATGGGGATATTACAAAGCAGCATGGGGGACATTACAGAGCAACATGGGGGATATTATACAACATATTTGGGGTATATTACACAGTAACATAGGGAACATTACAGAGCAACATGGGGGACATTATACAGCAAGATATTACAAAGCAGAATGTGGGATGTTACACAGCAGCATGGGGGATATTACACAAGACCATGGGAGATATTACACAGCAGAATGTGGATAATACACAGAAAGATGGGAGGCATGCTGCAGAATGGCGGATAATAAAAAGTAGCATGGAGGACGTTATACAGCAGAATGGGGGATATTACACAGAAGCATGGGAAACATTGTACAGCAGAATGAGGCATATTAAAAAGCAGCATAAGGGACATTACACAGCAGCATGGGGTACATTACACAGCAGCATAGAGAACATGACAGAGGAGCATGGGAGACATTATAAAGCAGAATGGGGGTATATTACACAGCAGCATAGGGGAGCTTACACCGCAGCATGGGGAACATTACGGAACAGTATGTGGGACATTACATGGGGAACATTACACAGAAATATTTGGGGACACCATACAGCAGAATGGGAGATATTACAAAGCAAAAAGTGGGATATATTACACAGCAGCATGGGAGACATTATACAGAAGAATGGGGGTATTACATAGGAGCAAGGGATACACACAGCAGAAAGCCAGATATTACACAGTAGCATGGAGGAGAATATACAGTAGAATGGGGAACATAAGACAGCAGAATAGGGTTTATTATATTGACCCCGGGGGTATATTATACAGAAAAATGGGGGATAGTACACAGCAGCATTGCGGACATTACATAGCAGCATGGGGGACATTTTACAGCAGAATTCCGGATATTACGAAACAGAATGGGGATATTACACAGCAGCATGGGGGATATTACATAGCAGAATGGGGGATATTACACAGCAGCATGGGGATATTACACAGCAAAATGGAGATTTTACACAGCAGCATGGGAGACATACAGCAGAGTGCAGATATTACACAGTAGCATGGAGAACATTATACAGCAGTAGGGGGGACATTACACAGCAGAATGGGGGATAGTACACTTCAGCATGGGGGATATACAGTAGAATGGGGTATATTACACAACAGCATTGGGTACATTATACAGCAGCATGGGGGTGAATTACACAGCAGCATTGGGTACAATATACAGCAGCATTGGGTACATTACACATTAGCATAGGGAACATGACAGAGGAGAATGGGGGTATATTACACAGCAGCATAGGGAAGATTACACCGCAGCATGGGGGACATTACACAGCAACATGGGGGACATTATACAGCTATACAGCAGAATAGAGGGATATTACACAGTAGCATGGTGGACATTATACTGTAGAATGGGGAACATAAGACAGCAGGATAGGGTTTATTATACTGCAATATGGGGTATATTAAACAGAAGAATGGGGGATAGTACACAGCAGCATTGTGGACATTATAGAGCAGCATGGGGGACATTTTACAGCAGAATGCCGGATATTACATAGCAGCATGAAGGACATTATACAGCAAAATTGGAGACGTTATACACCAGAATGGGGGATATTAGAAAGCAGAATGGGGCATATTACACAGCGGCATGGGATATATTACACAGCGGCATGGGATATATTACACAGCAGTATGGGAGATATTACACAGCATAATTGGGGATATTAGCAGCATGGGGATATTACCCAGCAAAATGGAGATTTTACACAGCAGCATGGGAGACATACAGCAGAGAGCAGATATTACACAGTAGCATGGAGAATATTACACAGCAGTAGGGGGGACATTACACAGCAGAATCGGGGATAGTACACTGCAGCATGGGGGATATACAGTAGAATGGGGTATATTACACAACAGCATTGGGTACATTATACAGCAGCATGGGGGTGAATTACACAGCAGCATATGGTACATTATACAGCCGCATTGGGTACATTACACATTAGCATAGGGAAAATGACAGAGGAGAATGGGGGTATATTACACAGCAGCATAGGGGAGATTACACCGCAGCATGGAGGACATTACACAGCAACATGGGGGACATTATACAGCAGAATAGAGGGATATTACACTGTAGCATGGTAGAAATACACAGCAACATGGGGGACATTACAAAGCAGAATGGGGGATATTACACAGCGGCATGGGAGATATTATTCAGCAAAATTGGAGACATTTTACAGCAGAATGGGGGATATTACACAGTAGAAGGGGTAGGGCTGTATTTGGCCGTCATGCTGCCCTAGACATTTTATGTGGTCGCACCCTTTACTGACAACGTAAAATTATGATTTTGTGCACGCGACACCTATTTAAGACACTACTCTAACACACTTGAAAAAGTGCTAAAACACCATAAGAATGAAGATCTGCACTTGCTGCACATACGTTCAGTTTTATTTTGCTTATTTTAACAGCTTCAGGTTTTCAAAGACACCAAGTGGTTAAAACAGGTATTTGAACCATTTTTCATGCTGTTGTCACCAAGAAGTCGCTGACTAGTACTTAAAACAATTTCAATTTAAAAAAGATGCCAGTGTTTCCTAACCTGTCCTCCTCCTGAAAAACTCAATAGATTCACAGATATGTAAAGGCCATGGTGTGCACACACCCAAACCGTTCACATTCCCTTCAGATAGTAGTTAAGGCACTTATACACAGACTACAGTTGGCTGAACCCGGAGATAGACAGGCTCGGCCGACAGTCTAATTGTCAGAGGTGTGATGACCCAGCAGGTCCTATTTTGGACTGTGAATCCTTTTCTCTCTAAGAGCTGAGCCACTGCCAGAGATGTGTAGTAGCATCTGTCTCATAGAGAACACGACCACTCAACAAAGTGAACGCTCCTGTGTATGTGAGAATCAGGGAGACAGCTGCCAGCCGCATGATGGGACACCTGTCTATATTGTATGGGAGAGTCAGGGAGATAGCTACCAGCCAAAATGATGGGACACCTGTGTATAGTGTATGGGAGAGTCAGGCAGGATAACTGCCAGCCGCACGATGGGACACCTATCTATAGCGTATGGGAGATATAATGATCTACTATTAAATCTAATAAATTAAATATTGCTACATCTACAAAAATACATCACCAGAACCAACCTCAAATCACGATAACATTACCAGAATTTACAATCTGTATATGACAACATCTCCAGAACCAACCTCAAATCACTACTACATCACGAGAACCACCATCTGCACACTACTGCATCACCAGAACCACGATCTGCACACTGCTACATTACCAGAACCGCCATTGGTATATGAATGCATAATCAGAACCAAGCTAAAATCACTACTACATCACCAGAACCATCATTGGTACATGACTACATTACATCTTCTATGTTTTAGGTACATTAATTCTGAGCACATTTATGTGGGTCTGGGTCCTGAGACCCCCGTAAATTGCTCAAAAGACCCCTTAGAAGAAGTGCACGGCTCAGGAGACAGGACTACTTTCTACAGCATTCGCTCTGTGCTGTGTGCGCTCTTCTAAAAGAGCTTTTCAGCTATTTTGGGGAGTTTCAAGAACAGATTCCTCCCCAATCTGCTCAAAATTATTGGGCATAAAACAAAAAATTCTCCCAAAAGTTTAATTACGTTTTGAGGAGCACTTTGATCTGCCCTGAGTAGGGCAGATCAAAGTATTATAGTGCGCTTGCACTGGACCTCAATGCCAGCTACTGTGGATGACGTAGAATGCATCATGCACCCAGAATTCAGAAGAAGGAGGACAAAGATGGCCGAAAGAGGAGGCGTTGCTATTGGAGAATGGAGACACCCATCCGACCAGTCTGCATCGCATCGCCCTTTAGGTGAGTATTTTAAAGTGATTGTTATGTTCTACACAGCGGCCTGGGCTCTTATCTACAGCATGCTAGAATGCTGTACATAAGAGCCCACTAGTGGTGGCCGCAGCTTATAATCAACAAATGTGGTGACAGGTTCCCTTTAAAGAAGCACTCCGGTCACTTTTTTCCCCTAAAAAATTATTGTTCAGCTCACCTTTCTTCCTATGCCACAAAATCCAAAGGGTGCTCGTGGTCCGCTAGTCAGGTGGATCAGTGGTCATTTTAGATAAAACTCTTTATGAAAGAGAAATATCCACCATACTAAATGACAACTCTACCTAGAAGCTTTTGAATGAGGACCCAACAAATATTTTTTCTACCAAATAACAGAATATTCTACAACAAGGTTATGATTGGGGGATTCTAAACAAGAAAACCTAGGAATACCTCATGGTGGATACTCCTATTTGCCCCATCTTTCAGGGTCTACCCAAAGTTCACAAGGATACCTTCCCCCCTCCGTTAAGACCCATTGTTGCTAGCACGGGATTGCTAACCAGCCACCTTTCAGATTGGTTAGACAATATTTTACAACCGCTCATGAAGCGCACCGTCGTTTACATAAAGGACACAAAAAGCCTTCTCCAGAATCTTAGGGAGATGAAATGGACTGAACATTCCTTTTGGATTACTTGCGACGTAGTTTCACTCTATCCCTGTATTCCCCATGACGAAGCTTTACAAGCCCAATATCTCCATCTTGATAAATATAGCACCCTGGATGACATCCATAAAGAATTTATTATTACAGTAACTGGTTATCTACTTAAACATAATTTCTTCCAGTTTAATGGAATATATTATTTACAAATCACAGGATGCCCTATGGGAGCTAGTTTGTCATGCGCTCTAGCAAACTTATACATGGCATACTGGGAAGAACAATACATACATACCGCTAACAATCCATTCCTCACACACATCTGGTCACACATGTACGCTAGGTACATAGATGACCAGATGTTTATCTGTGATCATAAAACAGATATCACTCCACAGGAGTTTATCAAATCATTGAGCACATATCTGAACAACAATAATTTGAATCTGCGGTTTTCGGTTAATCTATTTTACCCTTTCTGCCCCTTTTCTTGACAAGCAACTATCAGGTAATTCCAAAACAGATGATATCGAGACAATTCTGTACAGGAAAGAGATCAGTGGAAACATCACCTTACATGCAGTTAGTTGTCAAACTCCACACACTCTACTCAATTTACCGGTAGGCGAATTCCTCAGGGCCAAAAGGCTATGTTCCTCTGAAACCTCCTTTTCCACAGAAGCCAAGAACATCAGGAGTAGGTTGAAGAGGAGAGGGTATACCGACCATTATTTGCATAGAGCACTAAGCATCTCTAGAACTAGGTCACGTGATGATCTACTGAGGGATAAATCTAAGAATAATACCTATACTGAATGTGTTACCTTTTCCGCCCCATATAGCCGGGATTTTTTCAACATCAAAACAATTTTTTTACAATACATTGCTCTCTTACAGCAGGATAGAGAATTAAATCATAAACTCTCACAAGGTGTCAATATTGTGGCTACAAAAGCTAAAATTATAGGTAACATCATATCACCTGGCTTATACACAGCTGTGAAACCCAGCAAAACATGGTTGAGCACTACAGGCTCCCATGCGCGTCACATTGATGTGGTCTATGCTAATACATGCATAGTACGAAACAGTTTCCAGGAGCCAATGGGGAAATTTTCAAAATCAATTCTTTTATCAACTGCTCATCATCACGTCTAGTATATAGAGCCTCTTGCCTTATCTACAATAAAAATTATATAGGATGTACATCCAGATCTCTTAGAACACGCATATCAGAACACATTAGAACCGTTTCAGAATCATCAATTACTACAGCAGGCAATATACAGAAAAAACGCTCTTCATTGGGGCTCACTAAACATTTTCAGGATTTACATGATGGGGTTTTTACCTCCTTAAAGGTGGCAGATATTGAACACGTTACCAGACAACCCAGAGGGAGTGACTGGTTTGCAGCTTTATTATACGCAGAGGCCAAATGGATCCTTAAATTAGACACCAGGCAACCATTAGGTCTTAATTTTCATTCAGATTTCCATTTTATCATTTAAATATACCTTTTGGGTTCTATTCTGCAACCAATTACCACCAGATATGATTCAATTTATAATTTGCAGATGAAATATATCACTTTTTTTTTTTTACCCTACAGGTCCCCCTAGAATTTATATTAATGAATGCATATAGGTAGAATAATTATTAATTGATTTATGGGAATTAGTTTATAACAATTTTGTAGTAAATAATTACAACTATTGGACTTTGTCATTTTATTGATACCCACAAATCTTTAAATAGGTCATAAACCTTTCCTTTTTCTACATAAGCACAAACAATCTCTAGAATTTAAGGTCTAAAAACAGGAATTTTTTGATCCATCATAACAACGCAGAAACATATTTTAATTGAATACCTTTTTTCCCATATGCTATAGGCCTAGTTTTCTCCTGGACAAGAAATGGTCCATATCCAACAGTTTGTCTCCCTTCTTTACATAATATTTGAAAGTATTTTCTATATTTATTACTTTCTTTCAGATTAATCATAAAATCATACACAATACACATACACTTTGCACATTTTTTTCATTTTTCATTCCTGGATAAGGAATTTCATTATACTTTTTTTTACTTTACTCCACTTCATTCCGTTTTTACATTTTCAGTCCATTGAGTTACTATTATTCACACCTGTTTTCTATCCCTAACAAGGGTCACACCCTCAAACCTCTCTCACTCAGGTATTTGTCTGACATATAAACCTGGTATCACAGGCTGTATAGGTTATTTATGATTAAGGACTTATTGTTTTTATGTACTGGTCCGAAACACGTCAAGATCACCCATAATTTAATGTTCACCTTGCGGTTTTCTTCCGTGAATTTTAACATGCTTCAATAAAGAAATGTTTTATATTTTACAGGAATTGGTGCTGGGTCCATACCTTCACGCCTTCTCTGCTTCATTTTTTCCCCTAAACCTGAGTAAATGTTAGTGTAGTGTAAGGTCTGTGATAATTCACTTACAGATCGCTGATTTCTCATGTACCTGACTCCATGATGACTTCACATCCACAGCTCGTCTCTGCAGACTTCCCTCTTCTCCGGTCTTCTGCAGCACATCTCACCATGGTGCCCCGAAAAATAGCAATGTCATTATAATGTTCCCGAATAACAATACCTACAAATGCTGTGCCATAAATAAGCCCTATGCTGTGGACTGGAAAAAAAAAATTACTCCTCACTGTGCTCCCCGCAAAAGAATATTACTGCACACAATCCCTCTTAACGTACATGGCCCCCACACTATCCTCTCCTAAAAAATATTCCCACCACACCGTCCCCACTTATATACTATGACCGCAACTCTGCCCCCTAATAAAATGAAATGCCATACTGCGCTTTATAAATTATACCCATCACACCTTTCTCAATTATAAAATATGATCTGCATATTGTCCTCACATCATGCTGCCCCCTCCTCACAATGTCCCATGCATGCTGCCCTTCTCCATATGGGGCTCTCACACTGCTCTTCTCCATACTGAGCCACCAATGCTGCTCCTTCTTAATGCGCTTTAAATGCTGCCTGCCCCTTCTCCATAATGACGCCTCCATGCTGCCCCACTCATGATACAGAGACCACTATGCTAATGCTATCTCACGCCTAAGGGCTCGTTTCCACCTGCGATTTGCATGTGCAAGTGCAATCCAATAAAAAATTGGATTGCACTCGCACCAGTGTTAATCAATGAGCCAGTTTCCTGTTTCCTGTTATTTCTCCACACGAATCGTTCTCTCGGTGCAATCGCAGCATGCTGCGTTTTGCAATGAATCTCAGCTCACGCACTCCCAACATCCCACTGCAGTGCACGCAGAGACAGGCAGCGGAGGAGAAAGTGCTTCCCCCATTTAATCCGCTCCTGTGATGCAATTGAAAGATTGCATCACAGTTGCATGACCCTCAGCTGACGCTCGCAGCAGAGGGTCATTAGCATATCGCTTCCGAAGCTCTCGCATCGGAACGGAAGCAGTACACAAGTGGAAAAGAGCCCTAATGCTGAGCACCCCCACACTACCTCACGTCTGATACGGAGTCCCCAAAATTGCTCCACTCCATACTGAGCCCACCCATGCTACCCCGTTTCCATACTGAGACCTCACACTGTCTCTGTTCATACTGAATCCCCATGCTAGCTCCTTTTCGATAATGATCTCCCTATCCTTCCCCCTCTCTATACTTAATGCATTGATACACACGTCACTTCTGGAGTGGGGCACAAGTAGGGTCCCAAACCGTATCAAATAGTTGTAGAAACTTGGCACTCAAGATCAACGTGAATAGTGTTTTTTATTATAAAGAACTTGTAGGACCAGCACAAGCACATCATTGCCACATAAACAGCGGTGGACACCAGGTCATATCGGGCTACGCCGCTCACCACACTACTATACTTTCTGAGGACCCTCTGCCTGCACTGATAAAGGTCTTTTGACCAAAACATCTATACTTGGTCCTACAAGTTCATCACAATAAAAAACACTGTTCACATTGATCTTGAGTACAAAGTTTCTACATCTACCCCTCTCCATATGGAGAACCCCAACATACTGAGTCCTTACACTTTTCCCCATCGATTCTATCCTTTGCACTATCTTTCACTCTGTAAGCCTCCCTAAACCCACCATCTACAGCAATAGGCCCCCTAAACCCTCCTCTACAGCAATAAGCTTTCTTATCCCCCCTCTACAGCAATAGGCTACCTAAACTTGCCATCTACACCAATAGGTTCCCTAAGCCCCATTCTACAGCAATAGGCTTGTGGCGCCCCTGACGCTTCCGTCGACACAGGAACATTGCACCCCAGCCAGAGGTGTGATGTCCCATCTTGGGTAAGGAAGAGAGTAAACGCCGGTCCACAAGCAAATCTGCACTACACCCATTGCAGGGCACACACAGGGACCAGAGACAGTGGCAGCAACCCACCGCCCCAGGCTGCATGCTGGGGGGCCGTAAGACCCATCCCTGCTCCAAAAGGGTAGAGCTTAGCAACTGGGTGGGTGGGAGGAGCGAGCCGAGAGTAGAGTAGAACAAGGAAGGTCAAGTTTCGTCAGTCTGCGGGAGGCAGAGGAGTCAGATTGAGTGAGGAGAGCTGAGAGGAGGAAGTGTGAGTTGAGAAGAGTTGAAGTGAGAAGAGACACAGCAAGAGAAAGCGACGCTTTCTGGTGGAGACCCTGAGGCACAGATAGGCTCAGGTGACACCACAGCAGAACACAACTGAAGGGATTCCAGGGCCACTGAACCGCTTTCAAGCACAGGGCCTGTTCCACAGAAAGATCAGGTGGAGGGATCAAGCTGCACACAGGGGACGGTCCCTAGAAACTGGAGGAAGAGAAGTCATTTCCAAAGGTGAAAACCGAGGCCCAGGGTGGTTGCAAGCGCCCAGGGCCACTGCCCACTGCAGAACCTCTGGGAAGAGGGCAAAGTTCCAGCTAGGCGAGCCCCCTTGTCCGGAAGCTGTAGTGGAGGCCAAGCCAGGTTCATCCAGCAAAGGTTAGGCTTAGAAGTCAGCTGAAGAGAGGGACACAATAGAAGGGTGCACCGGCTTTTATTCTCAGATCTACCCGGGATCGGCGGAGGTCCCTGACAGGGGGTTCCAGCAGTCCAAAGGCATCAGTGCACTACCAACCAGGAACTGTGAGTAAACAACTTGAAACTGCACCCTTGGTGTCGCCTCTATTATTTCGTCTGCACTGCACCATCTACATCACCCTCATAAACTTTTACAAGCATCAACAGTTGCCCCGGGGCACCGCTCCACCTGTGGGGAGCAGGACCATCCAAGCTGCCATTCCATCAGCCCCGGAGGCCCCATCAGCAGCGGCGGCTTAATAGCCGCAAACCACAGGTGGCGTCACGAATATAAACTTTATGCACCCCCACTGAAGACATATTAATTGACTCCCGCCAGGGCCACGGAGTCGGGCCCCGCCCCCACTGATGACCCCCCGGACTAGTCCGGCCCGGCATCGGGTGTCTCATAGCCCTGGGGTGAGCGAGTCAGCTCCCCAAACCGCCCTCTACAGCAATAGGCCCCCTAAAACTTCCTCTACAGCAATAGCCCCCCTAAACACCCCCACAGTAATAGGCCCCTTAAACCCCCCTCCTACAGCAATAGGACCCTAAACACTCCTTTTACAGCAATAGGCCCTCTAAACCTCATCTCTTACAGCTATACTCTTCATAAACACCCCTCCTACAGCAATAAGCTCCCTAATCACCCCTCCTACAGCAATAGACCCCCTAACTCTAAGACTATACTAACAGCCCCAGATCCCCAACCACTGTCTAGAGTCATAGGCCCCCTAATCCCCAGACTACAATAACAGGCCACCTAATCCTTAGTCTTTAGCCTCTGCCTGCCCCTCCCCCGCAATCACCAGACTATAGCCTCTACTTGCCCCTCCCCCACAATCCCGACTATATCTTAAGCCTGCCCTTCCCCCACAATCCCCAGACTATAACCTCTGCCTGCCCCTCCGCCGCAATCCCCAGACTATAGCCTCTGCCTGCCCCTCCCTTGCAATCTCCAGATAATAGCCTCTGCCTGCCCCTCCTCCGCAATCCCCAGACTATAGCCTCTGCCTGTCCCTGCCACTCAACCCCCCGACTATAGCCTCTGTCTGCCCCTCCCCCACAAACCTCACATTGGAGCCTCAAGAGAGACATTACAGAGCAAAATGGGGGATATTACAACTTAGCATTGGGTACATTATACAGAAGCATGGGAGGAAATTACACAGCATCATAGGGGAGATTACACCGCAGCATGGGGGACATTATACATCAGAATAAAGGGATATTACACTGTAGCATGGTAGAAAATACACAGCAACATGGGGGATATTACAAAGCAGAATGGGGGATATTACACAGCGGCATGGGAGATATTATTCAGCAAAATTGGAGACATTTTACAGCAGAATGGGCGATACTACACAGTAGAATGGGCAGGGCTGTATTTGGCCGTCATGCTGCCCTAGACACTTTATGTGGTCGCACCCTTTACTGAAAAAGAAAATTTATGATTTTGTGCGACATATATTTAAGACACTACTTTGTAACACACTTGAAAAAGTGCTAAAACGCCATAGGAATGAAGATCTGCACTTGCTGCGCATACGTTCAGTTTTATTTTGCTTATTTTAACAGCTTCAGGTTTTCAAAGACACTAAGTGGTTAAAACAGGTATTTGAACCATTTTTCATGCTGTTGCCACCAAGAAGTCGCTGACTAGTACTTAAAACAATTTCAATTTAAAAAAGATGCCAGTGTTTCCTAACCTGTCCTCCTGAAAAACTCAATAGATTCACAGATGTGTAAAGGCCATGGTGTGCACACATCCAAAACGTTCACATTCCCTTCAGATAGTAGTTAAAGCGCTTGTACACAGACTACAGTTGGCTGAACCCAGAGATAGACAGGCTCGGCCGACAATCTGATTGTCAGAGGAGTGATGACCCAGCAGGTCCAATTTTGGACTGTGGATCCTTTTCTCTCTAAGAGCTGAGCCACTGCCAGAGATGTGTAGTAGCGTCTGTCTCATAGAGAACACGACCATTCAACAAAGTGAACGCTCCTGTGTATGCGAGAATCAGGGAGACAGCTGGCAGCCGCATGATGGGACACCTGTGTATAGTGTATAGGAGAGTCTGGCAGGATAACTGCCAGCCGCATGAAGGGACACCTATCTATAGTGTATGATAAATATAATGATCTACTAATAAACCTAATAAATTAGATGTTGCTACATCTACACAAATACATCACCAGAACCAACCTCAAATCACGATAACATTACCAGAACCACAATCTGTATATGACAACATCTCCAGAACCAACCTTAAATCACTACTACATTACGAGAACAATCATCTGCACACTGCTACATCACCAGAACCACGATCTGCATACTGCTACATTACCAGAACCGCCATTGGTATATGAATGCATAATCAGAACCAAGCTGAAATCACTACTACATCACCAGAACCATCATTGGTACATGACTACATTACCAAAATCAAGCTGAAATCACTACTATGTCACCAGAACTAAAGCCAACCCAACATAAAATTGGCTGGCATGAAACTGCAGCTCCTAGTATGTATGTAACAATAATAAGGAGATAGCAGGATTTGTTACCAGCCATCATCAGACTGCGGACAATACCAGAACTATAGTACTGTGAAACAATTAAAAAATACCTTAGTTTTTGGGAGATATCTTCTATGTTTTAGGTACATTAATTCTGAGCACATTTATGTGGGTCTGGGTCCTGAGACCCCCGTAAATTGCTCAAAAGACTCCTTAGAAGTGCACGGCTCAGGAGACAGGACTACTTTCTACAGCATTCGCTCTGTGCTGTGTGTGCTCTTCTAGAAGAGCTTTTAAGCTATTTTTGGGAGTTTCAAGAACAGATTCCTCACTAATCTGCTCAGAATTATTGGGCATAAAACAATAAATTCTCCCAAAAGTTTAGTTACTTTTTGAGGAGCACTTTGATCTGCCCTGAGAAGAGCAGATGAAAGTATTGTAGTGCGCATGCGCAGGACCTCAATGCCGGCTACTGTGGATGACGTACAATGCATCATGCACCCAGGATTCAGAAGAAGGAGGACAAAGATAGCTGAAAGAAGAGGCGCCACTATTGGAGAATGGAGACACCCATCCGACCAGTCTGCACCGCATCGCCTTTTAGGTGAGTATTATAAAGTGATTGTTATGTTCTACACAGCAGCCTGGGGTCTTATCTACAGCATGTTAGAATGCTGTACACAAGAGCCCACTAGTGGTGGCCGCAGCTTATAGTCACCAAATCTGGTGACAGGTTCAATTTAAAGAAGCACTCCGGTCATTTTTTTTCCCTAAAAAATTATTGTTCAGCTTACCTTTCTTCCTATGCCACAAAATCCGAGGGGTGCTCGTGGTCCGCTGGTCAGGGGGAGATCAGTGGTTATTTTAGATAAAACTCTTTATGAAAGAGAAATATCCACCATACTAAATGACCACTCTACCTAAAGGCATTTGAACAAGGAACCAACAAATATTTTTTCTATCAAATAACAGAATATTCTACAACAAGGTTATGATTGGGGGATTCTAAACAAGAAAAACTAGGAATACCTCATGGTGGATACTCCTATTTTCCCCATCTTTCAGGGTCTACCCAAAGTTCACAAGGATACCTTCCCCCCTCCGTTAAGACCCATTGTTGCTAGCACGGGATCGCTAACCAGCCACCTTTCAGATTGGTTAGACAATATTTTACAACCGCTCATGAAGCGCACCGTCGTTTACATAAAGGACACAAAAAGCCTCCTCCAGAATCTTAGGGAGATGAAATGGACTGAACATTCCTTTTGGATTACTAGCGACGTAGTTTCACTCTATCCCTGTATTCCCCATGACGAAGCTTTACAAGCCCTATTTTTCCATCTTGATAAATATAGCACCCTGGATGACATCCATAAAGAATTTATTATTACAGTAACTGGTTATCTACTTAAACATAATTTCTTCCAGTTTAATGGAATATATTATTTACAAATCACAGGATGCCCTATGGGAGATAGTTTGTCATGCGCTCTAGCAAACTTATACATGGCATACTGGGAAGAACAATACATACATACCGCAAACAATCCATTCCTCACACACATCTGGTCACACATGTACGCTAGTTACATAGGTGACCAGATGTTTATCTGTGATCATAAAACAGATATCACTCCACAGGAGTTTATCAAATCATTGAGCACATATCTGAACAACAATAACTTGAATCTGCGGTTTTCAGTTAATCTATTTTCCCATTCTGCCCCTTTTCTTGACATACAACTATCAGGTAATTCCAAAACAGATAATATCGAGACAACTCTGTACAGGAAAGAGATCAGTGTAAACACCACCTTACATGCGGTTAGTTGTCAAACTCCACACACTCTACTCAATTTACCGGTAGGCGAATTCCTCAGGGCCGAGAGGCTATGTTCCTCTGAAACCTCCTTTTCCACAGAAGCCAAGAACATCAGGAGTAGGTTGAAGAGGAGAGGGTATACCGACCATTCTTTGCATAGAGCACTAAGCATCTCTAGAACTAGGTCACGTAATAATCTACTGAGGGATAAATCTAAGAATAATACCTATACTGAACATGTTACCTTTTCCACCCTATATAGCCGGGATTTTTTCAACATCAAAACAATTTTTTTACAATACATTGCTCTCTTACAGCAGGATAGAGAATTAAATCATAAACTCTCACAAGGTGTCAATATTGTGGCTACAAAAGCTAAAACTATAGGTAACATTATGTCACCTGGCTTATACCCAGCTGTGAAACCCAGCAAAACATGGTTGAGCACTACAGGCTCCCATGCGCGTCACAACGATGTGGTCTATGCTAATACATGCATAGTATGAAACAGTTTCCAAGAGCCAATGGGGAAATTTTCAAAATTACTTCTTTTATCAACTGCTCATCATCACGTGTAGCATATAGAGTCTCTTGCCTTATCTACAATAAAAATTATATAGGATGTACATCCAGATCTCTTAGAACACGCATATCAGAACACATTAGAACCCCTTTAGAATCATCAATTACTACAGCAGGCAATATGCAGAAAAAACGCTCTTCATTGGGGCTCACTAAAGATTTTCAGGATTTACATGATGGGGTTTTTACCTCCTTAAAGGTGGCAGATATTGAACACATTACCAGACCACCCTGAGGGAGTGACTGGTTTGCAGCTTTATTATACGCAGAGGCCAAATGGATCCTTAAATTAGACACCAGGCAACCATTAGGTCTTAATTTTCATTCAGATTTCCATTTTATCATTTAAATATACCTTTTGGGTTCTATTCTGCAACCAATTACCACCAGATGTGATCCAATTTATAATTTGCAGATGAATATATCATTTTTTTTTTTACCCTGCAGGTCCCCCTAGAATTTATATTAATGAATGCATATAGGTAGAATAATTATTAATTGATTTATGGGAATTAGTAGTAATTTTGTAGTAAATAATTACAACTATTGGACTTTGTTATTTTATTGATACCCACAAATCTTTAAATAGGTCATAAACCTTTCCTTTTTCTACATAAGCACAAACAATCTCTAGAATTTAAGGTCTAAAAACAGGAATTTTTTGATCCATCATAACAACGCAGAAACATATTTTAATTTAATACCTTTTTTTACCATATCCTATAGGCCTACTTTTCTCCTGGACAAGAAATGGTCCATATCCAACAGTTTGTCTCCCTTCTTTACATAATATTTGAAAGTATTTTCTATATTTCTTATTATTTTCTTTCAGATTAATCATAAAATCATACACAATACACATACAATTTGCACATTTTTTTCATTTTATTTTATTTTTCATTCCTGGATAAGGAAGGTCATTATACTTTTTTTTACTTTACTCCACTTCATTCCGTTTTTACATTTTCAGTCCATTGAGTTAATATTATTCACACCTGTTTTCTATCCCTAACAAGGGTCACACCCTCAAACCTCTCTCACTCAGGTATTTGTCTGACATATAAACCTGGTATCATAGGCTGTATAGGTTATTTATGATTAAGGACTTATTGTTTTTATGTACTGGTCCGAAACACGTCAAGATCACCCATAATTTAATGTTCACCTTGCGGTTTTCTTCCGCGAATTTTAACATGCTTCAATAAAGAAATGTTTTATATTTTACAGGAATTGGTGCTGGGTCCATACCTTCACGCCTTCTCTGCTTCATTTTTTCCCCTAAACCTGAGTAAATGTTAATGTAGTGTAAGGTCTGTGATAATTCACTTACAGATCGCTGATTTCTCATGTACCTGACTCCATGATGACTTCACATCCACAGCTCGTCTCTGCAGACTTCCCTCTTCTCCGGTCTTCTGCAGCACATCTCACCATGGTGCCCCGAAAAATAGCAATGCCATTATAATGTTCCTGAATAACAATACCTACAAATGCTGTGCCATAAATAAGCCCTATGCTGTGGACTGGAAAAAAAAAAATTACTCCTCACTGTGCTCCCCGCAAAAGAATATTACTGCACACAATCCCTCTTAACGTACATGGCCTCCACACTATCCTCTCCTATAAAATAGTCCCACCACACCGTCCCCACTTATATACTATGACCGCAACTCTGCCCCCTAATAAAATAAAACGCCACACTGCTCTTTATAAATTATACCCATCACACATTTTTCAATTATAAAATATGATCTGCATATTGTCCTCACATCATGCTGCCCCCTCCTCACAATGTCCCATGCATGCTGCCCTTCTCCATATGGGGCTCTCACACTGCTCTTCTCCATACTGAGCCACCAATGCTGCTCCTTCTTAATGCGCTTTAAATGCTGCCTGCCCCTTCTCCATAATGACGCCTCCATGCTGCCCCACTCATGATACAGAGACCACTATGCTATCTCACGCCTAAGGGCTCGTTTCCACCTGCGATTTGCATGTGCAAGTGCAATCCAATAAAAAATCGGATTGCACTCGCACCAGTGTTAATCAATGAGCCAGTTTCCTCTTTCCTGTTATTTCTCCACACAAATCGTTCTCTCGGTGCAATCGCAGCATGCTAAGTTTTGCAATGAATCTCAGCTCACGCACTCCCAACATCCCACTGCAGTGCACGCAGAGACAGACAGCGGAGGAGAAAGTGCTTCCCCCATCTAATCCGCTCCTGTGATGCAATTGAAAGATCGCATCACAGTTGCATGACCCTCAGCTGACGCTCGCAGCAGAGGGTCATTAGCATATCGCTTCCGGAGCTCTCGCATCGGAAGCGGTACACAAGTGGAAAAGAGCCCTAATGCTGAGCACCCCCACACTACCTCACGTCTCATACGGAGTCCCCTAAATTGCTCCACTTCATACTGAGCCCACCCATGCGACCCCGTTTCCATACTGAGACCTCACACTGTCCCTGTTCATACTGAATCCCCATGCTAGCTCCTTTTCGATAATGAGCTCTCTATCCTTCCCCCTCTCTATACTTAATGCATTGATACACACGTCACTTCTGGAGTATGGCACAAGTAGGGTCCCAAACCGTATCAAATAGTTGTAGAAACTTGGCACTCAAGATCAACGTGAATAGTGTTTTTTATTATAAAGAACTTGTAGGACCAGCACAAGCACATCATTGCCACATAGACAGCGGTGGACACCACGTCATACCGGGCTACGCCGCTCGCCACACTACTATACTTTCTGAGGACCCTCTGCCTGCACTGATGAAGGTCTTTTGACCAAAACATCTATACTTGTGCTGGTCCTACAAGTTCATCACAATAAAAAACACTGTTCACATTGATCTTGAGTACAAAGTTTCTACATCTACCCCTCTCCATATGGAGAACCCCAACATACTGAGTCCTTACACTTTTCCCCATCGATTTTATCCTTTGCACAATCTTTCACTCTGTAAGCCTCCCTAAACCCACCATCTACAGCAATAGGCCCCCTAAACCCTCCTCTACAGGAATAAGCTTTCTTATCCCCCCTCTACAGCAATAGGCTACCTAAACTTGCAATCTACAGCAATAGGCCCCCTAAACCCTCATCTACAGCAATAGGTTCCCTAAGCCCCCTTCTACAGCAATAGGCTTGTGGCACCCCTGACGCTTCCGTCGCCACAGGAACATTGCACCCCAGCCAGAGGTGTGATGTCCCATCTTGGGTAAGGAAGAGAGTAAACGCCGGTCCACAAGCAAATCTGCACTACACCCATTGTTAGGCACACACAGGGACCAGGAACAGTGGCAGAACCCCCCCCAGGCTGCATGCTGGGGGGCCGTAAGACCCATCCCTGCTCCAAAAGGGTAGAGCTTAGCAACTGGGTGGGTGGGAGGAGCGAGCCGAGAGTAGAGTAGAACAAGGAATGTCAAGTTTAGTCAGTCTGTGGGAGGCAGAGGATCAGATTGAGTGAGGAGAGCTGAGAGGAGGAAGTGTGAGTTGAGAGGAGTTGAAGTGAGAAGAGACACAGTAAGAGAAAGCGACGCTTCCTGGTGGAGACCCTGAGGCACAGATAGGCTCAGGTGACACAACAGCAGAACACCATTGAGGGGATTCCAGGGCCACTGAACCGCTTTCAAGCACAGGGCCTGTTCCACAGAAAGATCAGGTGGAGGGATCAAGCTGCACACAGGGGACGGTCCCTAGAAACTGGAGGAAGAGAAGTCATTTCCAAAGGTGAAAACCGAGGCCCAGGGTGGTTGCAAGCGCCCAGGGCCACTGCCCATTGCAGAACCTCTGGGAAGAGGGCAAAGTTCCAGCTAGGCAAGCCCCCTTGTCCGGAAGCTGTAGTGGAGGCCAAGCCAGGTTCATCCAGCAAAGGCAAGGCTTAGAAGTCAGCTGAAGAGAGGGACACAATAGAAGGGTGCACCGGCTTTTATTCTCAGATCTACCCGGGATCGGCGGAGGTCTCTGACAGGGGGTTCCAGCAGTCCAAAGGCATCAGTGCACTACCAACCAGGAACTGTGAGTAAACAACTTGAAACTGCACCCTTGGTGCCGCCTCTATTATTTCGTCTGCACTGCACCATCTAGATCACCCTCATAGACTTTTACAAGCACCAACTCTTGCCCCGGGGCACCGCTCCACCTGTGGGGAGCAGGACCATCCAAGCTGCCATTCCATCAGCCCCGGCGGCCCCATCAGCAGCGGCGGCTTAATAGCCGCAAACCACAGGTGGCGTCACGAATATAAACTTTATGCACCTCCACTGAAGCCATATTAATTAACTCCCGCCAGGGCCAAGGAGTCGGGCCCCGCCACCACTGACGACCCCCCGGACTAGTCCGGCCCGGCACCGGGTGTCCCATAGCCCTGGGGTGAGCGAGTCAGGCTCCCCAAACCGCCCTCTACAGCAATAGGCCCCCTAAAACTTCCTCTACAGCAATAGCCCCCCTAAACACCCCCACAGTAATAGGCCCCTTAAAACCCCCCTCCTACAGCAATAGGACCCTAAACACTCCTTTTACAGCAATAGGCCCCCTAAACCTCATCTCCTACAGCTATACTCTTCATAAACACCCCTCCTACAGCAATAAGCTCCCTAAACACCCCTCCTACAGCAATAGACCCCCTAACTCTAAGGCGGGCTTTGCACACTAAGACATCGCAGGCCGATGCTGCGATGCCGAGTGCGATAGTGCCCGCCCCCGTCGCAGCTGCGATATGTGGTGATAGCTGGCGTAGCGAAACTTATCGCTACGCCAGCTTCACACACACACTCACCTGCCGTGCGACGTCCCTGTGGCCGGCGACCCGCCTCCTTGTTAAGGGGGCGGGTTGTGCGGCGTCACTGCGACGTCACACGGCAGGCGGCCAATCAGAGCGGAGGGGCGGAGATGAGCAGGATGTAAACATCCTGCCCACCTCCTTCCTTCCGCATATCCTACGGAAGCCGCAGGGAGGCCGGTAGGAGACGTTCCTCGCTCCTGCGACTTCACACACAGCGATGTGTGCTGCCGCAGGAGCGAGGAGCAACATCGGACCATTGCGTCAGCGTAATTATGGATTACGCCGACGCTGTACCGATGATACGATTACGACGCTTTTGCGCTTGTTAATCGTATCATCCAGTCTTTACACACTGCGATGTTGCATGCAATGCCGGAAGTGCGTCATTTTCAATTTGACCCCACCGACATCGCACCTGCGATGTCGCAGTGTGCAAAGTGCCCCTTAGACTATACTAACAGCCCAAGCTCCCCAACCACTGTCTAGAGTCATAGGCCCCCTAATCCCCAGACTACAATAACAGGCCACCTAATCCTTAGTCTTTAGCCTCTACTTGCCCCTCCCCCACAATCCCGACTATATCCTATGCCTGCCCTTCCCCCACAAACCCCAGACTATAACCTCTGCCTGCCCCTCCGCCGCAATCCCCAGACTATAGCCTCTGCCTGCCCTTTCCTTGCAATCTCCAGATAATAGCCTCTGCCTGCCCCTCCTCCGCAATCCCCAGACTATAGCCTCTGCCTGCCCCTGCCCCTCAACCCCCCTGACTATAGCCTCTGTCTGCCCCTCCCCCACAAACCTCACATTGGAGCCTCAAGGGAGACATTACACAGCAAAATGGGGGATATTACAACTTAGCATTGGGTACATTATACAGCAGCATGGGAGGAAATTACACAGCAGCATAGGGGAGATTACACCGCTGCATGGGGGACGTTATACATCAGAATAAAGGGATATTACACTGTAGCATGGTAGAAAATACACAGCAACATGGGGGATATTACAAAGCAGAATGGGGGATATTACACAGCGGCATGGGAGATATTATTCAGCAAAATTGGAGACATTTTACAGCAGAATGGGTGATATTACACAGTAAAATGGGCAGGGCTGTATTTGGCCGTCATGCTGCCCTAGAAACTTTATGTGGTCGCACCCTTTACTGAAAAAGTAAAATTATGATTTTGTGCGACATATATTTAAGACACTACTCTGTAACACACTTGAAAAAGTGCTAAAACGCCATAGGAATGAAGATCTGCACTTGCTGCGCATACGTTCAGTTTTATTTTGCTTATTTTAACAGCTTCAGGTTTTCAAAGACACTAAGTGGTTAAAACAGGTATTTGAACCATTTTTCATGCTGTTGCCACCAAGAAGTCGCTGACTAGTACTTAAAACAATTTCATTTTAAAAAAAAATGCCAGTGTTTCCTAACCTGTCCTCCTCCTGAAAAACTCAATAGATTCACAGATGTGTAAAGGCCATGGTGTGCACACATCCAAACCGTTCACATTCCCTTCAGATAGTAGTTAAAGCGCTTGTACACAGACTACAGTTGGCTGAACCCAGAGATAGACAGGCTCGGCCGACAATCTGATTGTCAGAGGAGTGATGACCCAGCAGGTCCAATTTTGGACTGTGGATCCTTTTCTCTCTAAGAGATGAGCCACTGCCAGAGATGTGTAGTAGCGTCTGTCTCATAGAGAACACGACCATTCAACAAAGTGAACGCTCCTGTGTATGCGAGAATCAGGGAGACAGCTGCCAGCCGCATGATGGGACACCTATCTATAGTGTATGATAAATATAATGATCTACTAATAAACCTAATAAATTAGATATTGCTACATCTACACAAATACATCGCCAGAACCAACCTCAAATCACTACTACATCACTACAACCACCATCTGCACACTGTTCCATCACCAGAACCACCATCTGCACACTGCTACATTACCAGAACCGCCATTGGTATATGAATGCATAATCAGAACCAAGCTGAAATCACTACTACATCACCAGAACCATCATTGGTACATGACTACATTACCAAAATCAAGCTGAAATCACTACTATGTCACCAGAACTAAAGCCAACCCAACATAAAATTGGCTTGCATGAAACTGCAGCTCCTAGTATGTATGTAACAAAAATAAGGAGATAGCAGGATTTGTTGGTAATGCAGCTGATGTGATTTATTTGGACTTTGCAAAGGCATTTGATACTGTACCACATAATAGCCTTATACTAAAGCTCCAGAAGCAAGGACTAGGGGACACAATATGCAACTGGGTAAGGAATTGGCTAAGAGATAGGAAACAAAGAGTAGTCATAAATGGTACATTCTCTAAATGGGCTATAGTCAGCAGTGGGGTGCCGCAGGGTCCTGTGCTTGGACCGATTCTTTTTACTCTCTTTATTAATGACCTTGTGGATGGGATTGATAGTACAGTGTCAGTCTTTGCCGATGACACCAAACTATGTAGGATATTAAAAACTGACCTGGATAGTACAATATTACAAAAAGATCTGGATAAGATGTCAGAATGGGCAGATACTTGGCAAATGAGATTTAATGTTGATAAATGTAAAGTAATGCACCTAGGACGGAGTAATCCTATAGCTGCGTATACATTAAATGGAAGTAAACTCGGGACTACAGAACAGGAGAGGGACTTGGGTATTCTCATTACAAATAAGCTGAGCAGCAGCACTCAATGTCAAGCAGCAGCTGCTAAAGCAAACAAGATTTTAGGGTGTATAAAAAGAGAGATTAGATCCTGTGATCCCAACGTATTGTTACCCCTCTATAAATCACTTGTAAGGCCACATCTGGAATACGGGATCCAGTTTTGGGCTCCACATTTTAAAAAGGACATTCAGACGTTAGAGTCAGTTCAAAGGCGGGCAACCAGACTATTACAAGGAATGGAAGGCCTCCCATATGATGACAGGTTGAAAAAGTTAGATATGTTTAGCTTAGAAAAAAGACATCTCAGAGGAGATCTCATTTATATGTATAAATACATGTGTGGTCAATATAAAGGACTGGCACATGACTTATTTCTTCCAAAGACAGTACTAAGGACCAGGGGGCACTCACTGCGAGTGGAAGAAAAGCGATTCCGACACCTAAATAGGAAAGGGTTCTTTACAGTTAGAGCGGTCAGACTGTGGAATACACTACCACAAGAGGTAGTAATGGCAGATACTATAACAGCTTTTAAAAAAGGGCTGGATGATTTCCTCAGTACACAAAACATTGTTGGTTATAAATGACTTAGTGACTAAATGTAGAACTGGTGGAGGAAGGTTGAACTAGATGGACCTAGGTCTTTTTTCAACCTAAGTAACTATGTAACTATATAACTATGTTACCAGCTGTCATCAAACTGCGGACAATACCAGAACTATAGTACTGTGAAACAATTAAAAAATACCTTAATTTTTGGGAGATATCTTCTATGTTTTAGGTACATTAATTCTGAGCACATTTATGTGGGTCTGGGTCCTGAGACCCCCGTAAATTGCTCAAAAGACTCCTTAGAAGTGCACGGCTCAGGAGACAGGACTACTTTCTACAGCATTCGCTCTGTGCTGTGTGTGCTCTTCTAAAAGAGCTTTTCAGCTATTTTTGGGAGTTTCAAGAACAGATTCCTCACTAATCTGCTCAGAATTATTGATCATAAAACAATAAATTCTCCCAAAAGTTTAGTTACTTTTGAGAAGCACTTTGATCTGCCCTGAGAAGAGCTGATGAAAGTATTGTAGTGCGCATGCGCAGGACCTCAATGCTGGCTACTGTGGATGACGTAGAATGCATCATGCACCCAGGATTCAGAAGGAGGACAAAGATAGCTAAAAGAAGAGGCGCCACTATTGGAGAATGGAGACACCCATCCGACCAGTCTGCACCGCATCGCCCTTTAGGTGAGTATTATAAGGTGATTGTTATGTTCTACACAGCAGGCTGGGGTCTTATCTACAGCATGTTAGAATGCTGTACATAAGAGCCCACTAGTGGTAGCCGCAGCTTATAGTCACCAAATCTGGTGACAGGTTCCCTTTAAAGAAGCACTCTGGTCATTTTTTTTCCCTAAAAAATTATTGTTCAGCTCACCTTTCTTCTTCTTCTTTATGAAAGAGAAATATCCACCATACTAAATGACCACTCTACCTAAAGGCATTTGAACAAGGAACCAACAAATATTTTTTCTATCAAATAACAGAATATTCTACAACAAGGTTATGATTGGGGGATTCTAAACAAGAAAACCTAGGAATACCTCATGGTGGATACTCCTATTTGCCCCATCTTTCAGAGTCTACCCAAAGTCTACCCATCTAATCCGCTCCTGTGATGCAATCGAAAGATCGCATCACAGTTGCATGACCCTCAGCTGACGCTCGCAGCAGAGGGTCATTAGCATATTGCTTCCGAAGCTCTCGCATCAGAAACGGTACACAAGTGGAAAAGAGCCCTAATGCTGAGCAACCCCATACTACCTCACGTCTCATACGGAGTCCCCTACATTGCTCCACTCCATACTGAGACCTCACACTGCGCCTGTTCATATTGAATCCCCATGCTAGCTCCTTTTCGATAATGAGCTCCCAATCCTTCCCCCTCTCTATACTTAATGCATTGATACACACGTCACTTTTGGGGTGGTGCACAAGTAGGGTCCCAAACCGTATCAAATAATTGTAGAAACGTCAATAGTCGTTTTTATTATAAAGAAATTGTAGGACAAGCACAAGCACATCACTGCCACATAGACAGCGGTGGACACCATGTCATACCGGGCTACGCAGCTCGCCATGCTACTATACAGTCATATTAAAAAGTTTGGGAACCCCTATTAATGTTAACCTTCTTTCTTTATAACAGTTTGGGTTTTTGCAACAGCTATTTTAGTTTCATATATCTAATAACTGATGTACTGAGTAATATTTCTGGATTGAAATGAGGTTTATTGTACTAACAGAAAATGTGCAATCCGTATTTAAACAAAATTTGACCGGTGCAAAAGTATGGGCACCCTTATCAATTTCTTGATTTGAACACTCCTAACTACTTTTTTACTGACTTACTAAAGCACTAAATTGGTTTTGTAACCTCATTGAGCTTTGAACTTCATAGGCAGGTGTATCCAATCATTAGAAAAGGTATTTAAGGTGGCCACTTGCAAGTTATTCTCCTATTTGAATCTCCTATGAGGAGTGGCATCATGGGCTCCTCAAAACAACTCTCAAATGATCTGAAAACAAAAATTATTCAACATAATTTTTCAGGGGAAGGATACAAAAAGTTGTTTCAGAGATTTAAACTGTCAGTTTCCACTGTGAGGAACATAGTAAGGAAATGGAAGAACACAGGTACAGTTCTTGTTAAGCCCAGAAGTGGCAGGCCAAGAAAAATATCAGAAAGGCAGAGAAGAAGAATGGTGAGAACAGTCAAGGACAATCCTATGCCTGCCCCTCCCCCGCAATCCCCAGACTAAAGCCTTTACCTGCCCCTCCCTCGCAATCCTGACTATAGCTAATGCCTGCCCCTCCCCCACAATCCCCAGACTATAACCTCTGCCTGCCCCTTCCCTGCAATCCCCAGACTATAGCCTCTGCCTGCCCCTCCCCCACAAACCTCACATTGGAGCCTCATGGGAGACATTACACAGCAGAATGAAGGATATTACAACTTAGTATTGAGTACATTATACAGCAGCATGGGAGGAAATTACACAGCAGCATGGGGACAATATACGGCAGAATGGGGGATATTACCAAGCAACATGTGGGACATTATACAGCACAATGTGGGATATTACAAAGGAGAAAGGGGGATATTAAACAACAGCATAGGGGACATTACACAGCAGCATGGGGGATATTACACAGCATTATGAAGGACATTATACAGCAGAATGTAATATACCCCTAATGTAACATGGAGGACATTACATAGCAACATGGGGGGACATTATACAGCAGAATGGGGGATATTACAAAGTAGAATGGGCGATATTACACAGCAGAATGGGGCATATAAAACAGCAGCATGGGATATATTACACAGCAGAATGTTGATTTTCCACAAAAGCATGGGAGTCATACAGCAGAATGACAGATATTACACAGTAGCAAGGAGGACATTATACAGCAGTAGGGGGGAAATTACACAACAGAATGGGGGATAGTTCACTGCAGCATTGGGGATATTATACAGCAGCATGGGAGAAATTACACAGAAGCATGGGGAAGTTTACAGAGGAACATGGGAGACATTATACAGCAGAATGGGCTATATTACACTGCAGCATAAGGAACATTACACAGCAGCATGGGGGATATTACACAGCAACATGGGGGAAATTATAAGGCACAGTAGGGGAATATTACAATACTAGAATGTGGCCCGATTTTAACGCATCGGATATTCTAGAATTTATTGTGTAGTTAATGTATGATTTTTGTTTTAAATATATATATATAGATGTTGTGTGTAGTTACCAAGTGTTTGTGAAGGGTGCTGTAAATGTTCTGGGTGTTTTCTGGATGTGGCGGTGTGAGAGAGCGGTGTTGTTTGTGTGTTGCGTTGTTTGTGGAGCACTGTGTGTATGTTGTGCTGTGAGTGTTGTGCGGTTTGTGTGGATGTGTGTGTGTGGTGCTGTGTGTGGGGTGTGTGTGTGTGTGGGGTGTGTTATGATCCGGAACCATGGAAGACAACCATAAATCATTGGTAAAAGGTGACAAGAGCATTGCAAGTAATTTGGCCGCCATCCCCTTACTAACCATCACAACTAGAAGTAGCCGAGGGGTGAACTAACATCCTGTGCACCGCGAACCCAGCCGGAGAACTAGCTATCCTAAAGGAAGGAAAGATGAATAACTCACTGCCTCAGAAAATAGATAAAGAATAGCAAGCCCCCCACATTCAAAGACTGCGGTGATATAGGAAAACACAATACACAGATAGATGATAGGATTAGCAAAAGGTGAGCCCCTACTGACTAAATAGGACAGGACAGGAAAGGGACTGATGGTGACCAGAGAAAAACCCTGCAAAAATCCAACAACCTGATAGTACAAAAAAGCCCTCAGATCGCTAGATCTGAACTCTGTCCTATACCAGGCGCTCTTGTCATACCAATGAACAGAAATCAGGAGCCATTACAAATTCAAGAAGCAACAAACACATGGACATATAGGAGCAATACTCCAAACATAGCTGCAGGGAGCTTTCCAGCTAAGCAACTGAGAGGGAAGATCCCTGCATGCAAATAAACTGAAAATAACCACAGCAAATGACAAACTCAGATAAGAACAAAAAGAACCAAACAAAAATAAAGAGCCAAGCACTTATCTGGGGTAGATGTGGTCTGGAGCAGGATGAAGCAGGCTGGTGAACAAAGAACAACTGACATCCGGCATAGCCTGCTATCAGACCAGGGTTTAAATAAGCAGAGAGAGAGCAATGGAAACACCCATTGCTCAACACACCTAGTCTCTGTCCAAACCATTCCTGGCCACAAGAGGGAGCCTCACAGCAGCCAAAGCATAACTGACATTCACAACAGGAGTGTGTGTGTATTTTGGGGGGAGGTATGTTTTGTGCAGTGTGTGTATTGGAGGAGTAGTCCTGGGAAGAGAGGGGGATAATAGGAGGAGCAGTCCTGGGGAAAGAGGAGTATAATAGGAGGAGTAGTCCTGTGGAGAGAGGAGGATAATAGGAGGAGCAGCAGTCCTGGGGGAAGAGGAGTATAATAGGAGGAGTAATCCTGGGGAGAGAGGAGAATAATAGGAGAAGTAGCCCTGGGGGGAGGAGTCTAATAGGAGGAGTAGTCCTGGAGGTGAGGAGTATAATAGGAGGAGTAGTCCTGGGGTGGAGGAGTAAAATAGGTGGAGTAGTCCTGGGGGGAAGATGTCTAATAGGTTGAGTAGTCCTGAGGGGAGGTATATAGGTGCCCAATGTGTGTGGGGGGCGTGGCCGAGCGGGCAAAGCGTGTGGGGGCGTGGCCGAGTGGACAAGGTGTATGGGGGACATAGACGAGCAGGCACAGTGTGTGGGGGGCGTGGCCAAGCGGGCACAGTGTGCGGGGGGCATGGCCAGGTCGAGCCAAGTGGCCAATGCGTGTGGGGGGTGTGTCCGGGTGGAGCCAAACGGCCAATGCGTGTGGGGGGCGTGGCCGGGCCGAGCCGAGCAGCCAATGCGAGGGTTGTCACTGTAATAACTCATTTTGGAGCAAGACAGACAGACAGACAGAATAAGGCAATTATATATATAGATAACATGGCGGACATTACACAGCAACATGGGGAACATTATAAAGCAACATTGAGAAATTACAAAGCAGAATGGGGCATATTACACAGCAGCATGGGAGACATAACAGCAGAATATGGTATATTACAAAGCAGAATGGGGATATTACAGAGCAGCAAGGGTTTATTATACAGCAAAATTAGAGAAATTATACAGCAAAATTGGGCATATTACACAGCAGAATGGGAGATAATACAGAGCAGCATTGGCTATGTTACAAAGCAGAATGGGAGATATTACACAGCAGTGTGGGAATACTACACAGCAAAATGGGCATATTACACAGCAGCATCAAAGACATACAGCAGAATGGCAGATATTACACAGTAGCATTGAGGATATTATACAGCAAAATGGGGGATATTATACAGCACCAAGGGGGATATTACACAGCAAAATGGGGATATTATACAGCAGCATTGGATAGATTATACAGCAGCATGAGATAAATTACACAGCAGCATAGGGACAATATACACAATATACATATAATGGGGGACATTACTCAACAACATGGGAGACATTATACAGCAGAATGGGGGATATTACACAGCAGCATTGGGTACATTATACACCAGCAACAGGAGAAATTACATGGCAGCATGGGGGACATTAACCCCTTAACGACCGCGGGCAGTAAGTTTACGTCCTAGCGGTCATAACGTTACTGCCCACGGTCTGCCGGCGGCAGCATGCCGCGATCGGCGCACATCTCAGCTGATTTTCACAGCTGAGATGAGTGCCTGCTAGGCACGAGCAGAATCGTTATCTGCTCGTGCCGTTTAACCCCTGAAATGGTGCTGTCATTATGTGACAGCGCCATTATAAACGCGATCGCTGTAAAGTTTTACTTATCGCCCGATGCCGGAAGTCACGTGACATGTCACGTGACTTCCGGTGGTTGTCATGGTAGCACAGGGTCATCTGATGAGTCCTATGCTAGACATGAACCACTTTCAGTTTCACTTTTACCGGAGGCCAGTGAAGCAGGAAGTGACCGTATCTGCTGTTTACAGCTGTATAGCTGTGATCAGCAGATAGTGCACAGCGATCGGATTGCTGCAGAATGGCGGATAATAAAAAGTAGCATGGAGGACGTTATACCGCAGAATGGGGGATATTACACAGAAGCATGGAAAACATTGTACAGCAGACTGAGTCATATTAAAAAGCAATTCAAGAAAAATGGAGTCATATTCCAAAATTTATAAATTTTGATATAATTAATAGTTCACACATTAAAAACGGTCAAAAAGGGGGGAGGGGGAAGGGGGAAAGATAAAGTGCAAGTAGTAGGGCAGCAATCACCACAGAGCAAGGTCACTGGCAAGCACTATGTCAATTTTTGTGCAGACGGCAGCATGTACATGTAACAACAGCGTTTAAGCAAGCTACAAGGAGTACACCACCGCAGCTGTAGTGAACCGCGGGCAGAGGAAGACAACCCCGTAAGTATACAAGTAAAAGCCCACCAGCGCCAAGGTCATGACACACAGATAAATGAGAGCACCCACTGTATTATCATAATTAAATCCAAGTGGCAGATATACACAGTGCTCACAACCCGTCCGCGTGCCACATACAAATATGGGGGGGGATTTTTCCCTTTCCTTTCCAAAGGCTGGCAGGGTTTAGCAGTATACAGGTGACATGGATCACTCCATTTGCGGGTTAGCTCGTGCCCCAGTGGTAAAGTTCCAGCATCACGGTGATGAAAAAGCCCGCTGTATAGTCAGTGACATGCTGCAGTCATACAATGAAATAGAAGTAAAACATTAATTGTGCTTACCCATTAAAGTGACTCAGTGGTGAAAGCAGTCCTAGGGGCCCCCATATTAAAAAGCAGCATAAGGGACATTACACAGCAGCATGGGTTACATTACACAGCAGCATAGAGAACAGGACAGAGGAGCATGAAAGACATTATAAAGCAGAATGGGGGTATATTACACAGCAGCATAGGGGAGATTACACCGCAGCATGGGGAACATTACGCAAGAGCATGTGGGACATTACACAGCTACATGGGAGACAATATACAGCAGAATAAGGGATATTACACATCAGCAAAAGGGAACATTACACAGCAGCTTTTGGAACATTACACAGCAACCAGGGGGATATTACACTGTAGCATGGGGAACATTACACAGAAATATTTAGGGACACCATACAGCAGAACGGGAGATATTACAAAGCAAAAAGTGGTATATATTACACAGCAGCATGGGAGACATGATACAGAATAATGGGGGTATTACATAGGAGCATGGGATACATACAGCAGAATGCCAGATATTACACAGTAGCATGGAGGACATTATACAGTAGAATGGGGAACAAAAAACAGCAGAATAGGGTTTATTATACTGCAACATGGGGTATATTATCACTGAGCCATAGATCCTGAAAAGTGAGAATGCTACGGGAATATGGCGTAAAACGTTCGCCACTTTTTTCAGAAAAACTACCGATTTATTTTTAACCCATTATATAAAAGTAAACCTATACATGTTTGGTGTCTACAAACTCACACTGACCTGAGGCCAAATTTATGATTTAGTTTAGAAGTACAGCTCGTTCCGTAAAAAATGAGCCCTCATATGACCATATTGACTGAAAAATAAAAAAAGTTACGTCTCTCAGAAGAATGGCGGAAAAAAAACGGAAAGCGAAAAATCGGCCAGTCGTGAAGGGGTTAAAAAGCAGAATGTGGGATATTATACTGCTGCATGGGTGACATTATGCAGCGGAATGGGGATATTACACAGCAGCATGGGGAATATCACATAGGAGCATGGGAAACATTATACAGCAGAATGGAGATATTACACAGAGAGATGGTAGGCATGCTGCAGAAAGGCAGATAATACACAGTAGCATGGAGGACATTGTACAGCAGAACGGGGGGATATTACATAGCTAAATGGGGAACATTATACATTTGAATGGGGGATATTACACAGCAGCATGAGGGACATTATACAGCAGAATGGGGATATTACAAAGCAGCATGGGGGACATTACAGAGCAACATGGGGGATATTATACAACATATTTGGGGTATATTACACAGTAACATAGGGAACATTACAGAGCAACATGGGGGACATTATACAGCAAGATATTACAAAGCAGAATGTGGGATGTTACACAGCAGCATGGGGGATATTACACAAGAGCATGGGAGATATTACACAGCAGAATGTGGATATTACACAGAAAGATGGGAGGCATGCTGCAGAATGGCAGATAATAAAAAGTAGCATGGAGGACGTTATACAGCAGAATGGGGGATATTACACAGAAGCATGGGAAACATTGTACAGCAGAATGAGGCATATTAAAAAGCAGCATAAGGGACATTACACAGCAGCATGGGGTACATTACACAGCAGCATAGAGAACATGACAGAGGAGCATGGGAGACATTACAAAGCAGAATGGGGGTATATTACACAGCAGCATAGGGGAAGCTTACACCGCAGCATGGGGAACATTACGGAACAGCATGTGGGACATTACACAGCTACATGGGAGACATTGTACAGCAGAATAGGGGATATTACACATCAGCAAAGGGAACATTACACAGCAGCTTTTGGAACATTACACAGGAACCAGTGGGATATTATACAGCAGAATAGGGGATATTACACTGTAGCATGGGGAACATTACACAGAAAAATTTGGGGACACCATACAGCAGAATGGGAGATATTACAAAGCAAAAAGTGGGATATATTACACAGCAGCATGGGAGACATTATACAGAAGAATGGGGGTTTTACATAGGAGCATGGGATACACACAGCAGCATGCCAGATATTACACAGTAGCATGGAGAAGATTATACAGTAGAATGGGGAACATAAGACAGCAAAATAGGGTTTATTATACTGCACCATGGGGTATATTATACAGAAGAATGGGGGATAGTACACAGCAGCATTGCGGACATTACATAGCAGCATGGGGGACATTTTACAGCAGAATGCCGGATATTACGAAACAGAATGGGGATATTACACAGCAGCATGGGGGATATTACATAGCAGAATGGGGGATATTACACAGCAGCATGGGGATATTACACAGCAAAATGGAGATTTTACGCAGCATCATGGGAGACATACAGCAGAGTGCAGATATTACACAGTAGCATGGAGAACATTATACAGCAATAGGGGGGACATTACACAGCAGAATTGGGGATAGTACACTGCAGCATGGGGGATATACAGTAGAATGGGGTATATTACACAACAGCATTGGGTACATTATACAGCAGCATGGGGGTGAATTACACAGCAGCATTGGGTACATTAAACAGCAGCATTGGGTACATTACACATTAGCAAAGGGAACATGACAGAGGAGAATGGGGGTATATTACACAGCAGCATAGGGGAGATTACACCGCAGCATGGGGGACATTACACAGCAACATGGGGGACATTATACAGTAAAATAGAGGGATATTACACTGTAGCATAGTAGAAAATACACAGCAACATGGGGGATATTACAAAGCAGAATGGGGGATATTACACAGTAGCATGGGTAGGGCTGTATTTGACCGTCATGCTGCCCTAGACACTTTATGTGGTCGCAACCTTTACTGACAACGTAAAATTATGATTTTGTGCACGTGACACCTATTTAAGACACTACTCTAACACACTTGAAAAAGTTCTAAATGCCATAGGAATGAAGATCTGCACTTGCTGCGCATACGTTCAGTTTTATTTTGCTTATTTTAACAGCTTCAGGTTTTCAAAGACACCAAGTGGTTAAAACAGGTATTTTAACCGTTTTTCATGATGTTGTCACCAAGACGTCGCTGACTAGTACTTAAAACAATTTCAATTTAAAAAAGGTGCCAGTGTTTCCTAACCTGTCCTCCTCCTGAAAAACTCAATATATTCACAGACATGTAAAGGCCATGGTGTGCACACACCCAAACCGTTCATATTCCCTTTAGATAGTAGTTAAGGCGCTTATACACAGACTACAGTTGGCTGAACCCGGAGATAGACAGGCTCGGCCGACAGTCTAATTGTCAGAGGTGTGATGACCCAGCAGGTCCAATTTTGGACTGTGGATCCTTTTCTCTCTAAGAGGTGAGCCACTGCCAGAGATGTGTAGTAGCGTCTGTCTCAAAGAGAACACGACCACTCAACAAAGTGAACGCTCCTGTGCATGTGAGAATCAGGGAGACAGCGGCCAGCCGCATGATGGGACACCTGTCTATATTGTATGGGAGAGTCAGGGAGATAGCTACCAGCCAAAATGATGGGACACCTGTGTATAGTGCATGGGAGAGTCAGGCAGGATAACTGCCAGCTGCATGATGGGACACCTATCTATAGCGTATGGGAGATATAATGATCTACTATTAAATCTAATAAATTAAATATTGCTACATCTACACAAATACATCACCAGAACCAACCTCAAATCACGATAACATTACCAGAACCACATTCTGAATATGACAACATCTCCAGAACCAACCTCAAATCACTACTACATCACGAGAACCACCATCTGCACACTACTGCATCACCAGAACCACGATCTGCACACTGCTACATTACCAGAACCGCCATTGGTATATGAATGCATAATCAGAACCAAGCTAAAATCACTACTACATCACCAGAACCATCATTGGTACATGACTACATTACCAAAATCAAGCTCAAATCACTACTACGTCACCAGAACTAAAGCGAACCCAACATAAAATTGTCTGGCATGAAACTGCAGCTCCTAGTATTTATGTAACAATAATAAGGAGATACCAGGATTTGTTACCAGCCATCATCAGACTGCAGACAATACAGGAACCATAGTACTGTTAACCCCTTCACCCCCGGCCACTAAAACACCCTAATGACCGGGCCATTTTTTGCAATTCTGACCAGTGTCACTTTGACAGGTTATAACTCTGGAACGCTTCAACGGATCCTGGCGATTCTGAGATTGTTTTTTCGTGACATATTGTATTTCATGTCAGTTGTAAATTTAGGCCGATACTTTTTGCGTTTATTTGTGAAAATTTAGGAAATTTTGCGAAAATTTTGAAAATTTCGCAATTTTCAAACTTTGAAAATTTATGCCCATAAATCTGAGAGATATGTCACACAAAATAGTTACGAAATAACATTTCCCACTTGTCTACTTTACATCAGTGCAATTTTCGAAAGAATTTTTTTTTTTTTCGTTAGGAAGTTAGAAGGGGTCAAAGTTCATCAGCAATTTCTAATTTTTCCAACAATATTTACAAAATAATTTTTTTAGGGACCACATCACATTTGAAGTGACTTTGAGAGGCCGAGGAGACAGAAAATACCCAAAAGTGACCCCATTCTAAAAACTGCACCACTCACACTGCTTAAAACCACATCCAAGAAGTTTATTAACCCTTTAGGTGCTTCACAGGAACCAAAGCAATGTGGAAGGAAAAAAAATTTTACTTTTTAAAACAAAAATGTTACTTTAGCCATAAAATTTTCATTTTTACAAGGGAGAAAAGAGAATGTGCACCCTACAATTTATTGTGCATTTTCTCCTGAGTACGCTGATACCCCATATGGGGTAAAAATCAATTGTTTGGGTGCACGGCAGAGGTCGAAAGGCAAGGAGCGCCATTTGAATTTTTGAATGCAAAATTAGCTGCACTCATTAGCGGATGCCATATCAGGTTTGAAGACCCCCTGAGGTGCCTAAACAATGGAGCTCCCCCACAAGTGACCCCATTTTGGAAACTAGAGCCCTCAAATATTTTTTCTAGATATTTGGTGAGCACTTTGAACACCTGGGGGCTTCACAGAAGTTTATAAAGTTGAGCTGTGAAAATAATTTTTTTTTTTTTTTACCACAAAACTGTTGCTTCAACTAAGTAGCTTTTTTTTCCACAAGGGTATCAGGAAAAAATACACCATGAAATTTATAGTGTATTTTTTCCTGAGTACGACGATACCTCATATGTGGTGGAAAGTAATTGTTTGGGCGCATGGCGGGGCTCAGAAGAGAAGGAGCACCATTTGACAGCAAAATTTGTTTGAATCATTAGCGGATACCATGTCACGTTTGGAGACCCCCTGAGGTGCCTAAACAGTGGAGCTCCCCCACAAGTGACCCCATTTTGGAAACTAGACCCCTCAAGGAGTTTATCTAGATGTTTAGTGAGCCCCAAGAGGCTCCACAGAAGTTGATAATGTTGAGCCATGAATACATTTTTCATTAAGCAAAGGAAGAAAAAAGGAACGGCACTCACCGGTAATTGCTGTGAAGTGTTCAGGTTTATTTCATGGTCAGAGGATACATGCTTCGGCGTTACAGGGAGGGAATGAGGATGGTTAGCACAAAAAGACTACGGCCGTTTCGCCCCTGTAGGTGGGGCTTCAACAGGTCTTACAGATTAGTGACCTCACTATGCAGGTTTATAAAAAAGCAGCAAGCTCCAATCATGTGTGCAGGTGAGTTAAAAAAAAAAAAAAAACATATAAAAACAAGGAAGCCCAAAATGGGCTAATATCACTAAATGAATCGCAATGACGGACACACTATTTTAATTACGTATGCTGATGTAGTAAATTGTACTTTTTCAACCCAAAAATACGACTAAGTCGTTTTTTTCATTAAAGCCTAGCGGGCCCATAGCATTATATTTGATAATGTACTCAGCTTCCTTTTGTAAAAGGACCTTATGAGTATCACCACCTCTAGGTGACGGTTCAACCAATTCTAATCCAGCAAACGTTAATACGTTGCTATTTGCTTCATGAAAATTTTTCACATGTTGGATCATCTTGGTTGCGCCGACTCCTGTGGTTATGGAATTCCTATGTTCACGGAACCGCACAAAGAGTGGTCTGATCGTCTTCCCTATGTAGTATAATCCACAGGGACAGAAGACGATATAAATTACCATTTTGGTTCTACAAGTAATCAGATGTTTGGTCCTGTGCCAGGCATTGCCCACTTTTAGAGATTTACCAGTAAGATGGTACTGACAGAATGAACAATTACCACATTTATGGTTACCCAGAGGACCAAGGTTATGCAGCCAAGTTGAGGTTGGTGTGTAGCATTTTTATACTAGTATGTCTCCGATGTTTTTAGACCGTCTGTATGTAATTAGTGGTCTATTTTTAGCTGTATCTGCTAAATCTCTGTCTTTTTCTATTAGGTGCCAGTTTTTATTTATTGTAGTCCTAATGATATTGTCCATTGGACTATACTTAAAATTAAAAATCAAACGTTTTTGTGGATTATTTTGCTGGTCTGAACTGGAACCTATTTTTCTGGACAATTTTTTATTTTTTATTTTTTCTTTTGCTACTTTTTTATTAGCTCGTTCCTGCGCTGCAAATACCTCGGCTCTTGGGTACCCGCGTTCTAAAAACCTTTTCTGAAGATCCTGGATTTGTTCGTTTAATTTTTCAATATCATTTGTAATTCTGTACACCCGCAGAAACGGCTGTATGGGATGGATTTGAGGACATGTCTTGGGTGGGCACTTTTATGATGTAATAAATTATTCACTGCTATGGGTTTCCTAAAGATCTCACGTGTGGTCTGCCCATCTTTTATCACTAATTTAACATCTAGGAATTCTATCTCATTTTCTCCATATTGATGAGTGAATAACGTATTAAATTTATTTGTTAAATTTAAATGTTGAACAAAAGCTTTTACCTCTGCCTCATCTCCATCCCACACAATCAGGACATCATCCACAAAACGTAAATACAGTTTTATATGTCTGATAAAAGGATTATTCAGGCCATATACTAGATCTTCTTCCACAGTGGCTAGATATAAATTTGCAAATGTGCAAGCCACCGGTGTCTCCATCGCCACCCCACTATGTTGTAAGAACCAATCATTACCGAATTTAAAAGCATTGTGTGTAAGGACAAACAATAATGCTTCTTCAATAAAATTAATTTGTTCTGGGGCTTCACCTATTTTTCCGAGTCTATCTACAATAACCTCCACTCCTTGGCGTTGTGGTATTCTTGTATATAGACTCTCGATGTCTAAGGACACCCATTTGAATGAGGGCTGCCAAACAAAATTCTCTAAATGGTATAGTAGATCACTTGTATCTTTTATGAATGATGGAATACATGCCAATAGAGGGTGAAGTAGCCAATCAAGGTACTTAGACAAAGGTTCAGTCAGGGAGCCAATTCCTGAGACAATTGGTCTCCCTGGGGGTGCAACAATCGATTTGTGGATTTTAGGAACTGAGTACCAATGAGGTTTAGTAGGAAAGGAGGGTAGTAATTTTTCAGCTCTGTTTTTTGTCAGGAATCCCACACTGACTTGTCTATTCAGAAACCCTCTCAATTTTTCTTTAAATTTTACTGTGGGGTCTCCTTTTTGGACTCTATAAACCTCATTGTTACTGAGTTGGTTAGATGCTTCTTCTAAGTAGTATCGCGTGTCCAAAAGCACTATCGCACCCCCCTTGTGTGCTTTTCTTATAGTCACGTTCTTCCATGACTGTAGTTTTTTTAAAGCAAGTTTTTCTGCTCTTGATAGATTATCAGGAAAGGCGGGGTAGGACAGCGCTCGTATGTCACGCAACACTACTTCTTGAAATAAGTCAACATTGTTGCCTGGTGAGACTGGTGGAAAAAACGTGGATTTCACTCCTCCTGTAAAAATTAAAAAATCTTCATGTGGCTCACTGGATGAAGAAACATCGGTACTAGACACATTTTCATCATTAATGCTCAGTAGCAACGTTGCCTCTGTCAAATTAGTGTTATTTTCCATATTTCCAAAATTGAACCTGATGGGATCTGAGTTGCATTGTCTTTCTGACCAATCCGTTGTAGATAAAGTTTTTTTCTTCTTTTTTTCATCAGATTTAATTGAAAAACATTTTTTCAAGTGCAGTTTCCCACAGGCTTTGTACAAATCTACTTCAAAACCAACAATATCAAAGCTTTCTGGAACGCAAAAGTTAAGGCCTTTTTTTAGCACCGAAATCATATCTCCATCCAGGATTTGGTCAGTCAAGTTAAAGATTTTTTGTTCAGATGCTGTGTCTAAGCTCTCCAGGCTACTTTTTTCCTTTTCTCGGTGTTGATGCCGTCTGTGCTTCCCCCGGCCCCTTCTTGTCCGACGTCTAAAGGGTTAATTTGAGATGTTGCCCCAGAGTCTGCACTTAATCTTCTTTTTTGTGGTGGTGGTTCATCTTGGCCACTAGAATCTGAATCTGTAGTCCATGCCATTTTACCATATTTAGTTTTATTATTGGATCTGAAAGATTTTTTGTGGAACTTGTTTTTCTTAAAAAATGGTAATTCAGTATTTTTATTCCAGCTGAAGATGTTTCCTGTCTCGTAATCCATTTTGGGCTTCCTTGTTTTTATATGTTGTTTTTTTTTTTTAACTCACCTGCACACATGATTGGAGCTTGCTGCTTTTTTATAAACCTGCATAGTGAGGTCACTAATCTGTAAGACCTGTTGAAGCCCCACCTACAGGGGCGAAACGGCCGTAGTCTTTTTGTGCTAACCATCGGTGCTAAAAAAAGGCCTTAACTTTTGCGTTCCAGAAAGCTTTGATATTGTTGGTTTTGAAGTAGATTTGTACAAAGCCTGTCGGAAACTGCACTTGAAAAAATGTTTTTCAATTAAATCTGATGAAAAAAAGAAAAAAACTTTATCTACAACGGATTGCTCAGAAAGACAATGCAACTCAGATCCCATCGGGTTCAATTTTGGAAATATGGAAAATAACACTAATTTGACAGAGGCAACGTTGCTATTGAGCATTAATGATGAAAATGTGTCTAGTACCGATGTTTCTTCATCCAGTGAGCCACATGAAGATTTTTCAATTTTTACAGGAGGAGTGAAATCCACGTTTTTTCCACCAGTCTCACCAGGCAACAATGTTGACTTATTTCAAGAAGTAGTGTTGCGTGACATACGAGCGCTGTCCTACCCCGCCTTTCCTGATAATCTATCAAGAGCAGAAAAACTTGCTTTAAAAAAACTACAGTCATGGAAGAACGTGACTATAAGAAAAGCACACAAGGGGGGTGCGATAGTGCTTTTGGACACGCGATACTACTTAGAAGAAGCATCTAACCAACTCAGTAACAATGAGGTTTATAGAGTCCAAAAAGGAGACCCCACAGTAAAATTTAAAGAAAAATTGAGAGGGTTTCTGAATAGACAAGTCAGTGTGGGATTCCTGACAAAAAACAGAGCTGAAAAATTACTACCCTCCTTTCCTACTAAACCTCATTGGTACTCAGTTCCTAAAATCCACAAATCGATTGTTGCACCCCCAGGGAGACCAATTGTCTCAGGAATTGGCTCCCTGACTGAACCTTTGTCTAAGTACCTTGATTGGCTACTTCACCCTCTATTGGCATGTATTCCATCATTCATAAAAGATACAAGTGATCTACTATACCATTTAGAGAATTTTGTTTGGCAGCCCTCATTCAAATGGGTGTCCTTAGACATCGAGAGTCTATATACAAGAATACCACAACGCCAAGGAGTGGAGGTTATTGTAGATAGACTCGGAAAAATAGGTGAAGCCCCAGAACAAATTAATTTTATTGAAGAAGCATTATTGTTTGTCCTTACACACAATGCTTTTAAATTCGGTAATGATTGGTTCTTACAACATAGTGGGGTGGCGATGGGGACACCGGTGGCTTGCACATTTGCAAATTTATATCTAGCCACTGTGGAAGAAGATCTAGTATATGGCCTGAATAATCCTTTTATCAGACATATAAAACTGTATTTACGTTTTGTGGATGATGTCCTGATTGTGTGGGATGGAGATGAGGCAGAGGTAAAAGCTTTTGTTCAACATTTAAATTTAACAAATAAATTTAATATGTTATTCACTCATCAATATGGAGAAAATGAAATAGAATTCCTAGATGTTAAATTAGTGATAAAAGATGGGCAGATCACACGTGAGATCTTTAGGAAACCCATAGCAGTGAATAATTTATTACATCATAAAAGTGCCCACCCAAGACATGTCCTCAAATCCATCCCATACAGCCAGTTTCTGCGGGTGTACAGAATTACAAATGATATTGAAAAATTAAACGAACAAATCCAGGATCTTCAGAAAAGGTTTTTAGAATGCGGGTACCCAAGAGCCGAGGTATTTGCAGCGCAGGAACGAGCTAATAAAAAAGTAGCAAAAGAAAAAATAAAAAATAAAAAATTGTCCAGAAAAATAGGTTCCAGTTCAGACCAGCAAAATAATCCACAAAAACGTTTGATTTTTAATTTTAAGTATAGTCCAATGGACAATATCATTAGGACTACAATAAATAAAAACTGGCACCTAATAGAAAAAGACAGAGATTTAGCAGATACAGCTAAAAATAGACCACTAATTACATACAGACGGTCTAAAAACATCGGAGACATACTAGTAAAAAAATGCTACACACCAACCTCAACTTGGCTGCATAACCTTGGTCCTCTGGGTAACCATAAATGTGGTAATTGTTCATTCTGTCAGTACCATCTTACTGGTAAATCTCTAAAAGTGGGCAATGCCTGGCACAGGACCAAACATCTGATTACTTGTAGAACCAAAATGGTAATTTATATCGTCTTCTGTCCCTGTGGATTATACTACATAGGGAAGACAATCAGACCACTCTTTGTGCGGTTCCGTGAACATAGGAATTCCATAACCACAGGAGTCGGCGCAACCAAGATGATCCAACATGTGAAAAATTTTCATGAAGCAAATAGCAACGTATTAACGTTTGCTGGATTAGAATTGGTTGAACCGTCACCTAGAGGTGGTGATACTCATAAGGTCCTTTTACAAAAGGAAGCTGAGTACATTATCAAATATAATGCTATGGGCCCGCTAGGCTTTAATGAAAAAAACGACTTAGTCGTATTTTTGGGTTGAAAAAGTACAATTTACTACATCAGCATACGTAATTAAAATAGTGTGTCCGTCATTGCGATTCATTTAGTGATATTAGCCCATTTTGGGCTTCCTTGTTTTTATGTTTTTTTTTTTTTTTTTTTAACTCACCTGCACACATGATTGGAGCTTGCTGCTTTTTTATAAACCTGCATAGTGAGGTCACTAATCTGTAAGACCTGTTGAAGCCCCACCTACAGGGGCGAAACGGCCGTAGTCTTTTTGTGCTAACCATCCTCATTCCCTCCCTGTAACGCCGAAGCATGTATCCTCTGACCATGAAATAAACCTGAACACTTCACAGCAATTACCGGTGAGTGCCGTTCCTTTTTTCTTCCTTTGCTTAATGTTCTATGCTCTGATGCTTTTGGAACAAGCACCCCGCAGCTGTATTCAGTATAGTCCGACCTGGAAGTCTCCTCTGGTCGCAGCAGAGATCAATAGCACCGCGTGTGCTTTCTATAACTAGCTGCTGATTGTTTGATGTGGACAGTCCTCAGTGAAAGTAGTGCCCCGCAAATCCTTCTTGTTACTACTGCATATGAATACATTTTTCTTTTGTTTTACCACAGAACTGTTACTTGAACCAGGTAGGTTTTTTTCACAAGGGTATCAGGAAAAAATGTACCATAAAACGTATTGTGCAATTTCTCCTGAGTACGCAGATACCTCACATGTGGTGGAAAGTAATTGTTGGGCGCATGGCGTGGCTCAGAAGAGAAGGGCACCATTTGACAGCAAAATTGGTTGGAATCATTAGCGGACGTCATGTCACGTTTCTAGACCCCCCTATGGTGCCTAAACAGTGGAGCTCCCCCACAAATTACCCCATTTTGGAACTAGACCCCTCAAGGAATTTATCTAGATGTTTAGTGAGCCCCTTGTACCCCCAGGGGCTCCACTGAAAGTTGATAACGTTGAACCGTGAAAATTATTTTTTTTTTTTAATTTTTTACATTTTTGCAGCAACAAGGTAGTTTTTTTTTTTTTTTTTACAACGGTATCAGGAAAAAATGCACCATAAAACGTATTGTGCAATTTTTCCCAAGTACGCAGATACCTCATATGTGGTGGAAATCAATTGTTTGGGCGCATGGCGGGGCTCAGAAAACAAGGAACGCCATTTGACTTTTCAAACGCACAGACGCAGTGCACTGATCGGCCGCTGCAGGAGGCACGGTCGGATGAGATACAAAAAGCGCTGGGGATACGGAAAAAAAAAAAGTCACGCCAAAAATTGAGCAGGGATGCTGATCCGTGCTCAGCGGGACGCACGGACAGATGCGATACTTTTTTTTCCGTATCCCCGACGCTTTTTGTATCGCATCAGTCCGTGCGTCCCTCCGAGCGCTGATCAAAGATGCACATAACGGATCGGCATCCCTGCTCAATTTTTGGTGTGACTTTTTTTTCCGTATCCCTGATGCTTTTTGTCACGCCAAAAATTGAGCAGGGATGCCGATCCGTTATGTGCATCCCTGATCAGCGCTCGGCGGGACGCACGGACTGATGCGATACAAAAAGCGTCGGGGATACGGGAAAAAAAAGTCCCGCAGAAAACTGACCACGGATGCAGATACGTTATCTGCATCCCTGATCAGCGCTCGGCGGGACGCACGGACGCATGAGGTGTAAAAATGGACAGGGGATAGAGGAAAAAAAAAGAAAAAAAAAAAAAGTTATACTCACAGTACCCAGAGGATTAGCAGGAGGAACAGCTTTACAGGAGCAGCAGGCAGGAAGTTGGACAGCTCAGCAGAAGACCCAGGAAGAAGGACCCAGCGATGGAGGCAGATGTGATCGGCCGGTGAAGACAGGTAAGAGGACGTCGGGGGGACAGCAGAGGGGGAGGAGGACAGCAGAGGGGGAGGGGGAGAGCAGAGGGGGAGAGCAGAGGAGGAGGGAGATACCGGAGGAGCTGCAGAATAGAGATCACGGGGGAGGCCGGCAGATTGGGATGGCGGGGGGCAGATCGGGATGTCGGGGGGGCAGATCGGGATGTCGGGGGGCAGATCGGGATGTCGGGGGGGGGCAGATCGGGATGTCGGGGGGCAGATCGCAGGGAAGCACGGGCAGGGGCCATTACGGGAGCGCGCAGGAGCATTCACAGGAGCGCGCAGGGGCTGCAAGGTGAGCACAATACTCACCGCTCCTGCTCCGTGACAGCAGCGGCAGCAGCAGCGGTGGCATGGTACCACTAGTACCAGCTAGTGATGCACGCTGCAGACATGTTGGGGGAGGGTCCCCAGACCAGCACAGGCCTGGGGAAGGCGGCCACCAGCAAATCAAACCACCCCACTGCACACTGATTGGAGCGATTGCGCGTCATAGCACGATCGCTCCAAACAGTGCTGCAGGGGCTGGGGGCGGCATGTTTGAGATCCACCTATGATCTACTGTACCTGCTACGGCATCTCAAAGCCGGATCTCACAGTATCGCACTATTTCCGGCATTATTTT
This sequence comes from Anomaloglossus baeobatrachus, assembly GCF_048569485.1. Lineage (NCBI taxonomy): Eukaryota > Metazoa > Chordata > Amphibia > Anura > Aromobatidae > Anomaloglossus > Anomaloglossus baeobatrachus. Next base: position 464,798,784 of record NC_134353.1, read on the forward strand.
TACCGAAATCAGTGCGAAAGATGTGGTTGGCGGTTCAGATTTGAACAGCCAATCACATCGATCGTCGATGGGTGAAGCAAAGGTCCCCTGCTCTAAGAAACAGCAGGGGACATCATTTGAAAGCTGTTGCTATGGCCACGGCAATCAAATGAACTTTAGGCAGTAAAATTACGTCCCTGGTCGTTAAGTCACGTTAAAATAGGACGTAATTTTAATGCCCGCGGTCGTGAAGGGGTTAAACATTTAAAAAATACCTTAATTTTTGGGAGATATCTTCTATGTTTTAGGTACATTAATTCTGAGCACATTTATGTGGGTCTGGGTCCTGAGACACCCGTAAATTGCTCAAAAGACCCCTTAGAAGTGCACAGCTCAGGAGACAGGACTACTTTCTACAGCATTCGCTCTGTGCTGTGTGTGCTCTTCTAAAAGTTAGAACACAACACATGGGAAAGAGTGGGCACAACTACACCAAACATGAACTGGAAAATCCAGAATAATGGAATGAAGCAAGAGGAGTCCCTTGTTGCATGCAAAAAGTGTGAAAAAGTTTATTAATAACACAAAGAAATATTATTAAGAACACTTAAAACTGGGAAAGATCAAAGGGGTGATCCACCCATGAACAGTTTAGCACATCACCACTAAAACCTCATGAAATAATGCAGATGGAGCAAATCACATAGGCTCAAAAATAACAGTACCAGAGAACAGTATACAGCAATACATAGTCACCAAATGTAGGACTAACAAAAATATGGTACAGATCAAAGTGAGCCAATACAATACCAGATGAGTAAATAATGAGAGAGGAAGTGTGGGTGCGCCTGCCCCACGCGTTACGCCACCATGTGTGGCTTCATCAGGGGTAGAATCACTGTGTACTGTTAAACATTTAAAAAATACCTTAATTTTTGGGAGATATCTTCTATGTTTTAGGTACATTAATTCTGAGCACATTTATGTGGGTCTGGGTCCTGAGACCCCCGTAAATTGCTCAAAAGATCCTTTAGAAGAAGTGCACGGCTCAGGAGACAGGACTACTTTCTACAGCATTCGCTCTGTGCTGTGTGCGCTCTTCTAAAAGAGCTTTTCAGCTATTTTGGGGAGGTTCGAGAACAGATTCCTCACCAATCTACTCAAAATTATTGGGCATAAAAGAAAAAATTCTCCAAAAAATTTAGTTATGTTTTGAGGAGCACTTTTATCTGCCCTGAGTAGGGCAGATCAAAGTATTGTAGTGTGCTTGTGCAGGACCTCAATGCCGGCTACTGTGGATGACGTAGAATGCATCATGCACCCAGGATTCAGAAGAAGGAGGACAAAGATGGCCAAAAGAGGAGGCGTTGCTATTGGAGAATGGAGACACCCATCCGACCAGTATGCACCGCATCGCCCTTTAGGTGAGTATTTTAAAGTGATTGTTATGTTCTACACAGCGGCCTGGGCTCTTATCTACAGCATGTTAGAATGCTGTACATAAGAGCCCACTAGTGGTGGCCGCAGCTTATAATCACCAAATTTGGTGACAGGTTCCCTTTAAAGAAGCACTCCGGTCATTTTTTCCCCTAAAAAATTATTGTTCAGCTCACCTGTCTTCCTATGCCATAAAATCCGAGGGGTGCTCGTGGTCCGCTAGTCAGGTGGATCAGTGGTCATTTTAGATAAAACTCTTTATGAAGGAGAAATAACCACCATACTAAATGACAACTCTACCTAGACGCGTTTGAATGGGGACCCAACAAATATTTTTTTCTACCAAATAACAGAATATTCTACAACAAGGTTATGATTGGGGGATTCTAAACAAGAAAACCTAGGAATACCTCATGGTGGATACTCCTATTTGCCCCATCTTTCAGGGTCTACCCAAAGTTCACAAGGATACCTTTCCCCCTCCGTTAAGACCCATTGTTGCTAGCACGGGATCACTAACCAGCCACCTTTCAGATTGGTTAGAGAATATTTTACAACCGCTCATGAAGCGCACCGTCGTTTACATAAAGGACACAAAAAGCCTCCTCCAGAATCTTAGGGAGATGAAATGGACTGAACATTCCTTTTGGATTACTAGCGACGTAGTTTCACTCTATCCCTGTATTCCCCATAACGAAGCTTTATAAGCCCTATTTTTCCATCTTGATAAATATAGCACCCTGGATGACATCCATAAAGAATCCATTATTACAGTAACTGGTTATCTACTTAAATATAATTTCTTCCAGTTTAATGGAATATATTATTTACAAATCACAGGATGCCCTATGGGAGCTAGTTTGTCATGCGCTCTAGCAAACTTATACATGGCATACTGGGAAGAACAATACATACATACCGCAAGATGACGAAATGTTTATCTGTGATCATAAAATAGATATCACTCCACAGGAGTTTATCAAATCATTGAGCACATATCTGAACAACAATAATTTGAATCTGCGGTTTTCAGTTAATCTATTTTACCCATTCTGCCCCTTTTCTTGACAAGCAACTATCAGGTAATTCCAAAACAGATGATATCGAGACAACTCTGTACAGGAAAGAGATCTGTGGAAACACCACCTTACATGCGGTTAGTTGTCAAACTCCACACACTCTACTCAATTTACCGGTAGGCGAATTCCTCAGGGCCAAGAGGCTATGTTCCTCTGAAACCTCCTTTTCCACAGAAGCCAAGAACATCAGGAGTAGGTTGAAGAGGAGAGGGTATACCGACCATTCTTTGCATAGAGCACTAAGCATCTCTAGAACTAGGTCACGTGATGATCTACTGAGGGATAAATCTAAGAATAATACCTATACTGAACGTGTTACCTTTTCTACCCCATATAGCCGGGATTTTTTCACATCAAAACAATTTTTTTACAATACATTGCTCTCTTACAGCAGGATAGAGAATTAAATCATAAACTCTCACAAGGTGTCAATATTGTGGCTACAAAAGCTAAAACTATAGGTAACATCATGTCACCTGGCTTATACCCAGCTGTGAAACCCAGCAAAACATGGTTGAGCACTACAGGCTCCCATGCGCGTCACAACGATGTGGTCTATGCTAATACATGCATAGTATGAAACAGTTTCCAGGAGCCAATGGGGAAATTTTCAAAATTACTTCTTTTATCAACTGCTCATCATCACGTGTAGCATATAGAGCCTCTTGCCTTATCTACAATAAAAATTATATAGGATGTACATCCAGATCTCTTAGAACACGCATATCAGAACACATTAGAACCCCTTTAGAATCATCAATTACTACAGCAGGCAATATGCAAGATGTGATCCAATTTATAATTTGCAGATGAAATATATCACTTTTTTTTTTTTACCCTGCAGGTCCCCCTAGAATTTATATTAATGAATAAATTCTCTAGAATTTAAGGTCTAAAAACAGGAATTTTTTGATCCATCATAACGCAGAAACATATTTTAATTTAATACCTTTTTTCCCATATCCTATAGGCCTAGTTTTCTCCTGGACAAGAAATGGTCCATATCCAACAGTTTGTCTCCCTTCTTTACATAATATTTGAAAGTATTTTCTATATTTCTTATTACTTTCTTTCAGAATAATCATAAAATCATACACAATACACATACACTTTGCACATTTTTTTCATTTTATTTTATTTTTCATTCCTGGATAAGAAATTTCATTATACTTTTTTTTACTTTACTCCACTTCATTCCGTTTTCACATTTTCAGTCCATTGAGTTAATATTATTCACACCTGTTTTCTATCCCTAACAAGGGTCACACCCTCAAACCTCTCTCACTCAGGTATTTGTCTGACATATAAACCTGGTATCATAGGCTGTATAGGTTATTTATGATTAAGGACTTATTGTTTTTATGTACTGGTCCGAAACACGTCAAGATCACCCATAATTTAATGTTCACCTTGCGGTTTTCTTCCGCGAATTTTAACATGCTTTAATAAAGAAATGTTTTATATTTTACAGGAATTGGTGCTGGGTCCATACCTTCACGCCTTCTCTGCTTCATTTTTTCCCCTAAACCTGAGTAAATGTTAGTGTAGTGTAAGGTCTGTGATTATTCACTTACAGATCGCTGATTTCTCATGTACCTAACTCCATGATGACTTCACATCCACAGCTCGTCTCTGCAGACTTCCCTCTTCTCCGGTCTTCTGCAGCACATCTCACCATGGTGCCCCGAAAAATAGCAATGCCATTATAAATGTTCCTGAATAACAATACCTACAAATGCTGTGCCATAAATAAGCCCTATGCTGTGGACTGGAAAAAAAAATTACTCCTCACTGTGCTCCCCGCAAAAGAATATTACTGCACACAATCCCTCTTAACGTACATGGCCTCCACACTATCCTCTCCTATAAAATAGTCCCACCACACCGTCCCCACTTATATACTATGACCGCAACTCTGCCCCCTAATAAAATAAAACGCCACACTGCTCTTTATAAATTATACCCATCACACCTTTCTCAATTATAAAATATGATCTGCATATTGTCCTCACACCATGCTGCCCCCTCCTCACAATGTCCCATGCATGCTGCCCTTCTCCATATGGGGCTCTCACACTGCTCTTCTCCATACTGAGCCACCAATGCTGCTCCTTCTTAATGCGCTTTAAATGCTGCCTGCCCCTTCTCCATAATGACGCCTCCATGCTGCACCACTCATGATACAGAGACCACTATGCTATCTCATGCCTAAGGGCTCGTTTCCACCTGCGATTTGCATGTGCAAGTGCAATCCAATAAAAAATTGGATTGCACTCGCACCAGTGTTAATCAATGAGCCAGTTTCCTCTTTCCTGTTATTTCTCCACACGAATCGTTCTCTCGGTGCAATCGCAGCATGCTGCGTTTTGCAATGAATCTCAGCTCACGCACTCCCAACATCCCATTGCAGTTCACGCAGAGACAGACAGCGGAGGAGAAAGTGCTTCCCCCATCTAATCCGCTCCTGTGATGCAATCAAAAGATCGCATCACAGTTGCATGACCCTCAGCTGACGCTCGCAGCAGAGGGTCAATAGCATATCGTTTCCGAAGCTCTCGCATCGGAAGCGGTACACAAGTGGAAAAGAGCACTAATGCTGAGCACCCCCACACTACCTCACGTCTCATACGGAGTCCCCTAAATTGCTCCACTCCATACTGAGCCCACCTATGCTACCCCGTTTCCACACTGAGACCTCACACTGTCCCTGTTCATACTGAATCCCCATGCTAGCTCCTTTTCGATAATGAGCTCCCTATCCTTCCCCCTCTCTATACTTAATGCATTGATACACACGTCACTTCAGGAGTGGGGCACAAGTAGGGTCCCAAACCGTATCAAATAGTTGTAGAAACATGGCACTCAAGATCAACGTGAATAGTGTTTTTTATTATAAAGAACTTGTAGGACCAGCACAAGCACATCATTGCCACATAGACAGCGGTGGACACCACGTCATACCGGGCTACGCCGCTCGCCACACTACTATACTTTCTGAGGACCCTCTGCATGCACTGATGAAGGTCTTTTGACCAAAACATCTATACTTGTGCTGGTCCTACAAGTTCATCACAATAAAAACCACTGTTCACATTGATCTTGAGTACAAAGTTTCTACATCTACCCCTCTCCATATGGAGAACCCCAACATACTGAGTCCTTACACTTTTCCCCATCGATTTTATCCTTTGCACTATCTTTCACTCTGTAAGCCTCCCTAAACCCACCATCTACAGCAATAGGCCCCCTAAACCCTCCTCTACAGCAATAAGCTTTCTTATCCCCCTCTACAGCAATAGGCTACCTAAACTTGCCATCTACAGCAATAGGCTCCCTAAACCCTCATCTACACCAATAGGTTCCCTAATCCCCCTTCTACAGCAATAGGCTTGTGGCGCCCCTGATGCATCCGTCGCCACAGGAACATTGCACCCCAGCCAGAAGTGTGATGTCCCATCTTGGGTAAGGAAGAGAGTAAACGCCAGTAGTCCACAAGCAAATCTACACTACACCCATTGTTAGGCAGACACAAGGACCAGGGAAAGTTGCAACAACCCCCCCCCAGGCTGCATGCTGGGGGGCCGTAAGACCCATCCCTGCTCCAAAAGGGTAGAGCTTAGCAACTGGGTGGGTGGGAGGAGCGAGCCGAGAGTAGAGTAGAACAAGGAAGATCAAGTTTATTCTAACTGCGGGAGGCAGAGGAGTCAGATTGAGTGAGGAGAGCTGAGAGGAGGAAGTGTGAGTTGAGAGGAGTTGAAGTGAGAAGAGACACAGAAAGAGAAAGCGACGCTTCCTGGTGGAGACCCTGAGGCACAGATAGGCTCAGGTGACACCACAGCAGAACACCACTGAAGGGATTCCAGGGCCACTGAACCGCTTTCAAGCACAGGGCCTGTTCCACAGAAAGATCAGGTGGAGGGATCAAACTGCACACAGGGGACGGTCCCTAGAAACTGGAGGAAGAGAAGTCATTTCCAAAGGTGAAAACCGAGGCCCAGGGTGGTTGCAAGCGCCCAGGGCCACTGCCCACTGCAGAACCTCTGGAAAGAGGGCAAAGTTCCAGCTAGGCAAGCCCCCTTGTCCGGAAGCTGTAGTGGAGGCCAAGCCAGGTTCATCCAGCAAAGGCAAGGCTTAGAAGTCAGCTGAAGAGAGGGACACAACAGAAGGGTGCACCGGCTTTTATTCTCAGATCTACCCGGGATCGGCGGAGGTCCCTGACAGGGGGTTCCAGCAGTCCAAAGGCATCAGTGCACTACCAACCAGGAACTGTGAGTAAACAACTTGAAACTGCACCCTTGGTGCCGCCTCTATTATTTCGTCTGCACTGCACCATCTAGATCACCCTCATAGACTTTTACAAGCACACACTGTTGCCCCGTGGCACCGCTCCACCTGTGGGGAGCAGGACCATCCAAGCTGCCATTCCATCAGCCCCGGAGGCCCCATCAGCAGCGGTGGCTTAATAGCCGCAAACCACAGGTGGCGTCACGAATATAAACTTTATGGACCCCCACTGAAGCCATATTAATTGACTCCCGCCAGGGCCACAGAGTCGGGCCCCGCCCCCACTGACTACCCCCAGGACTAGTCCGGCCCGGCATCGGGTGTCCCATAGCCCTGGGGTGAGCGAGTCAGGCTCCCCAAACCGCCCTCTACAGCAATAGGCCCCCTAAAACTTCCTCTACAGTAATAGCCCCCCTAAACACCCCCACAGTAAGAGGCCCCTTAAACCCCCCTCCTACAGCAATAGGACCCTAAACACTCCTTTTACAGCAATAGGCCCCCTAAACCTCATTTCCTACAGCTATACTCTTCATAAACACCCCTCCTACAGCAATAGGCTCCCTAAACACCCCTCCTACAGCAATAGACCCCCTAACTCTAAGACTATACTAACAGCCCCAGCTCCCCAACCACTGTCTAGAGTCATAGGCCCCCTAATCCCCAGATTACAATAACAGGCCACCTAATCCTTAGTCTTTAGCCTCTGCCTGCGCCTCCCCCGCAATCACCAGACTATAGCCTCTACTTGCCCCTCCCCCACAATCCCGACTATATTCTATGCCTGCCCTTCCCCCACAATCCCCAGACTATAACCTCTGCCTGCCCCTCCGCCGCAATCCCCAGACTATACCCTCTGCCTGCCCCTCCCTTGCAATTTCCAGATAATAGCCTCTGCCTGCCCCCCCTCCGCAATCCCCAGACTATAGCCTCTGCCTGCCCCTGCCCCTCAACCCCCCGACTATAGCCTCTGTCTGCCCCTCCCCCACAAACCTCACATTGGAGCCTCAAGGGAGACATTACACAGCAAAATGGGGGATATTACAACTTAGCATTGGGTACATTATACAGCAGCATGGGAGGAAATTACACAGCAGCATAGGGGAGATTACACCACAGCATGGGGGACATTATAAATCAGAATAAAGGGATATTACACTGTAGCATGGTAGAAAATACACAGCAACATGGTGGGATATTACAAAGCAGAATGGGGGATATTCCACAGCGGCATGGGAGATATTATTCAGCAAAATAGGAGATATTTTACAGCAGAATGGGCGATATTACACAGTAGAATGGGCAGGGCTGTATTTGGCCGTCATGCTGCCCTAGACATTTTATGTGGTCGCATCCTTTACTGAAAAACTAAAATTATGATTTTGTGCGACATATATTTAAGACACTACTCTGTAACACACTTGAAAAAGTGCTAAAACGCCATAGGAATGAAGATCTGCACTTGCTGCGCATACGTTCAGTTTTATTTTGCGTATTTTAACAGCTTCAGGTTTTCAAAGACACTAAGTGGTTAAAACAGGTATTTGAACCATTTTTCATGCTGTTGCCACCAAGAAGTCGCTGACTAGTACTTAAAACAATTTCTATTTAAAAAAGATGCCAGTGTTTCCTAACCTGTCCTCCTCCTGAAAAACTCAATAGATTCACAGATATGTAAAGGCCATGGTGTGCACACATCCAAACCGTTCACATTCACTTCAGATAGTAGTTAAAGCGCTTGTACACAGACTACAGTTGGCTGAACCTAGAGATAGACAGGCTCGGCCGATAATCAGATTGTCAGAGGAGTGATGACCCAGCAGGTCCAATTTTGGACTGTGGATCCTTTTCTCTCTAAGAGCTGAGCCACTGCCAGAGATGTGTAGTATCGTCTGTCTCATAGAGAACACGACCATTCAACAAAGTGAACGCTCCTGTGTATGCAAGAATCAGGGAGACAGCTGCCAGCCGCATGATGGGACACCTGTGTATAGTGTATAGGAGAGTCTGGCAGGATAACTGCCAGCCGCATGATGGGACACCTATCTATAGTGTATGATAAATATAATGATCTACTAATAAACCTAATAAATTAGATATTGCTACATCTACACAAATACATCACCAGAACCAACCTCAAATCACGATAACATTACCAGAACCACAATCTGTATATGACAACATCTCCAGAACCAACCTCAAATCACTACTACATTACGAGAACAATCATCTGCACACTGCTACATCACCAGAACCACGATCTGCACACTGCTACATTACCAGAACCGCCATTGGTATATGAATGCATAATCAGAACCAAGCTGAAAATCACTACTACATCACGAGAACCATCATTGGTACATGACTACATTACCAAAATCAAGCTGAAATCACTACTATGTCACCAGAACTAAAGCCAACCCAACATAAAATTGGCTGGCATGAAACTGCAGCTCCTAGTATGTATGTAACAATAATAAGGAGATAGCAGGATTTGTTACCAGCCATCATCAGACTGCGGACAATACCAGAACTATAGTACTGTGAAACAATTAAAAAATACCTTAGTTTTTGGGAGATATCTTCTATGTTTTAGGTACATTAATTCTGAGCACATTTATGTGGGTCTGGGTCCTGAGACCCCCGTAAATTGCTCAAAAGACTCCTTAGAAGTGCACGGCTCAGGAGACAGGACTACTTTCTACAGCATTCGCTCTGTGCTGTGTGTGCTCTTCTAGAAGAGCTATTCAGCTATTTTTAGGAGTTTCAAGAACAGATTCCTCACTAATCTGCTCAGAATTATTGGGCATAAAACAATAAATTCTCCCAAAAGTTTAGTTACTTTTTGAGGAGCACTTTGATCTGCCCTGAGAAGAGCAGATTAAAGTATTGTAGTGCGCATGCGCAGGACCTCAATGCCGGCTACTGTGGATGACGTACAATGCATCATGCACCCAGGATTCAGAAGAAGGAGGACAAAGATAGCTGAAAGAAGAGGCACCACTATTGGAGAATGGAGACACCCATCCGACCAGTCTGCACCGCATCGCCCTTTAGGTGAGTATTATAAAGTGATTGTTATGTTCTACACAGCAGCCTGGGGTCTTATCTACAGCATGTTAGAATGCAGTACACAAGAGCCCACTAGTGGTAGCCACAGCTTATAGTCACCAAATCTGGTGACAGGTTCCCTTTAAAGAAGCACTCCGGTCATTTTCTTTCCCTAAAAAATTATTGTTCAGCTTACCTTTCTTCCTATGCCACAAAATCCGAGGGGTGCTCGTGGTCCGCTGGTCAGGGGGAGATCAGTGGTCATTTTAGATAAAACTCTTTATGAAAGAGAAATATCCACCATACTAAATGACCACTCTACCTAAAGGCATTTGAACGCGGACCCAACAAATATTTTTTCTATCAAATAACAGCATATTCTACAACAAGGTTATGATTGGGGGATTCTAAACAAGAAAAACTAGGAATACCTCATGGTGGATACTCCTATTTTCCCCATCTTTCAGGGTCTACCCAAAGTTCACAAGGATACCTTCCCCCCTCCGTTAAGACCCATTGTTGCTAGCACGGGATCGCTAACCAGCCACCTATCAGATTGGTTAGACAATATTTTACAACCGCTCATGAAGCGCACCGTCGTTTACATAAAGGACACAAAAAGCCTCCTCCAGAATCTTAGGGAGATGAAATGGACTGAACATTCCTTTTGGATTACTAGCGACGTAGTTTCACTCTATCCCTGTATTCCCCATGACTAAGCTTTACAAGCCCTATTTTTCCATCTTGATAAATATAGCAGCCTGGATGACATCCATAAAGAATTTATTATTGCAGTAACTGGTTATCTACTTAAACATAATTTCTTCCAGTTTAATGGAATATATTATTTACAAATCACAGGATGCCCTATGGGAGCTAGTTTGTCATGCGCTCTAGCAAACTTATACATACTAAATGACCATTTTACCTAAAGACATTTGAACGAGGACCCAACAAATATTTTTTCTACCAAATTACAGAATATTCTACAATAAGGTTAAGATTGGGGGATTCTAAACAAGAAAACCTAGGAATACCACATGGTGGATACTCCTATTTGCCCCATCTTTCAGAGTCTACCCAAAGTCTACCCATCTAATCCGCTCCTGTGATGCAATCGAAAGATCGCATCACAGTTGCATGACCCTCAGCTGACGCTCGCAGCAGAGGGTCATTAGCATATTGCTTCCGAAGCTCTCGCATCAGAAGCGGTACACAAGTGGAAAAGAGCCCTAATGCTGAGCACCGCCATACTACCTCACGTCTCATACGGAGTCCCCTACATTGCTCCACTCCATACTGAGACCTCACACTGCACCTGTTCATACTGAATCCCCATGCTAGCTCCTTTTCGATAATGAGCTCCCAATCCTTCCCCCTCTCTATACTTAATGCATTGATACACACGTCACTTCTGGGGTGGTGCACAAGTAGGGTCCCAAACCGTATCAAATAGTTGTAGAAACTTGGCACTCAAGATCAACGTCAATAGTCATTTTTATTATAAAGAACTTGTAGGACCAGCACAAGCACATCACTGCCACATAGACAGCGGTGGACACCATGTCATACCGGGCTACGCAGCTCGCCATGCTACTATACAGTCATATGAAAAAGTTTGGGCACCCCTATTAATGTTAACCTTTTTTCTTTATAACAATTTGGGTTTTTGCAACAGCTATTTCAGTTTCATATATCTAATAACTGATGGACTGAGTAATATTTCTGGATTGAAATGAGGTTTATTGTACTAACAGAAAATGTGCAATCCGCATTTAAACAAAATTTGACTAGTGCAAAAGTATGGGCACCCTTATCAATTTCTTGATTTGAACACTCCTAACTGCTTTTTTACTGACTTACTAAAGCACTAAATTGGTTTTGTAACCTCATTGAGCTTTGAACTTCATAGGCAGGTGTATCCAATCATTAGAAAAGGTATTTAAGGTGGCCACTTGCAAGTTGGTCTCCTATTTGAATCTCCTATGAAGAGTGGCATCATGGGCTCCTCAAAACAACTCTCAAATGATCTGAAAACAAAAATTATTCAACATAATTGTTCAGGGGAAGGATACAAAAAGTTGTTTCAGAGATTTAAACTTTCAGTTTCCACTGTGAGGAACATAAAGGAAATGAAAGAACACAGGTACAGTTCTTGTTAAGCCCAGAAGTGGCAGGCCAAGAAAAATATCAGAAAGGCAGAGAAGAAGAATGGTGAGAACAGTCAAGGACAATCCTATGCCTGCCCCTCCCCCGCAATCCCCAGACTAAAGCCTTTACCTGCCCCTCCCTCGCAATCCTGACTATAGCCTATTCCTGCCCCTCCCCCACAATCCCCAGACTATAACCTCTGCCTACCACTCCCCTGCAATCCCCAGACTATAGCCTCTGCCTGCCCCTCCCCCACAAACCTCACATTGGAGCCTCATGGGAGACATTACACAGCAGAATGAAGGATATTACAACTTAGTATTGAGTACATTATACAGCAGCATGGGAGGAAATTACATAGCAGCATGGGGACAATATACGGCAGAATGGGGGATATTACCAAGCAACATGTGGGACATTATACAGCACAATGTGGGATATTACAAATGAGAATGGGCGATATTAAACAACAGCATGGGGGACATTACACAGCAGCATGGGGCATATTACACAGCATTATGAAGGACATTATACAGCAGAATGTAATATACCCCTAATGTAACATGGCGGACATTACATAGCAACATGGGGGGACATTATACAGCAGAATGGGGGATATTACACAGCAGAATGGGGCATATAAAACAGCAGCATGGGATATATTACACAGCCGAATGTTGATATTCCACAAAAGCATGGGAGTCATACAGCAGAATGACAGATATTACACAGTAGAACATTATACAGCAGTAGGGGGGACATTACACAACAGAATGGGGGATAGTTCACTGCAGCATTGGGGATATTATACAGCAGCATGGGAGAAATTACACAGAAGCATGGGGAAGATTACAGAGGAACATGGGAGACATTATACAGCAGAATGGGCTATATTACACTGCAGCATAAGGGACATTACACAGCAGCATGGGGGATATTACACAGCAACATGGGGGAAATTATAAGGCACAGTAGGGGAATATTACAATACTAGAAGGTGGCCCGATTTTAACGCATCGGGTATTCTAGAATTTATTGTGTAGTTAATGTATGATTTTTGTTATATGTATAGATGTTGTTGTGTGTAGTTACCAAGTGTTTGTGAAGGGCGCTGTGAATGTTCTGGGTGTTTTCTGGATGTGGCGGTGTGAGAGAGCGGTGTTGTTTGTGTGTTACGTTGTTTGTGGAGCACTGTGTGTATGTTGTGCTGTGAGTGTTGTGCGGTTTGTGTGGGTGTGTGTGTGTGGTGCTGTGTGTGGGGTGTGTGTGTGTGGGGTGTGTTTATGATCCAGAACCATGGAAGACAACCATAAATTATTGATAAAAGGTGACAATAGCATTGCAAGTAATCTGGCCGCCATCCCCTTACTAACCATCACAACTAGAAGTAGCCGAGGGGTGAACTAACATCCTGTGCACCGCGAACCCAGCCGGAGAACTAGCTATCCTAAAGGAAGGAAAGATGAATAACTCTCTGCCTCAGAAAATAGATAAAGAATAGCAAGCCCCCCACATTCAAAGACTGCGGTGATATAGGAAAACACAATACCCAGATAGATGATAGGATTAGCAAAAGGTGAGCCCCTACTGATTAAATAGGACAGGACAGGAAAGGGACTGATGGTGGCCAGAGAAAAACCCTGCAAAAATCCAACAACCTGATAGTACAAAAAAGCCCTCAGATCGCTAGATCTGAACTCTGTCCTATACCAGGCGCTCTTGTCATACCAATGAACAGAATCAGGAGCCATTACAAATTCAAGAAGCAACAAACACATGGACTTATATGAGCAATACTCCAAACATAGCTGCAGGGAGCTTTCCAGCTAAGGAACTGAGAGGGAAGATCCCTGCATGCAAATAAACTGAAAACAACCACAGCAAATGACAAACTCAGATAAGAACAAAAAGAACCAAACAAAAATAAAGAGCCAAGCACTTATCTGGGGTAGATGTGGTCTGGAGCAGGATGAAGCAGGCTGGTGAACAAAGAACAACTGACATCCGGCATAGCCTGCTATCAGACCAGGGTTTAAATAAGCAGAGAGTTAGCAATGGAAACACCCATGGCTCAACACACCTGGTCTCTGTCCAAACCATTCCTGGCCACAAGAGGGAGCCTCACAGCAGCCAAAGCATAACTGACATACACAACAGGGGTGTGTGTGTGTTTTGGGGGGAGGTATGTTTTGTGCAGTGTGTGTGTTGGAGGAGTAGTCCTGGGAAGAGAGGGGGATAATAGGAGGAGCAGTCCTGGGGGAAGAGGAGTATAATAGGAGGAGTAGTCGTGTGGAGAGAGGAGGATAATAGGAGGAGCAGCAGTCCTGGGGGAAGAGGAGTATAATAGGAGGGGTAGTCCTGAGGAGAGAGGAAGATAATAGAAATAGCCCTGGGGGGAGGAGTCTAATAGGAGGAGTAGTCCTGGAGGTGAGGAGTATAATAGGAGGAGTAGTCCTGGGGTGGAGGAGTAAAATAGGTGGAGTAGTCCTGAAGGGAGGTATATAGGTGCCCAATGTGTGTGGGGGCGTGGCCGAGCGGGCAAAGCGTGTGGGGGCGTGGCCAAGTGGACAAGGTGTGTGGGGGACATAGACGAGCAGGCACAGTGTCTGGGGGGCGTGGCCAAGCAGGCACAGTGTGCAGGGGGCATGGCCAGGTCGAGCCAAGTGGCCAATGCGTGTGGGGGGCGTGGCCGGGCCGAGCGGTCAATGCGTGAGTGGGGCGTGGCCGGGCGGAGCCAAACTGCTAATGCGCGTGGGGGGCGTGGCCGGGCCGGGCCGAGCCGAGCAGCCAATGCGAGGGTTGTCACTGTAATAACTCATTTTGGAGCAAGACAGACAGACAGACAGACAGAATAAGGCAATTATATATATAGATAACGTGGTGGACATTACACAGCAACATGGGGAACATTATAAAGCAACATTGAGACATTACAAAGCAGAATGGGGCATATTACACAGCAGCATGGAAGACATAACACAGCAGAATGGGGATATTACAAAGCAGCATGGGGGACATTACAGAACAACATGGGGGATATTTTACAACATATTTGGGGTATATTACACAGTAACATAGGGAACATTACAGAGCAACATGGGGGACATTATACAGCAAGATATTACAAAGCAGAATGTGGGATGTTACACAGCAGCATGGGGGATATTACAGAAGAGCATGGGAGATATTACACAGCAGAATGTGGATATTACACAGAAAGATGGGAGGCATGCTGCAGAATGGCGGATAATAAAAAGTAGCATGGAGGACGTTATACAGCAGAATGGGGGATATTACACAGAAACATGGGAAACACTGTACAGCAGAATGAGGCATATTAAAAAGCAGCATAAGGGACATTACACAGCAGCATGGGGTACATTACACAGCAGCATAGAGAACATGACAGAGGAGCATGGGAGACATTATAAAGCAGAATGGGGGTATATTACACAGCAGCATAGGGGAGATTACACCGCAGCATGGGTAATATTACGCAACAGCATGTGGGACATTACACAGCTACATGGGAGACAATATACAGCAGAATAAGGGATATTACACATCAGCAAAAGGGAACATTACACAGCAGCTTTTGGAACATTACACAGCAACCAGGGGGATATTACACTGTAGCATGGGGAACATTACACAGAAATATTTAGGGACACCATACAGCAGAATGGGAGATATTACAAAGCAAAAAGTGGGATATATTACACAGCAGCATGGGAGACATTATACATTATACAGAATAATGGGGGTATTACATAGGAGCATGGGATACATACAGCAGAATGCCAGATATTACACAGTAGCATGGAGGACATTATACAGTAGAATGGGGAACATAAAACAGCAGAATAGGGTTTATTATACTGCACCATGGGGTATATTATCACTGAGCCATAGATCCTGAAAAATGAGAACGCTACGGGAATATGGCGTAAAACGTTCGCCACTTTATTCAGAAAAAATTCCGATTTTTTTTAACCCATTATATAAAAGTAAACCTATACATGTTTGGTGTCTACAAACTCGCACTGACCTGAGGCATCACACCCACAAATCGGTTTTACCATACAGTGAACACAGTGAATAAAATATCTCAAAAAAAATAGTGGTATCGCACTTTTTTGCAATTTTTCTGCATTTGGAATTTTTTTGCCGTTTTCCAGTACACTGTATGGTAAAATGTATGATTTCATTTAGAAGTACAGCTCGTTCCGTAAAAAATGAGCCCTCATATGACCATATTGACTGAAAAATAAAAAAAATTACGTCTCTCAGAAGAAGAATGACGAAAAAAAAAACGGAAAGCGAAAAATCGGCCAGTCGTGAAGGGGTTAAAAAGCAGAATGTGGGATATTATACTGCCGCATGGGTGACATTATGCAGCGGAATGGGGATATTACACAGCAGCATGGGGAATATCACATAAGAGCATGGGAAACATTATACAGCAGAATGAAGATATTACACAGAGAGATGGGAGGCATGCTGCAGAATGGCAGATAATACACAGTAGCATGGAGGACATTATACAGCAGAACGGGGGAATATGACATAGCTACATGGAGAACATTATACAGTTGAATGGGGGATATTACACAGCAGCATGAGGGACATTATACAGCAGAATGGGGATATTACAAAGCAGCATGGGGGACATTACAGAGCAACATGGGAGATATTATACAACATATTTGGAGTATATTACACAGTAACATTGGGAACATTACAGAGCAACATGGGGGACATTATACAGCAAGATATTACAAAGCAGAATGTGGGATGTTACACAGCAGCATGGGGGATATTACACAAGAGCATGGGAGATATTACACAGCAGAATGTGGATATTACACAGAAAGATGGGAGGCATGCTGCAGAATGGCGGATAATAAAAAGTAGCATGGAGGACGTTATACAGCAGAATTGGGAATATTACACAGAAGCATGGGAAACATTGTACAGCAGAATGAGGCATATTAAAAAGCAGCATAAGGGATATTACACAGCAGCATGGGGTACATTACACAGCAGCATAGAGAACATGACAGAGGAGCATGGGAGACATTATAAAGCAGAATGGGGGTATATTACACAGCAGCATAGGGGAGCTTACACCACAGCATGGGGAACATTACGGAACAGCATGTGGGACATTACACAGCTACATGGGAGACATTATACAGCAAAATAGGGGATATTACACATCAGCAAAGGGAACATTACACAGCATCTTTTGGAACATTACGAACATTACACAGGAACCAGTGGGATATTATACAGCAGAATAGGGGATATTACACTGTAGCATGGGGAACATTACACAGAAATATTTGGGGACACCATACAGCAGAATGGGAGATATTACAAAGCAAAAAGTGGGATATATTACACAGCAGCATGGGAGACATTATACAGAAGAATGGGGGTATTACATAGAAGCAAGGGATACACACAGCAGAATGCCAGATATTACACAGTAGCATGGCGGAGATTATACAGTAGAATGGGGAACATAAGACAGCAGAATAGGGTTTATTATACTGCACAATGGGGTATATTATACAGTAGAATGGGGGATAGTACACAGCAGCATTGCGGACATTACGAAACAGAATGGGAATATTACACAGCAGCATGATGGATATTACATAGCAGAATGGGGGATATTACACAGCAGCATGGGGATATTACGCAGCAGCATGGGAGACATACAGCAGAGTGCAGATATTACACAGTAGCATGGAGAACATTATACAGCAATAGGGGGGACATTACACAGCAAAATGGGGGATAGAACACTGCAGCATGGGGGGATATACAGTAGAATGGGGTATATTACACAACAGCATTGGGTACATTATACAGCAGCATGGGGGTGAATTACACAGCAGCATCGGGTACATTATACAGCAGCATTGGGTACATTACACATTAGCATAGGGAACATACACAACAGAGGAGAATGGGGCTATATTACACAGCAGCATAGGGGAGATTACACCGCAGCATGGGGGATATTGCACAGCAACATGGGGGACATTATACAGCAGAATAGAGGGATATTACACTGTAGCATGGTAGAAAATACACAGCAACATGGGGGGATATTACAAAGCAGAATGGGGGATATTACACAGCGGCATGGGAGATATTATTCAGCAAAATTGGAGACATTTTACAGCAGAATGGGGGATATTACACAGTAGCATAGGTAGGGCTGTATTTGGTCGTCATGCTGCCCTAGACACTTTATGTGGTCGCACCCTTTACTGACAACGTAAAATTATGATTTTGTGCACGTGACACCTATTTAAGACACTACTCTAACACACTTGAAAAAGTGCTAAATGCCATAGGAATGAAGATCTGCACTTGCTGCGCATATGTTCAGTTTTATTTTGCTTATTTTAACAGCTTCAGGTTTTCAAAGACACCAAGTGGTTAAAACAGGTATTTTAACCATTTTTCATGCTGTTGTCACCAAGACGTCGCTGACTAGTACTTAAAACAATTTTAATTTAAAAAAGATGCCAGTGTTTCCTAACCTGTCCTCCTCCTGAAAAACTCAATACATTCACAGATATGTAAAGGCCATGGTGTGCACACACCCAAACCTTTCACATTCCCTTCAGATAGTAGTTAAAGCACTTGTACACAGACTACAGTTGGCTGAACCCACATATAGACAGGCTCGGCCGACAATTTAATTGTCAGAGGTGTGATGACCCAGCAGGTCCAATTTTGGACTGTGAATCCTTTTCTCTCTAAGAAGTGAGCCACTGCCAGAGATGTGTAGTAGCGTCTGTCTCATAGAGAACACGACCACTCAACAAAGTGAACGCTCCTGTGTATGTGAGAATCAGGGAGACAGCTGCCAGCCGCATGATGGGACACTTGTCTATATTGTATGGGAGAGTCAGGGAGATAGCTACCAGCCAAAATGATGGGACACCCGTGTATAGTGTATGGGAGAGTCAGGCAGGATAACTGCCAGCCGCATGATGGGACACCTATCTATAGCGTATGGGAGATATAATGATCTACTATTAAATCTAATAAATTAAATATAGCTACATCTACACAAATACATCACCAGAACCAACCTCAAATCACGATAACATTACCAGAACCACAATCTGTATATGACAACATCTCCAGAACCAACCTCAAATCACTACTACATCACGAGAACCACCATCTGCACACTACTGCATCACCAGAACCACGATCTGCACACTGCTACATTACCAGAACCGCCATTGGTATATGAATGCATAATCAGAACCAAGCTAAAATCACTACTACATCACCAGAACCATCATTGGTACATGACTACATTACCAAGCTCAAATCCCTACTACGTCACCAGAACTAAAGCTAACCCAACATAAAATTGCCTGGCATGAAACTGCATCTCCTAGTATGTATGTAACAATAATAAGGAGATACCAGGATTTGTTACCAGCCATCATCAGACTGCGGACAATACAGGAACCATAGTACTGTTAAACATTTAAAAAATACCTTAATTTTTGGGAGATATCTTCTATGTTTTAGATACATTAATTCTGAGCACATTTATGTGGGTCTGGGTCCTGAGACCCCCGTAAATTGCTCAAAAGACCCCTTAGAAGAGTGCACGACAGGACACGACAGGAGACAGGACTACTTTCTACAGCATTCGCTCTGTGCTGTGTGTGCTCTTCTAAAAGTTAGAACACAACACATGGGAAAGAGTGGGCACAACTACACCAAACATGTACTGGAAAATCCAGAATAATGAAATGAAGCAAGAGGAGTCCGATGTTGCATGCAAAAAGTGTAAAAAAGTTTATTAATAACACAGAGAAATATTATTAAGAACATTTAAAACTGGGAAAGATTAAAGGGGTGATCCACCCATGAACAGTTTAGCACATCACCACTAAAACCTCATGAAATAATGCAGATGGAGCAAATCACATAGGCTCAAAAATAACAGTACCAGAGAACAGTATACAGCAATACATAGCCACCAAATGTAGGACTAACATAAATATGGTACAGATCAAAGAGAGCCAATACAATACCAGATGAGTAAATAATGATAGAGGAAGTGTGGGTGCGCCTGCCCCACGCGTTACGCCACCATGTGTGGCTTCATTAGGGATAAAATAACTGTGTACTGTTAAACATTTAAAAAATACCTTAATTTTTGGGAGATATCTTCTATGTTTTAGGCACATTAATTCTGAGCACATTTATGTGGGTCTGGGTCCTGAGACCCCCGTAAATTGCTCAAAAGACCCCTTAGAAGAAGTGCACGGCTCAGGAGACAGGACTACTTTCTACAGCATTGGCTCTGTGCTGTGTGCGCTCTTTTAAAAGAGCTTTTCAGCTATTTTGGGGAGTTTCAAGAACAGATTCCTCACCAATCTGCTCAGAATTACTGGGCATAAAACAATAAATTCTCCCAAAAGTTTAGTTACTTTTTGAGGAGCACTTTGATCTGCCCTGAGAAGAGCAGATGAAAGTATTGCAGTGCGCATGCGCAGGACCTGAATGCCGGCTACTGTGGAAGACGTAGAATGCATCATGCACCCAGAATTTAGAAGAAGGAGGACAAAGATAGCTGAAAGAAGAGGCGCCGCTATTGGAGAATGGAGACACCCATCCGACCAGTCTGCACCGCATCGCCCTTTAGGTGAGTATTATAAGGTGATTGTTATGTTCTACACAGCAGCCTGGGGTCTTATCTACAGCATGTTAGAATGCTGTATATAAGAGCCCACTAGTGGTGGCCGCAGCTTATAGTCACCAAATCTGGTGACAGGTTCCCTTTAAAGAAGCACTCTGGTCATTTTTTTTCCCTAAAAAATTATTGTTCAGCTCACCTTTCTTCCTATGCCACAAAATCCGAGGGGTGCTCGTGGTCCGCTGGTCAGGGGGAGATCAGTGGTCATTTTAGATAAAACTCTTTATGAAAGAGAAATATCCACCATACTAAATGACCACTCTACCTAAAGGCATTTGAACGATGACCCAACAAATATTTTTTCTATCAAATAACAGAATATTCTACAACAAGGTTATGATTGGGGGATTCTAAACAAGAAAAACTAGGAATACCTCATGGTGGATACTCCTATTTGCCACATCTTTCAGAGTCTACCCAAAGTTCACAAGGATACCTTCCCCCTTCCATTAAGACCCATTGTTGCTAGCATGGGATCACTAACCAGCCACCTTTCAGATTGGTTAGACAATATTTTACAACCGCTCATGAAGCGCACCGTCGTTTACATAAAGGACACAAAAAGCCTCCTCCAGAATCTTAGGGAGATGAAATGGACTGAACACTCCTTTTGGATTACTAGCGACGTAGTTTCACTCTATCCCTGTATTCCCCATGACGAAGCTTTACAAGCCCTATTTTTCCATCTTGATAAATATAGCACCCTGGATGACATCCATAAAGAATTTATTATTACAGTAACTGGTTATCTACTTAAACATAATTTCTTCCAGTTTAATGGAATATATTATTTACAAATCACAGGATGCCCTATGGGAGCTAGTTTGTCATGCGCTCTTGCAAACTTATACATGGCATACTGGGAAGAACAATACATACATACCGCAAACAATCCATTCCTCACACACATCTGGTCACACATGTACGCTAGGTACATAGGTGACCAGATGTTTATCTGTGATCATAAAACAGATATCACTCCACAGGAGTTTATCAAATCATTGAGCACATATCTGAACAACAATAACTTGAATCTGCAGTTTTCAGTTAATCTATTTTCCCATTCTGCCCCTTTTCTTGACATACAACTATCAGGTAATTCCAAAACAGATAATATCGAGACAATTCTGTACAGGAAAGAGATCAGTGGAAACACCACCTTACATGCGGTTAGTTGTCAAACTCCACACACACTACTCAATTTACCGGTAGGCGAATTCCCTCAGGGCCAAGAAGCTATGTTCCTCTGAAACCTCCTTTTCCACAGAAGCCAAGAACATCAGGAGTAGGTTGAAGAGGAGAGGGTATACCGACCATTCTTTGCATAGAGCACTAAGCATCTCTAGAACTAGGTCACGTAATTATCTACTGAGGGATAAATCTAAGAATAATACCTATACTGAACGTGTTACCTTTTCCACCCCATATAGCCGGGATTTTTTCAACATCAAAACAATTTTTTTACAATACATTGCTCTCTTACAGCAGGATAGAGAATTAAATCATAAACTCTAACAAGGTGTCAATATTGTGGCTACAAAAGCTAAAACTATAGGTAACATCATGTCACCTGGCTTATACCCAGCTGTGAAACCCAGCAAAACATGGTTGAGCACTACAGGCTCCCATGCGCGTCACAACGATGTGGTCTATGCTAATACATGCATAGTATGAAACAGTTTCCAGGAGCCAATGGGGAAATTTTCAAAATTACTTCTTTTATCAACTGCTCATCATCACATGTAGTATATAGAGCCTCTTGCCTTATCTACAATAAAAATTATATAGGATATACAATCCAGATCTCTTAGAACACGCATATCAGAACACATTAGAACCGCTTTAGAATCATCAATTACTACAGCAGGCAATATGTAGAAAAAACGCTCCTCATTGGGGCTCACTAAAGATTTTCAGGATTTACATGATGGGGTTTTTACCTCCTTAAAGGTGGCAGATATTGAACACATTACCAGACCACCCAGAGGGAGTGACTGGTTTGCAGCTTTATTATACGCAGAGGCCAAATGGATCCTTAAATTAGACACCAGGCAACCATTAGGTCTTAATTTTCATTCAGATTTCCATTTTATCATTTAAATATACCTTTTGGGTTCTATTCTGCAACCAATTACCACCAGATGTGATCAAATTTAAAATTTGCAGATGAATATATCATTTTTTTTTTTTTACCCTGCAGGTCCCCCTAGAATTTATATTAATGAATGCATATAGGTAGAATAATTATTAATTGATTTATGGGAATTAGTTTATAACAATTTTGTAGTAAATAATTACAACTATTGGACTTTGTTATTTTATTGATACCCACAAATCTTTAAATAGGTCATAAACCTTTCCTTTTTCTGCATAAGCACAACCAATCTCTAGAATTTAAGGTCTAAAAACAGGAATTTTTTGATCCATCATAACAACGCAGAAACATATTTTAATTTAATACCTTTTTTTACCATATCCTATAGGCCTACTTTTCTCCTGGACAAGAAATGGTCCATATCCAACAGTTTGTCTCCCTTCTTTGCATAATATTTGAAAGTATTTTCTATATTTCTTATTACTTTCTTTCAGATTAATCATAAAATCATACACAATACACATACACTTTGCACATTTTTTTCATTTTATTTTTCATTCCTGGATAAGGAAGGTCATTATACTTTTTTTTTACTTTACTCCACTTCATTCCATTTTTACATTTTCAGTCCATTGAGTATATTATTCACACCTGTTTTCTATCCCTAACAAGGGTCACACCCTCAAACCTCTCTCACTCAGGTATTTGTCTGACATATAAACCTGGTATCATAGGCTGTATAGGTTATTTATGATTAAGGACTTATTGTTTTTATGTACTGGTCTGAAACACGTCAAGATCACCCATAATTTAATGTTCACCTTGCGGTTTTCTTCCGCGAATTTTAACATGCTTCAATAAAGAAATGTATTATATTTTACAGGAATTGGTGCTGGGTCCATACCTTCACGCCTTCTCTGCTTCATTTTTTCCCCTAAACCTGAGTAAATGTTAGTGTAGTGTAAGGTCTGTGATAATTCACTTACAGATCGCTGATTTCTCATGTACCTGACTCCATGATGACTTCACATCCACAGCTCGTCTCTGCAGACTTCCCTCTTCTCCGGTCTTCTGCAGCACATCTCACCATGGTGCCCCGAAAAATAGCAATGCCATTATAATATTCCTGAATAACAATACCTACAAATTCTGTGCCATAAATAAGCCCTATCCTGTGGACTGGAAAAAAAAAATTACTCCTCACTGTGCTCCCCGCAAAAGAACATTACTGCACACAATCCCTCTTAACGTACATGGCCTCCACACTATCCTCTCCTATAAAATAGTCCCACCACACCGTCCCCACTTATATACTATGACCGCAACTCTGCCCCCTAATAAAATAAAACGCCACACTGCTCTTTATAAATTATACCCATCAGACCTTTTTCAATTATAAAATATGATCTGCATATTGTCCTCACATCATGCTGCCCCCTCCTCACAATGTCCCATGCATGCTGCCCTTCTCCATATGGGGCTCTCACACTGCTCTTCTCCATACTGAGCCACCAATGCTGCTCCTTCTTAATGCGCTTTAAATGCTGCCTGCCCGTTCTCCATAATGACGCCTCCATGCTGCCCCACTCATGATACAGAGACCACTATGCTATCTCACGCCTAAGGGCTCGTTTCCACCTGCGATTTGCATGTGCAAGTGCAATCCAATAAAAAATCGGATTGCACTCGCACCAGTGTTAATCAATGAGCCAGTTTCCTCTTTCCTGTTATTTCTCCACACAAATCGTTCTCTCGGTGCAATCGCAGCATGCTGCGTTTTGCAATGAATCTCAGCTCACGCACTCCCAACATCCCACTGCAGTGCACGCAGAGACAGACAGCGGAGGAGAAAGTGCTTCCCCCATCTAATCCGCTCCTGTGATGCAATTGAAAGATCGCATCACAGTTGCATGACCCTCAGCTGACGCTCGCAGCAGAGGGTCATTAGCATATCGCTTCCGGAGCTCTCGCATCGGAAGCGGTACACAAGTGGAAAAGAGCCCTAATGCTGAGCACCCCCACACAACCTCACGTCTCATACGGAGTCCCCTAAATTGCTCCACTTCATACTGAGCCCACCCATGCTACCCCGTTTCCATACTGAGACCTCACACTGTCCCTGTTCATACTGAATCCCCATGCTAGCTCCTTTTCGATAATGAGCTCTCTATCCTTCCCCCTCTTTATACTTAATGCATTGATACACACGTCACTTCTGGGGTGGGGCACAAGTAGGGTCCCAAACCGTATCAAATAGTTGTAGAAACTTGGCACTCAAGATCAACGTGAATAGTGTTTTTTATTATAAAGAACTTGTAGGACCAGCACAAGCACATCATTGCCACATAGACAGCGGTGGACACCACGTCATACCGGACTACGCCGCTCGCCACACTACTATACTTTCTGAGGACCCTCTGCCTGCACTGATGAAGGTCTTTTGACCAAAACATCTATACTTGTGCTGGTCCTACAAGTTCATCACAATAAAAACCACTGTTCACATTGATCTTGAGTACAAAGTTTCTACATCTACCCTTCTCCATATGGAGAACCCCAACATACTGAGTCCTTACACTTTTCCCCATCGATTTTATCCTTTGCACTATCTTTCACTCTGTAAGCCTCCCTAAACCCACCATCTACAGCAATAGGCCCCCTAAACCCTCCTCTACATCAATAAGCTTTCTTATCCCCCCTCTACAGCAATAGGCTACCTAAACTTGCCATCTACACCAATAGGTTCCCTAAGCCCCCTTCTACAGCAATAGGCTTGTGGCGCCCCTGACGCTTCCGTCGCCACAGGAACATTGCACCCCAGCCAGAGGTGTGATGTCCCATCTTGAGTAAGGAAGAGAGTAAACGCCGGTCCACAAGCAACTCTGCACTACACCCATTGTTGGGCACACACAGGGACCAGAGACAGTGGCAGCAACCCACCCCCCCAGGCTGCATGCTGGGGGGCCGTAAGACCCATCCCTGCTCCAAAAGGGTAGAGCTTAGCAACTGGGTGGGTGGGAGGAGCGAGCCGAGAGTAGAGTAGAACAAGGAAGGTCAAGTTTCGTCAGTCTGCGGGAGGCAGAGGAGTCAGATTGAGTGAGGAGAGCTGAGAGGAGGAAGTGTGAGTTGAGAGGAGTTGAAGTGAGAAGAGACACAGCAAGAGAAAGCGACGCTTCCTGGTGGAGACCCTGAGGCACAGATAGGCTCAGGTGACACCACAGCAGAACACCACTGAGGGGATTCCAGGGCCACTGAACCGCTTTCAATTACAGGGCCTGTTCCACAGAAAGATCAGGTGGAGGGATCAAGCTGCACACAGGGGACGGTCCCTAGAAACTGGAGGAAGATAAGTCATTTCCAAAGGTGAAAACCGAGGCCCAGGGTGGTTGCAAGCGCCCAGGGCCACTGCCCACTGCAGAACGTCTGGGAAGAGGGCAAAGTTCCAGCTAGGCAAGCCCCCTTGTCCGGAAGCTGTAGTGGAGGCCAAGCCAGGTTCATCCAGCAAAGGCAAGGCTTAAAAGTCAGCTAAAGAGAGGGACACAATAGAAGGGTGCACCGGCTTTTATTCTCAGATCTACCCGGGATCGGCGGAGGTCCCTGACAGGGGGTTCCAGCAGTCCAAAGGCATCAGTGCACTACCAACCAGGAACTGTGAGTAAACAACTTGAAACTGCACCCTTGGTGTCGCCTCTATTATTTCGTCTGCACTGCACCATCTAATCTAGATCACCCTCATAGACTTTTACAAGCACCAACTGTTGCCCCGGGGCACCGCTCCACCTGTGGGGAGCAGGACCATCCAAGCTGCCATTCCATCAGCCCCGGCGGCCCCATCAGCAGCAGCGGCTTAATAGCCGCAAACCACAGGTGGCGTCACGAATATAAACTTTATGCACCCCCACTGAAGCCATATTAATTAACTCCCGCCAGGGCCACGGAGTCGGGCCCCGCCACCACTGACGACCCCCCGGACTAGTCCGGCCCGGCAAAGGGTGTCCCATAGCCCTTGGGTGAGCGAGTCAGGCTCCCCAAACCGCCCTCTACAGCAATAGGCCCCCTAAAACTTCCTCTACAGATATTGCCCCCCTAAACACCCCCACAGTAATAGGTCCCTTAAACCCCCCTCCTACAGCAATAGGACCCTAAACACTCCTTTTACAGCAATAGGCCCCGTAAACCTCATCTCTTACAGCTATACTCTTCATAAACACCCCTCCTACAGCAATAGGCTCCCTAAACACCCCTCCTACAGCAATAGACCCCCAAACTCTAAGACTATACTAACAGCCCAAGCTCCCCAACCACAGTATAGAGTCATAGGCCCCCTAATCCCCAGACTACAATAACAGGCCACCTAATCCTTAGTCTTTAGCCTCTGCCTGCCCTCCCCCGCAATCACCAGACTATAGCCTCTACTTGCCCCTCCCCCACAAGCCCGACTATATCCTATGCCTGCCCTTCCCCCACAAACCCCAGACTATAACCTCTGCCTGCCCCTGCGCCGCAATCCCCAGACTATAGTCTCTGCCTGCCCTTCCCTTGCAATCTCCAGATAATAGCCTCTGCCTGCCCCTCCTCCGCAATCCCCAAACTATAGCCTCTGCCTGCCCCTGCCCCTCAACCCCCCGACTATAGCCTCTGTCTGCCCCTCCCCCACAAACCTCACATTGGAGCCTCAAGGGAGACATTACACAGCAAAATGGGGGATATTACAACTTAGCATTGGGTACATTATACAGCAGCATGGGAGGAAATTACACAGCAGCATAGGGGAGATTACACCGCAGCATGGGGGACGTTATACATCAGAATAAAGGGATATTACACTGTAGCATGGTAGAAAATACACAGCAACATGGGGGATATTACAAAGCAGAATGGGGGATATTACACAGCGGCATGGGAGATAGTATTCAGCAAAATTGGAGACATTTTACAGCAGAATGGGTGATATCACACAGTAGAATGGGCAGGGCTGTATTTGGCCGTCATGCTGCCCTAGACACTTTATGTGGTCGCACCCTTTACTGAAAAAGTAAAATTATGATTTTGTGCGACATATATTTAAGACACTACTCTGTAACACACTTGAAAAAGTGCTAAAACGCCATAGGAATGAAAATCTGCACTTGCTGCGCATACGTTCAGTTTTATTTTGCTTATTTTAACAGCTTCAGGTTTTCAAAGACACTAAGTGGTTAAAACAGGTATTTGAACCATTTTTCATGCTGTTGTCACCAAGAAGTCGCTGACTAGTACTTAAAACAATTTCTATTTAAAAAAGATGCCAGTGTTTCCTAACCTGTCCTCCTCCTGAAAAACTCAATAGATTCACAGATGTGTAAAGGCCATGGTGTGCACACATCCAAACCGTTCACATTCCCTTCAGATAGTAGTTAAAGCGCTTGTACACAGACTACAGTTGGCTGAACCCGGAGATAGACAGGCTCGGCCGACAATCTGATTGTCAGAGGAGTGATGACCCAGCAGGTCCAATTTTGGACTGTGGATCCTTTTCTCTCTAAGAGATGAGCCACTGCCAGAGATGTGTAGTAGCGTCTGTCTCATAGAGAACACGACCATTCAACAAAGTGAACGCTCCTGTGTATGCGAGAATCAGGGAGACAGCTGCCAGCCGCATGATGGGACACCTATCTATAGTGTATGATAAATATAATGATCTACTAATAAACCTAATAAATTAGATATTGCTACATCTACACAAATACATCGCCAGAACCAACCTCAAATCACGATAACATTACCAGAACCACAATCTGTATATGACAACATCTCCAGAACCAACCTCAAATCACTACTACATTACGAGAACAATCATCTGCACACTGCTACATCACCAGAACCACGATCTGCACACTGCTACATTACCAGAACCGCCATTGGTATATGAATGCATAATCAGAACCAAGCTGAAATCCCTACTAAATCACCAGAACCATCATTGGTACATGACTACATTGCCAAAATCAAGCTGAAATCACTACTATGTCACCAGAACTAAAGCCAAACCAACATAAAATTGGCTGGCATGAAACTGCAGCTCCTAGTATGTATGTAACAAAAATAAAAGGATAGCAGGATTTGTTACCAGCCATCATCAAACTGTGGACAATACCAGAACTATAGTACTGTGAAACAATTAAAAAATACCTTAATTTTTGGGAGATATCTTCTATGTTTTAGGTACATTAATTCTGAGCACATTTATGTGGGTCTGGGTCCTGAGACCCCCGTAAATTGCTCAAAAGACACCTTAGTAGTGCACGGCTCAGGAGACAGGACTACTTTCTACAGCATTCGCTCTGTGCTGTGTGTGCTCTTCTAAAAGAGCTTTTCAGCTATTTTTGGAAGTTTCAAGAACAGATTCCTCACTAATCTGCTCAGAATTATTGGGCATAAAACAATAAATTCTCCCAAAAGTTTAGTTACTTTTTGAGGAGCACTTTGATCTGCCCTGAGAAGAGCTGATGAAAGTATTGTAGTGCGCATGCGCAGGACCTCAATGCCGGCTACTGTGGATGACGTAGAATGCATCATGCACCCAGGATTCAGAAGAAGGAGGACAAAGATAGCTGAAAGAAGAGGCGCCACTATTGGAAAATGGAGACACCCATCCGACCAGTCTGCACCGCATCGCCCTTTAGGTGAGTATTATAAGGTGATTGTTATGTTCTACACAGCAGCCTGGGGTCTTATCTACAGCATGTTAGAATGCTGTACATAAGAGCCCACTAGTGGTAGCCGCAGCTTATAGTCACCAAATCTGGTGACAGGTTCCTTTTAAAGAAGCACTCCGTTCATTTTTTTTCCCTAAAAAATTATTGTTCAGCTTACCTTTCTTCCTATGCCACAAAATCCGAGGGGTGCTCGTGGTCCGCTGGTCAGGGGGAGATCAGTGGTCATTTTAGATAAAACTCTTTATGAAAGAGAAATATCCACCATACTAAATGACCACTCTACCTAAAGGCATTTGAACGAGGACCCAACAAATATTTTTTCTACCAAATTACAGAATATTCTACAACAAGGTTAAGATTGGGGGATTCTAAACAAGAAAACCTAGGAATACCTCATGGTGGATACTCCTATTTGCCCCATCTTTCAGAGTCTACGCAAAGTCTACCCATCTAATCCGCTCCTGTGATGCAATCGAGAGATCGCATCACAGTTGCATGACCCTCAGCTGACGCTCGCAGCAGAGGGTCATTAGCATATTGCTTCCGAAGTTCTCGCATCAGAAGCGGTACACAAGTGGAAAAGAGCCCTAATGCTGAGCACCCCCATACATACGGAGTCCCCTACATTGCTCCACTCCATACTGAGACCTCACACTGCGCCTGTTCATACTGAATCCCCATGCTAGCTCCTTTTCGATAATGAGCTCCCAATCCTTCCCCCTCTCTATACTTAATGCATTGATACACACGTCACTTTTGGGGTGGTGCACAAGTAGGGTCCCAAACCTTATCAAATAGTTGTAGAAACTTGGCACTCAAGATCAACGTCAATAGTCGTTTTTATTATAAAGAACTTGTAGGACCAGCACAAGCACATCACTGCCACATAGACAGCGGTGGACACCATGTCATACCGGGCTACGCCGCTCGCCATGCTACTATACAGTCATATGAAAAAGTTTGGGCACCCCTATTAATGTTAACCTTTTTTCTTTATAACAATTTGGGTTTTTGCAACAGCTATTTCAGTTTCATATATCTAATAACTGATGGACTGAGTAATATTTCTGGATTGAAATGAGGTTTATTGTACTAACAGAAAATGTGCAATCCGCATTTAAACAAAATTTGACCGTTGCAAAAGTATGGGCACCCTTATCAATTTCTTGATTTGAACACTCCTAACTACTTTTTTACTGACTTACTAAAGCACTAAATTGGTTTTGTAACCTCATTGAGCTTTGAACTTCATAGGCAGGTGTATCCAATCATTAGAAAAGGTATTTAAGGTGGCCACTTGCAAGTTGTTCTCCTATTTGAATCTCCTATGAGGAGTGGCATCATGGGCTCCTCAAAACAACTCTCAAATGATCTGAAAACAAAAATTATTCAACATAAATGTTCAGGGGAAGGATACAAAAAGTTGTTTCAGAGATTTAAACTGTCAGTTTCCACTGTGAGGAACATAGTAAGGAAATGGAAGAACACAGGTACAGTTCTTGTTAAGCCCAGAAGTGGCAGGCCAAGAAAAATATCAGAAAGGCAGAGAAGAAGAATGGTGAGAACAGTCAAGGACAATCCTATGCCTGCCCCTCCCCCGCAATCCCCAGACTAAAGCCTTTACCTGCTCCTCCCTCGCAATCCTGACTATAGCCTATGCCTGTCCCTCCCTCACAATCCTCAGACTATAACCTCTGCCTGCCCCTCCCGTGCAATCCCCAAACTATAGCCTCTGCCTGCCCCTCCCCCACAAACCTCACATTGGAGCCTCATGGGAGACATTACACAGCAGAATGAAGGATATTACAACTTAGTATGGAGTACATTATATAGCAGCATGGGAGGAAATTACACAGCAGCAGGGGACAATATACGGCAGAATGGGGGATATTACCAAGCAACATGTGGGACATTATACAGCAGAATGTGGGATATTACAAAGGAAAATGGGGTATATTAAACAACAGCATAGGGGACATTACACAGCAGCATGGGGGATATTACACAGCTTTATGAAGGACATTATACAGCAGAATGTAATATACCCCTAATGTAACAAGGCGGACATTACATAGCAAAATGGGGGGACATTACACAGCAGAATGGGGGATATTACAAAGTAGAATGGGCGATATTACACAGCAGAATGGGGCATATAAAACAGCAGCATGGGATATATTACACAGCAGAATGTTGATTTTCCACAAAAGCATGGGAGTCATACAGCAGAATGACAGATATTACACAGTAGCAAGGAGGACATTATACAGCAGTAGACATTACACAACAGAATGGGGGATAGTTCAATGAAGCATTGGGGATATTATACAGCAGCATGGGAGAAATTACACAGAAGCATGGGGAAGATTACAGAGGAACATGGGAGACATTATACAGCAGAATGGGCTATATTACACTGCAGCATAAGGGACATTACACAGCAGCATGGGGGACATTACACAGCAACATGGGGGAAAGTATAAGGCACAGTAGGGGAATATTACAATATCAGAAGGTGGCCCGATTTTAATGCATCGTGTATTCTAGAATTTATTGTGTAGTTAATGTATGATTTTTGTTATATATATATATATATATATATATATATAGATGTTGTTGTGTGTAGTTACCAAGTGTTTGTGAAGGGCGCTGTAAATGTTCTGGGTGTTTTCTGGATGTGGCGGTGTGAGAGAGCGGTGTTGTTTGTGTGTTGCGTTGTTTGTGGAGCACTGAGTGTATGTTGTGCTGTGAGTGTTGTGCGATTTGTGTGGGTGTGTGTGTGTGGTGCTGTGTGTGGGGTGTGTTATGATCCGGAACCATGGAAGACAACCATAAATCATTGGTAAAAGGTGACAAGAGCATTGCAACTAATCTGGCCGCCATCCCCTTACTAACCATCACAACTAGAAGTAGCCGAGGGGTGAACTAACATCCTGTGCACCGCGAACCCAGCCGGAGAACTAGCTATCCTAAAGGAAGGAAAGATGAATAACTCTCTGCCTCAGAAAATAGATAAAGAATAGCAAGCCCCCCACATTCAAAGACTGCGGTGATATAGGAAAACACAATACACAGATAGATGATAGGATTAGCAAAAGGTGAGCCCCTACTGATTAAATAGGACAGGACAGGAAAGGGACTGATGGTGGCCAGAGAAAAACCCTGCAAAAATCCAACAACCTGATAGTACAAAAAAGCCCTCAGATCGCTACATCTGAACTCTGTCCTATACCAGGCGCTCTTGTCATACCAATGAACAGAAATCAGGAGCCATTACAAATTCAAGAAGCAACAAACACATGGACTTATAGGAGCAATACTCCAAACATAGCTGCAGGGAGCTTTCCAGCTAAGCAACTGAGAGGGAAGATCCCTGCATGCAAATAAACTGAAAACAACCACAGCAAATGACAAACTCAAATAAGAACAAAAAGAACCAAACAAAAATAAAGAGACAAGCACTTATCTGGGGTTGATGTGGTCTGGAGCAGGATGAAGCAGGCTGGTGAACAAAGAACAACTGACATCCGGCATAGCCTGCTATCAGACCAGGGTTTAAATAAGCAGAGAGTTAGCAATGGAAACACCCATTGCTCAACACACCTGGACTCTGTCCAAACCATTCCTGGCCACAAGAGGGAGCCTCACAGCAGCCAAAGCATAACTGACATTCACAACAGGGGTGTGTGTGTGTTTTGGGGGGATGTATGTTTTGTGCAGTGTGTGTGTTGGAGGAGTAGTCCTGGGAAGAGAGGGGGATAATAGGAGGAGCAGTCCTGGGGGAAGAGGAGTATAATAGGAGGAGTAGTCCTGTGGAGAGAGGAGGATAATAGAATGAGCAGCAGTCCTGGGGGAAGAGGAGTATAATAGGAGGAGTAGTCCTGGGGAGAGAGGAGGATAATAAAAGAAGTAGCCCTGGGGGGAGGAGTCTAATAGGAGTAGTCCTGGAGGTGAGGAGTATAATAGGAGGAGTAGTCCTGGGGGGAGGAGTATAATAGGTGGAGTAGTCCTGGGGGGAGGTGTCTAATAGGTTGAGAAGTCCTGAGGGGAGGTATATAGGTGCCCAATGTGTGTGGGGGGCGTGGCCGAGCGGGCAAAGCATGTGGGGGCGTGGCCGAGTTAACAAGGTGTGTGGGGGACATAGACGAGCAGGCACAGTGTGTGGGGGCGTGGCCAAGCAGGCACAGTGTGCGGGAGGCATGGCCAGGTCGAGCCAAGCGGCCAATGCGTGAGGGGGCGTGGCCAGGCAGAGCCAAACGACCAATGCGCGTGGGGGGCGTGGCCGGGCCGAGCCGAGCAGCCAATGCGAGGGTTGTCACTGTAATAACTCATTTTGGAGCAAGACAGACAGACTGACAGAATAAGGCAATTATATATATAGATAACGTGGCGGACATTACACAACAACATGGGGAACATTATAAAGCAACATTGAGACATTACAAAGCAGAATGGGGCATATTACACAGCAGCATGGGAGACATAACACAGCAGAATGTGGTATATTACAAAGCAGAATGGGGATATTACAGAGCAGCAAGGGTTTATTATACAGCAAAATTGGAGAAATTATACAGCAAAATTGGGGATGCTACACAGCAGAATGGGAAATAATACAGAGCAGCATTGGCTATGTTACAAAGCAGAATGGGAGAGATTACACAGCAGCATGGGAATACTACACAGCAGCATCAAAGACATACAGCAGAATGGCAGATCTTACACAGTAGCATGGAGGATATTATACAGCAGAATGGGGGATATTACACAGCACCAAGGGGGATATTACACAGCAAAATGGGGACATTATACAGCAGCATTGGGTAGATTATACAGCAGCGTGAGGTAAATTACACAGCAGCATAGGGACAATGTACACAATATACATATAATGGGGGACATTACTCAACAACATGGGAGACATTATACAGCAGAATGGGGGATATTACACAGCAGCATTGGGTACATTATACACCAGCAACAGGAGAAATTACATGGCAGCATGGGGGACATTAACCCCTTAACGACCGCGGGCAGTAAGTTTACGTCCTAGCGGTCATAAGGTTACTGCCCACGGTCTTCCGGCGGCAGCATGCCGCGATCGGCGCACATCTCAGCTGATTTTCACAGCTGAGATGAGTGCCTGCTAGGCACGAGCAGAATCGTTATCTGCTCGTGCCGTTTAACCCCTGAAATGGTGCTGTCATTATGTGACAGCGCCATTATAAACGCGATCGCTGTAAAGTTTTACTTACCGCCCGATGCCGGAAGTCACGCGACATGTCACGTGACTTCCGGTCGTTGTCATGGTATCACATGGTGATGTGATGACTCCTATGCTAGACATGAACCACTTTCAGTTTCACTATTACCGGAGGCCAGTGAAGCAGGAAGTGACCGTATCTGCTGTTTACAGCTGTATAGCTGTGATCAGCAGATAGTGCAGAGCGATCGGATTGCTGCAGAATGGCGGATAATAAAAAGTAGCATGGAGGACGTTATACCGCAGAATGGGGGATATTACACAGAAGCATGGGAAACATTGTACAGCAGACTGAGTCATATTAAAAAGCAGCATAAGGGACATTACACAGCAGCATGGGGTACATTACACAGCAGCATAGAGAACATGACAGAGGAGCATGGGAGACATTATAAAGCAGAATGGGGGTATATTACACAGCAGCATAGGGGAGATTACACCGCAGCATGGGGAACATTAAGCAACAGCATGTGGGACATTACACAGCTACATGGGAGACAATATACAGCAGAATAAGGGATATTACACATCAGCAAAAGGGAACATTACACAGCAGCTTTTGGAACATTACACAGCAACCAGGGGGATATTACACTGTAGCATGGGGAACATTACACAGAAATATTTAGGGACACCATACAGCAGAATGGGAGATATTACAAAGCAAAAAGTGGGATATATTACACAGCAGCATGGGAGACATTATACATTATACAGAATAATGGGGGTATTACATAGGAGCATGGGATACATACAGCAGAATGCCAGATATTACACAGTAGCATGGAGGACATTATACAGTAGAATGGGGAACAAAAGACAGCAGAATAGGGTTTATTATACTGCACCATGGGGTATATTATCACTGAGCCATAGATCCTGAAAAATGAGAATGCTACGGGAATATGGCGTAAAACGTTCGCCACTTTATTCAGAAAAAATTCCGATTTTTTTTAACCCATTATATAAAAGTAAACCTATACATGTTTGGTGTCTACAAACTCGCACTGACCCGAGGCATCACACCCAATCATCGGTTTTACCATACAGTGAACACAGTGAATAAAATGTCTCAAAAACAATAGTACTATCGCACTTTTTTGCAATTTTTCTGCATTTGGAATTTTTTTGCCGTTTTCCAGTACACTGTATGGTAAAATGTATGATTTAATTTAGAAGTACAGCTCGTTCCGTAAAAAATGAGCCCTCATATGACCATATTGACTGAAAAATAAAAAAAGTTACGTCTCTCAGAAGAAGAATGGCGAAAAAAAACGGAAAGCGAAAAATCGGCCAGTCGTGAAGGGGTTAAAAAGCAGAATGTGGGATATTATACTGCCGCATGGGTGACATTATGCAGCGGAATGGGGATATGACACAGCAGCATGGGGAATATCACATAAGAGCATGGGAAACATTATACAGCAGAATGGAGATATTACACAGAGAGATG
Organism: Anomaloglossus baeobatrachus; assembly: GCF_048569485.1. Classification (NCBI taxonomy): domain Eukaryota; kingdom Metazoa; phylum Chordata; class Amphibia; order Anura; family Aromobatidae; genus Anomaloglossus; species Anomaloglossus baeobatrachus. Next base: position 464,835,020 of record NC_134353.1, read on the forward strand.
GGAAGCATGCTGCAGAATGGCAGATAATACACAGTAGCATGGATACAGCAGAACGGGGGGATATTACATAGCTACATGGGGAACATTATACAGTTGAATGGGGGATATTACACAGCAGCATGAGGGACATTATACAGCAGAATGGGGATATTACAAAGCAGCATGGGGGACATTACAGAGCAACATGGGGGATATTATACAACATATTTGGGGTATATTACACAGTAACATAGGGAAAATTACAGAGCAACATGGGGGACATTATACAGCAGGATATTACAAAGCAGAATGTTGGATGTTACACAGCAGCATGGGGGATATTACACAAGAGCATGGGAGATATTACACAGCAGAATGTGGATATTACACAGAAAGATGGGAGGCATGCTGCAGAATGGCGGATAATAAAACGTAGCATGGAGGACGTTATACAGCAGAATGGGGGATATTACACAGAAGCATGGGAAACATTGTACAGCAGAATGAGGCATATTAAAAAGCAGCGTAAGGGACATTACACAGCAGCATGGGGTACATTACACAGCAGCATAGAGAACATGACAGAGGAGCATGGGAGACATTATAAAGCAGAATGGGGGTATATTACACAGCAGCATAGGGGAACATTACGGAACAGCATGTGGGACATTACACAGCTACATGGGAGACATTATACAGCAACATAGGGGATATTACACATCAGCAAAGGGAACATTACATAGCAGCTTTTGGAACATTACACAGGAACCAGTGGGATATTATACAGCAGAATAGGGGATATTACACTGTAGCATGGGGAACATTACACAGAAATATTTGGGGACACCATACAGCAGAATGGGAGATATTACAAAGCAAAAAGTGGGATATATTACACAGCAGCATGGGAGACATTATACAGAAGAATGGGGGTATTACATAGGAGCAAGGGATACACACAGCAGAATGACAGCTATTACACAGTAGCATGGAGGAGATTATACAGTAAAATGTGGAACATATAACAGCAGAATAGGGTTTATTATACTGCACCATGGGGTATATTATCCAGAAGAATGGGGGATAGTACACAGCAGCATTGCGGACATTACATAGCAGCATGGGGGACATTTTACAGCAGAATGCCAGATATTACGAAACAGAATGGGGATATTACACAGCTGCATGGGGGATATTACATAGCAGAATGGGGGATATTATACAGCAGCATGGGGATATTACACAGCAAAATGGAGATTTTACGCAGCAGCATGGGAGACATACGGCAGAGTGCAGATATTACACAGTAGCATGGAGAACATTATACAGCAGTAGGGGGGACATTACAAAGCAGAATGGGGGATAGTACACTGCAGCATGGGGGATATACAGTAGAATGGGGTATATTACACAACAGCATTGGGTACATTATACAGCAGCATGGGAGTGAATTACACAGCAGCATTGGGTACATTATACACCAGCATTGGGTACATTACACATTAGCATAGGGAACATGACAGAGGAGAATGGGGGTATATTACACAGCAGCATAGGGGAGATTACACCGCAGCATGGGGGACATTACACAGCAACATGGGGGACATTATACAGCAGAATAGAGGGATATTACACAGTAGCATGGAGGACATTATACAGTAAAATGGGGAACATAAGACAGCAGGATAGGGTATATTATACTGCAACATGGGGTATATTATACAGAAGAATGGGGGATAGTACACAGCAGCATTGCGGACATTATATAGCAGCATAGGGGACATTTTACAGCAGAATGCCGGATATTACATAGCAGCATGAAGGACATTATACAGCAAAATTGGAGACGTTATACACCAGAATGGGGGATATTAGAAAGCAGAATGGGGCATATTGCACAGCGGCATGGGATATATTACACAGCAGTATGGGAGATATTACACAGCATAATTGGGGATATTACACAGCAGCATGGGGATATTACACAGCAAAATGGAGATTTTACACAGCAGCATAGGAGACATACAGCAGAGGGCAGATATTACACAGTAGCATGGAGAACATTACACAGCAGTAGGGGGGACATTACACAGCAGAACGGGGGATAGTACACTGCAGCATAGGGGATATACAGTAGAATGGGGTATATTACACAACAGCATTGGGTACATTATACAGCAGCATGGGGGTGAATTACACAGCAGCATTGGGTACATTACACATTAGCATAGGGAACATGACAGAGGAGAATGGGGGTATATTACACAGCAGCATAGGGGAGATTACACCGCAGCATGGGGGACATTACACAGCAGCATGGGGGACATTACACAGCAACATGGGGGATATTACAAAGCAGAATGGGGGCTATTACACAGCGGCATGGGAAATATTATTCAGCAAAATTGGAGACATTTTACAGCAGAATGGGGGATATTACACAGTAGCATGGATAGGGCTGTATTTGGCAGTCATGCTGCCCTAGACACTTTATGTGGTCGCATCCTTTACTGACAACGTAAAATTATGATTTTGTGCACGCGACATCTATTTAAGACACTACTCTAACACACTTGAAAAAGTGCTAAATGCCATAGGAATGAAGATCTGCACTTGCTGCGCATACGTTCAGTTTTATTTTGCTTATTTTAACAGATTCAGGTTTTCAAAGACACCAAGTGGTTAAAACAGGTATTTGAACCATTTTTCATGCTGTTGTCACCAAGAAGTCGCTGACTAGTACTTAAAACAATTTCAATTTAAAAAAAATGCCAGTGTTTCCTAACCTGTCCTCCTCCTGAAAAACTCAATAGATTCACAGATATGTAAAGGCCATGGTGTGCACACACCCAAACCGTTCATATTCCCTTCAGATTAAGTAGTTAAGGCGCTTGTACACAGACTACAAATGGCTGAACCCACAGATAGACAGGCTCGGCCGACAATCTAATTGTCAGAGGTGTGATGACCCAGCAGGTCCAATTTTGGACTGTGAATCCTTTTCTCTCTAAGAGGTGAGCCACTGCCAGAGATGTATAGTAGCAGGAGACAGCTGCCAGCCGCATGATGGGACACCTGTCTATAGTGTATGGGAGTCATGGAGATAGCTACCAGCCAAAATGATGGGACACCTGTGTATAGTGTATGGGAGAGTCAGGCAGGATAACTGCCAGCCGCATGATGGGACACCTATCTATAGCGTATGGGAGATATAATGATCTACTATTAAATCTAAGAAATTAAATATTGCTACATCTACACAAATACATCACCAGAACCAACCTCAAATCACTACTACATCACGAGAACCACCATCTGCACACTACTGCATCACCAAAACCACGATCTGCACACTGCTACATTAGCAGAACCGCCATTGGTATATGAATGCATAATCAGAACCAAGCTAAAATCACTACTACATCACCAGAACCATCATTGGTACATGACTACATTACCAAAATCAAGCTCAAATCACTACTACGTCATCAGAACTAAAGCTAACCCAACATAAAATTGTCTGGCATGAAACTGCAGCTCCTAGTATGTATGTAACAATAATAAGGAGATACCAGGATTTGTTACCAGCCATCATCAGACTGCGGACAATACAGGAACCATAGTACTGTTAAACATTCAAAAAATACATTAATTTTTGGGAGATATCTTCTATGTTTTAGGTACATTAATTCTGAGCACATTTATGTGGGTCCGGGTCCTGAGACCCCCGTAAATTGCTCAAAAGACTCCTTAGAAGTGCACGGCTCAGGAGACAGGACTACTTTCTACAGCATTTGCTCTGTGTTGTGTGTGCTCTTCTAAAAGAACTTTTCAGCTATTTTGGGGAGTTTCAAGAACAGATTCCTCACCAATCTGCTCAAAATTATTGGGCATAAAACAAAAAATTCTCCCAAAAGTTTAGTTACGTTTTGAGGAGCACTTTTATCTGCCCTGAGTAGGGCAGATCAAAGTATTGTAGTGCGCTTGCGCTGGACCTCAATGCTGGCTACTGTGGATGACGTAGAATGCATCATGCACCCAGGATTCAGAAGAAGGAGGACAAAGATGGCCGAAAGAGGAGGCGTTGCTATTGGAGAATGGAGACACCCATCCGACCAGTCTGCACCGCATCGCCCTTTAGTTGAGTATTATAAAGTGATTGTTATGTTCTACACAGCAGCCTGGGCTCTTATCTACAGCATGTTAGAATGCTGTACATAAGAGCCCACTAGTGGTGGCCGCAGCTTATAATCACCAAATCTGGTGACAGGTTCTCTTTAAAGAAGCACTCCGGTCATTTTTTTCCACTAAAAACTTATAGTTCAGCTCACCTGTCTTCCTATGCCACAAAATCCGAGGGGTGCTCGTGGTCCGCTGGTCAGGTGGGTCAGTGGTCATTTTATATAAAACTCTTTATGAAAGAAATAACCACCATACTAAATGACAACTCTACCTAGAGGTGTTTGAATGGGGACCCAACAAATATTTTTTCTACCAAATAACAGAATATTCTACAACAAGGTTATGATTGGGGGATTCTAAACAAGAAAACCTAGGAATACCTCATGGTGGATACTCCTATTTGCCCCATCTTTCAGGGTCTACCCAAAGTTCACAAGGATACCTTCCCCCCTCCGTTAAGACCCATTGTTGCTAGCACGGGATCGCTAACCAGCCACCTTTCAGATTGGTTACACAATATTTTACAACCGCTCATGAAGCGCACCGTCATTTACATAAAGGACACAAAAAGCCTCCTCCAGAATCTTAGGGAGATGAAATGGACTGAACACTCCTTTTGGATTACTTGCGACGTAGTTTCACTCTATCCCTGTGTTCCCCATGACGAAGGTTTACAAGCCCTATTTTTCCATCTTCCATATAGCACCCTGGATGACATCCATAAAGAATTTATTATTACAGTAACTGGTTATCTACTTAAACATAATTTCTTCCAGTTTAATGGAATATATTATTTACAAATCACAGGATGCCCTATGGGAGCTAGTTTGTCATGCGCTCTAGCAAACTTATACATGGCATACTGGGAAGAACAATACATACATACCGCTAACAATCCATTTCTCACACACATCTGGTCACACATGTACGCTAGGTACATAGATGACCAGATGTTTATCTGTGATCATAAAACAGATATCACTCCACAGGAGTTTATCAAATCATTGAGCACATATCTGAACAACAATAATTTGAATCTGCGGTTTTCAGTTAATCTATTTTACCCTTTCTGCCCCTTTTCTTGACATACAACTATCAGGTAATTCCAAAACAGATGATATCGAGACAATTCTGAACAGGAAAGAGATCAGTGGAAACACGACCTTACATGCAGTTAGTTGTCAAACTCCACACACTCTACTCAATTTACCGGTAGGCGAATTCCTCAGGGACAAGAGGCTATGTTCCTCTGAAACCTCCTTTTCCACAGAAGCCAAGAACATCAGGAGTAGGTTGAAGAGGAGAGAGTATACCGACCATTATTTGCATAGAGCACTAAGCATCTATGGAACTAGGTCACGTGATGATCTACTGAGGGATAAATCTAAGAATAATACCTATATTGAACGTGTTACCTTTTTCACCCCATATAGCTGGGATTTTTTCAACATCAAAACAATTTTTTTACAATACATTGCTCTCTTACAGCAGGATAGAGAATTAAATCATAAACTCTCACAAGGTGTCAATATTGTGGCTACAAAAGCTAAAACTATAGGTAACATCATATCACCTGGCTTATACACAGCTGTGAAACCCAGCAAAACATGGTTGAGCACTACAGACTCCCATGCGCGTCACAACGATGTGGTCTATGCTAATACATGCATAGTACGAAACAGTTTCCAGGAGCCAATGGGGAAATTTTCAAAATCACTTCTTTTATCAACTGCTCATCATCACGTGTAGTATATAGAGCCTCTTGCCTTATCTACAATAAAAATTATATAGGATGTACATCCAGATCTCTTAGAACACGCATATCAGAACACATTAGAACCCCTTTAGAATCATCAAATACTACAGCAGGCAATATGCAGAAAAAACGCTCCTCATTGGGGCTCACTAAACATTTTCAGGATTTACATGATGGGGTTTTTACCTCCTTAAAGGTGGCAGATATTGAACACGTTACCAGACCACCCAGAGGGAGTGACTGGTTTGCAGCTTTATTATACGCAGAGGCCAAATGGATCCTTAAATTAGACACCAGGCAACCATTAGGTCTTAATTTTCATTCAGATTTCCATTTTATCATTTAAATATACCTTTTGGGTTCTATTCTGCAACCAATTACCACCAGATATGATTCAATTTATAATTTGCAGATGAAATATATCACTTTTTTTTTTTTTACCATGCAGGTCCCCCTAGAATTTATATTAATGAATGCATATAGGTAGAATAATTATTAATTGATTTATGGGAATTAGTTTATAACAATTTTGTAGTAAATAATTACAACTATTGGACTTTGTCATTTTATTGATACCCACAAATCTTTAAATAGGTCAGAAACCTTTCCTTTTTCTACATAAGCACAACCAATCTCTAGAATTTAAGGTCTAAAAACAGGAATTTTTTGATCCATCATAACAATGCAGAAACATATTTTAATTTAATACCTTTTTTTTCCCATATCCTATAGGCCTAGTTTTCTCCTGGACAAGAAATGGTCCATATCCAACAGTTTGTCTCCCTTCTTTACATAATATTTGAAAGTATTTTCTATATTTCTTATTACTTTCTTTCAGATTAATCATAAAATCATACACAATACACATACACTTTGCACATTTTTTTCATTTTTCATTCCTGGATAAGGAATTTCATTATACTTTTTTTTTACTTTACTCCACTTCATTCCATTTTCACATTTTCAGTCCATTGAGTTAATATTATTCACACCTGTTTTCTATCCCTAACAAGGGTCACACCCTCAAACCTCTCTCACTCAGGTATTTGTCTGACATATAAACCTGGTATCATAGGCTGTATAGGTTATTTATGATTAAGGACATATTGTTTTTATGTACTGGTCCGAAACACGTCAAGATTACCCATAATTTACTGTTCACCTTGCGGTTTTCTTCCGCTAATTTTAACATGCTTCAATAAAGAAATGTTTTATATTTTACAGGAATTGGTGCTGGGTCCATACCTTCACGCCTTCTCTGCTTCATTTTTTCCCCTAAACCTGAGTAAATGTTAAACACCAATAAATGGCCAAAATCATATATTAGCTAACTCTGAAGTAAGAACAATAACCTATAAAGAACAGAGTGGATAGCAAAAAGGTAGAATCAAATAATATAATATCTTTATTGAAAAATTATCAGCAAAGTAAAAAACACTAACAAACAAAAAAAGAAAGAAAAAGGGGATAAACCATGAAAATTATTTCCATCCATAAGCAACCCAAAAGCACAATTGTATCACCAATACATAATGGATAAATATATATATATTTTTTGACCACTAGGGGTCCTCAATATAAGATTAAATATAGCACTCCTCTTCAGTCAGTATATAAAGCAATAAATCAGATATATGGGACAAATCCACCTGTGCAAATAAGGCAAGAAGTAGATAAAATGCACTATATGGGCTGTGTTTTAATAGCAAGCTAGAAAAGTATAAATGGCACTGCAAATATATAATATATTGCACCAACCCAAAGATGACAAATAGCAGCAGAAAGATGATAATTATTGCACTGACCCAGAGCACCGAAAACCAGCGGTTTTAGCAGCAACAGGACAAGTAATATTGCATTAGCCCGAGGTTCAAAGATGCTGCCACAAAAGCATGAAGAGGCCAGGGGATACAAAGTGATTATTGCACTGACCCAGAGCACCGAAAACCAGCGGTTTTAGCAGCAACAGGACAAATAATATTGCATTAGCCCGAGGTTCAAAGATGCAGCCACAAAAGGATGAAGAGGCCAGGGGATACAAATGCAGCCATACGATCCAGTGTCAGGCGGCCAGAATAAAGTGCATGGAGCTTGGAGAAAATAAATACCCTAACGCGCGTTTCGCCAGAGGCTTCTTCTAACAAGGGTCACACCCTCAAACCTCTCTCTCACTCAGGTATTTGTCTGACATATAAACCTGGTATCATAGGCTGTATAGGTTATTTATGATTAAGGACTTATTGTTTTTATGTACTGGTCCGAAACACGTCAAGATCACCCATAATTTAATGTTCACCTTGCGGTTTTCTTCCGCTAATTTTAACATGCTTCAATAAAGAAATGTTTTATATTTTACAGGAATTGGTGCTGGGTCCATACCTTCACGCCTTCTCTGCTTCATTTTTTCACAGATCGCTGATTTCTCATGTACCTGACTCCATGATGACTTCACATCCACAGCTCGTCTCTGCAGACTTCCCTCTTCTCCGGTCTTCTGCAGCACATCTCACCATGGTGCCCCGAAAAATAGCAATGTCATTATAATGTTCCCGAATAACAATACCTACAAATGCTGTGCCATAAATAAGCCCTATGCTGTGGACTGGAAAAAAAAAAAAATACTCCTCACTGTGCTCCCCGCAAAAGAATATTACTGCACACAATCCCTCTTAACGTACATGGCCTCCACACTATCCTCTCCTATAAAATATTCCCACCACACCGGCCCCACTTATATACTATGACCGCAACTCTGCCCCCTAATAAAATAAAATGCCACACTGCTCTTTATAAATTATACCCATCACACCTTTCTCAATTATAAAATATGATCTGCATATTGTCCTCACATCATGCTGCCCCCTCCTCACAATGTCCCATGCATGCTGCCCTTCTCCATATGGGGCTCTCACACTGCTCTTCTCCATACTGAGCCACCAATGCTGCTCCTTCTTAATGCGCTTTAAATGCTGCCTGCCCCTTCTCCATAATGACGCCTCCATGCTGCACCACTCATGATACAGAGACCACTATGCTATCTCACGCCTAAGGGCTCGTTTCCACCTGCGATTTGCATGTGCAAGTGCAATCCAATAAAAAATCGGATTGCACTCGCACCAGTGTTAATCAATGAACCAGTTTCCTCTTTCCTGTTATTTCTCCACACGAATCGTTCTCTCGGTGCAATCGCAGCATGCTGCATTCTGCAATGAATCTCAGCTCACGCACTCCCAACATCCCACTGCAGTGCACGCAGAGACAGACAGCAGAGGAGAAAGTGCTTCCCCCATCTAATCCGCTCCTGTGATGCAATCGAAAGATCGCATCACAGTTGCATGACCCTCAGCTGACGCTCGCAGCAGAGGGTCATTAGCATATCGCTTCTGAAGCTCTCGCATCGGAACGGAAGCGGTACAGAAGTGGAAAAGAGCCCTAATGCTGAGCACCCCCACACTACCTCACGTCTCATACGGAGTCCCCTAAATTGCTCCACTCCATACTGAGCCCACCCATGCTATGCCGTTTCCATACTGAGACCTCACACTGTCCCTGTTTATACTGAATCCCCATGCTAGCTCCTTTTCGATAATGAGCTCCCTATCCTTCCCCCTCTCTATACTTAATGCATTGATACACACGTCACTTCTGGAGTGGGGCACAAGTAGGGTCCCAAACCGTATCAAATAGTTGTAGAAACTTGGCACTCAAGATCAACGTGAATAGTGTTTTTTATTATAAAGAACTTGTAGGACCAGCACAAGCACATCATTGCCACATAGACAGCGGTGGACACCACGTCATACCGGGCTACGCCGCTCGCCACACTACTATACTTTCTGAGGACCCTCTGCATGCACTGATGAAGGTCTTTTGACCAAAACATCTATACTTCTGCTGGTCCTACAAGTTCATCACAATAAAAACCACTGTTCACATTGATTTTGAGTACAAAGTTTCTACATCTACCCCTCTCCATATGGAGAACCCCAACATACTGAGTCCTTACACTTTTCCCCATCGATTTTATCCTTTGCACTATCTTTCACTCTGTAAGCCTCCCTAAACCCACCATCTACAGCAATAGGCCCCCTAAACCCTCCTCTACAGCAATAAGCTTTCTTATCCCCCCTCTACAGCAATAGGCTACCTAAACTTGCCATCTACACCAATAGGTTCCCTAAGCCCCCTTCTACAGCAATAGGCTTGTGGCGCCCCTGACGCTTCCGTTGCCACAGGAACATTGCATCCCAGCCAGAGGTGTGATGTCCCATCTTGGGTAAGGAAGAGAGTAAACGCCGGTCCACAAGCAAATCTGCACTACACCCATTGTTGGGCACACACAGGGACCAGAGACAGTGGCAGCAACCCACCCCCCCAGGCTGCATGCTGGGGGGCCGTAAGACCCATCCCTGCTCCAAAAGGGTAGAGCTTAGCAACTGGGTGGGTGGGAGGAGCGAGCCGAGAGTAGAGTAGAACAAGGAAGGTCAAGTTTCGTCAGTCTGCGGGAGGCAGAGGAGTCAGATTGAGTGAGGAGAGCTGAGAGGAGGGCAAAGTTCCAGCTAGGCGAGCCCCCTTGTCCGGAAGCTGTAGTGGAGGCCAAGCCAGGTTCATCCAGCAAAGGCAAGGCTTAGAAGTCAGCTGAAGAGAGGGACACAATAGAAGGGTGCACCGGCTTTTATTCTCAGATCTACCCGGGATCAGCGGAGGTCCCTGACAGGGGGTTCCAGCAGTCCAAAGGCATCAGTGCACTACCAACCAGGAACTGTGAGTAAACAACTTGAAACTGCACCCTTGGTGTCGCCTCTATTATTTCGTCTGCACTGCACCATCTACATCACCCTCATAGACTTTTACAAGCACCAACTGTTGCCCCGGGGCACCGCTCCACCTGTGGGGAGCAGGACCATCCAAGCTGCCATTCCATCAGCCCCGGAGGCCCCATCAGCAGCGGCGGCTTAATAGCCGTAAACCACAGGTGGTGTCACGAATATAAACTTTATGCACCCCCACTGAAGACATATTAATTGAATCCCGCCAGGGCCACGGAGTCGGGCCCCGCCCCCACTGACGACCCACCAGACTAGTTCGGCCCGGCACCGGGTCTCTCATAGCCCTGGGGTGAGCGAGTCAGGCTCCCCAAACCGCCCCCTAAAGCAATACGCCCCCTAAAACTTCCTATACAGCAATAGCCCCCCTAAACACCCCCACAGTAATAGGCCTCTTAAACCCCCCTCCTACAACAATAGGACCCTAAACACTCCTTTTACAGCAATAGGCCCCCTAAACCTCATCTCCTACAGCTATACTCTTCATAAACACCCCTCCTACAGCAATAAGCTCCCTAAACACCCCTCCTACAGCAATAGACCCCCTAACTCTAAGACTATACTAACAGCCCCAGCTCCCCAACCACAGTCTAGAGTCATAGGCCCCCTAATCCCCAGACTACAATAACAGGCCACCTAATCCTTAGTCTTTAGCCTCTGCCTGCCCCTCCCCCGCAATCACCAGACTATAGCCTCTACTTGCCCCTCCCCCACAATCCCGACTATATCTTATGCCTCCCCTTCCCCCACAATCCCCAGACTATAACCTCTGCCTGCCCCTCCGCCGCAGTCCCCAGACTATAGCCTCTGCCTGCCCCTCCCTTGCAATCTCCAGATAATAGCCTCTGCCTGCCCCTCCTCCGCAATCCCCCGACTATTGCCTCTGTCTGCCCCTCCCCCACAAACCTCACATTGGAGCCTCAAGGGAGACATTACACAGCAAAATGGAAGATATTACAACTTAGCATTGGGTACATTATACAGCAGCATGGGAGGAAATTACACAGCAGCATAGGGGAGATTACACCGCAGCATGGGGGACATTATACATCAGAATAAAGGGATATTACACTGTAGCATGGTAGAAAATACACAGCAACATAGGGGATATTACAAAGCAGAATGGGGGATATTACACAGCGGCATGGGAGATATTATTCAGCAAAATTGGAGACATTTTACAGCAGAATGGGCGATACTACACAGTAGAATGGGCAGGGCTGTATTTGGCTGTCATGCTGCCCTAGACACTTTATGTGGTCGCACCCTTTACTGAAAAAGTAAATTTATGATTTTGTGTGACATATATTTAAGACACTACTTTGTAACACACTTGAAAAAGTGCTAAAACACCATAGGAATGAAGATCTGCACTTGCTGCGCATACGTTCAGTTTTATTTTGCTTATTTTAACAGCTTCAGGTTTTCAAAGACACTAAGTGGTTAAAACAGGTATTTGAACCATTTTTCATGCTGTTGCCACCAAGAAGTCGCTGACTAGTACTTAAAACAATTTCAATTTAAAAAAGATGCCAGTGTTTCCTAACCTGTCCTCCTCCTGAAAAACTCAATAGATTCACAGATGTGTAAAGGCCATGGTGTGCACACACCCAAACCGTTCACATTCCCTTCAGATAGTAGTTAAAGCGCTTGTACACAGACTACAGTTGGCTGAACCCAGAGATAGACAGGCTCGGCCGACAATCTGATTGTCAGAGGAGTGATGACCCAGCAGGTCCAATTTTAGACTGTAGATCCTTTTCTCTCTAAGAGCTGAGCCACTGCCAGAGATGTGTAGTAGCGTCTGTCTCATAGAGAACACGACCATTCAACAAAGTGAACGCTCCTGTGTATGCGAGAATCAGGGAGACAGCTGGCAGCCGCATGATGGGACACCTGTGTATAGTGTATAGGAGAGTCTGGCAGGATAACTGACAGCCGCATGATGGGACACCTATCTATAGTGTATGATAAATATAATGATCACTAATAAACCTAATAAATTAGATATTGCTACATCTACACAAATACATCTCCAGAACCAACCTTAAATCACTACTACATTACGAGAACAATCATCTGCACACTGCTACATCACCAGAACCACGATCTGCATACTGCTACATTACCAGAACCGCCATTGGTATATGAATGCATAATCAGAACCAAGCTGAAATCACTACTACATCACCAGAACCATCATTGGTACATGACTACATTAAAAAAAATCAAGCTGAAATCACTACTATGTCACCAGAATTAAAGCCAACCCAACATAAAATTGGCTGGCATGAAACTGCAGCTCCTAGTATGTATGTAACAATAATAAGGAGATAGCAGGATTTGTTACCAGCCATCATCAGACTGCGGACAATACCAGAACTATAATACTGTGAAACAATTAAAAAATACCTTAATTTTTGGGAGATATCTTCTATGTTTTAGGTACATTAATTCTGAGCACATTTATGTGGGTCTGGGTCCTGAGACCCCCGTAAATTGCTCAAAAGACTCCTTAGAAGTGCACGGCTCAGGAGACAGGACTACTTTCTACAGCATTCGCTCTGTGCTGTGTGTGCTCTTCTAAAAGAGCTTTTAAGCCATTTTTGGGAGTTTCAAGAATAGATTCCTCACTAATCTGCTCAGAATTATTGGGCATAAAACAATAAATTCTCCCAAAAGTTTAGTTACTTTTTGAGGAGCACTTTGATCTGCCCTGAGAAGAACAGATGAAAGTATTGTAGTGTGCATGCGCAGGACCTCAATGCCGGCTACTGTGGATGACGTACAATGCATCATGCACCCAGGATTCAGAAGAAGGAGGACAAAGATAGCTGAAAGAAGAGGCGCCACTATTGGAGAATGGAGACACCCATCCGACCAGTCTGCACCGTATCGCCCTTTAGGTGAGTATTATAAGGTGATTGTTATGTTCTACACAGCAGCCTGGGGTCTTATCTACAGCATGTTAGAATGCTGTACATAAGAGCCCACTAGTGGTGGCCGCAGCTTATAGTCACCAAATCTGGTGACAGGTTCCCTTTAAAGAAGCACTCCGGTCATTTTCTTTCCCTAAAAAATTTTTGTTCAGCTTACCTTTCTTCCTATGCCACAAAATCCGAGGGGTGCTCGTGGTCCGCTGGTCAGGGGGAGATCAGTGGTCATTTTAGATAAAACTCTTTATGAAAGAGAAATATCCACCATACTAAATGACCACTCTACCTAAAGGCATTTGAACGAGGACCCAACAAATATTTTTTCTATCAAATAACAGAATATTCTACAACAAGGTTATGATTGGGGGATTCTAAACAAGAAAAACTAGGAATACCTCATGGTGGATACTCCTATTTGCCCCATCTTTCAGGGTCTACCCAAAGTTCACAAGGATACCTTCCCCCCTCCGTTAAGACCCATTGTTGCTAGCACGGGATCGCTAACCAGCCACCTTTCAGATTGGTTAGACAATATTTTACAACCGCTCATGAAGCGCATCGTCATTTACATAAAGGACACAAAAAGCCTCCTCCAGAATCTTAGGGAGATGAAATGGACTGAACATTCCTTTTGGATTACTAGCGACGTAGTTTCACTCTATCCCTGTATTCCCCATGACTAAGCTTTACAAGCCCTATTTTTCCATCTTGATAAATATAGCAGCCTGGATGACATCCATAAAGAATTTATTATTGCAGTAACTGGTTATCTACTTAAACATAATTTCTTCCAGTTTAATGGAATATATTATTTTCAAATCACAGGATGCCCTATGGGAGCTAGTTTTTCATGCGCTCTAGCAAACTTATACATACTAAATGACCACTCTACATAAAGGCATTTGAACGAGGACCCAACAAATATTTTTTCTACCAAATTACAGAATATTCTACAATAAGGTTAAGATTGGGGGATTTTAAACAAGAAAACCTAGGAATACCTCATGGTGGATACTCCTATTTGCCCCATCTTTCAGAGTCTACCCAAAGTCTACCCATCTAATCCGCTCCTGTGATGCAATCGAAAGATCGCATCACAGTTGCATGACCCTCAGCTGACGCTCGCAGCAGAGGGTCATTAGCATATTGCTTCCGAAGCTCTCGCATCAGAAGCAGTACACAAGTGGAAAAGAGCCCTAATGCTGAGCACCGCCATACTACCTCACGTCTCATACGGAGTCCCCTACATTGCTCCACTCCATACTGAGACCTCACACTGCGCCTGTTCATACTGAATCCCCATGCTAGCTCCTTTTTGATAATGAGCTCCCAATCCTTCCCCCTCTCTATACTTAATGCATTGATACACACGTCACTTCTGGGGTGGTGCACAAGTAGGGTCCCAAACCGTATCAAATAGTTGTAGAAACTTGGCACTCAAGATCAACGTCAATAGTGGTTTTTATTATAAAGAACTTGTAGGACCAGCACAAGCACATCACTGCCACATAGACAGCGGTGGACACCACGTCATACCGGGCTACGCCACTCGCCATGCTACTATACAGTCATATGAAAAAGTTTGGGCACCCCTATTAATGTTAACCTTTTTTCTTTATAACAATTTGGGTTTTTGCAACAGCTATTTCAGTTTCATATATCTAATAACTGATGGACTGAGTAATATTTCTGGATTTAAATGAGGTTTATTGTACTAACAGAAAATGTGCAATCCGCATTTAAACAAAATTTGACTGGTGCAAAAGTATGGGCACCCTTATCAATTTCTTGATTTGAACACTCCTAACTACTTTTTTACTGACTTACTAAAGCACTAAATTGGTTTTGTAACCTCATTGAGCTTTGAACTTCATAGGCAGGTGTATCCAATCATTAGAAAAGGTATTTAAGGTGGCCACTTGCAAGTTGTTCTCCTATTTGAATCTCCTATGAGGAGTGGCATCATGGGCTCCTCAAAACAACTCTCAAATGATCTGAAAACAAAAAATATTCAACATAATTGTTCAGGGGAAGGATACAAAAAGTTGTTTCAGAGATTTAAACTGTCAGTTTCCACTGTGAGGAACATAGTAAGGAAATGGAAGAACACAGGTACAGTTCTTGTTAAGCCCAGAAGTGGCAGGCCAAGAAAAATATCAGAAAGGCAAAGAAGAAGAATGGTGAGAACAGTCAAGGACAATCCTATGCCTGCCCCTCCCCCGCAATCCCCAGACTAAAGCCTTTACCTGCCCCTCCCTCGCAATCCTGACTATAGCCTATGCCTGCCCCTCCCCCACAATCCCCAGACTATAACCTCTGCCTACCCCTCCCCTGCAATCCCCAGACTATAGCCTCTGCCTGCCCCTCCCCCACAAACCTCACATTGGAGCCTCATGGGAGACATTACACAGCAGAATGAAGGATATTACAACTTAGTATTGAGTACATTATACAGCAGCATGGGAGGAAATTACACAGCAGCATGGGGACAATATACGGCAGAATGGAGGATATTACCAAGCAACATGTGGGACATTATACAGCACAATGTGGGATATTACAAAGGAGAATGGGGGATATTAAACAACAGCATGGGGGATATTACACAGCATTATGAAGGACATTATACAGCAGAATGTAATATACCCCTAATGTAACATGGCGGACATTACATAGCAACATGAGGGGACATTATACAGCAGAATGGGGGATATTACAAAGTAGAATGGGCGATATTACACAGCAGAATGGGGCATATAAAACAGCAGCATGGGATATATTACACAGCAGAATGTTGATTTTCCACAAAAGCATGGGAGTAATACAGCAGAATGACAGATATTACACAGTAGGACATTATACAGCAGTAGGGGGTACATTACACAACAGAATGGGGGATAGTTCACTGCAGCATTGGGGATATTATACAGCAGCATGGGAGAAATTACACAGAAGCATGGGGAAGATTACAGAGGAACATGGGAGACATTATACAGCAGAATGGGCTATATTACACTGCAGCATAAGGGACATTACACAGCAGCATGGGGGATATTACACAGCAACATGGGGGAAATTATAAGGCACAGTAGGGGAATATTACAATACTAGAAGGTGGCCCAATTTTAACGCATCGGGTATTCTAGAATTTATTGTGTAGTTAATGTATGATTTTTGTTATATACATAGATGTTGTTGTGTGTAGTTACCAAGTGTTTGTGAAGGGCGCTGTAAATGTTCTCGGTGTTTTCTGGATTTGGCGGTGTGAGAGAGCAGTGTTGTTTGTGTGTTGCGTTGTTTGTGGAGCACTGAGTGTATGTTGTGCTGTGAGTGTTGTGCGGTTTGTGTGGGTGTGTGTGTGTGGTGCTGTGTGTGGGGTGTGTGTGTGTGTGGGGTGTGTTATGATCCAGAACCATGGAAGACAACCATAAATTATTGATAAAAGGTGACAAGAGCATTGCAAGTAATCTGGCCGCAATCCCCTTACTAACCATCACAACTAGAAGTAGCCGAGGGGTGAACTAACAACCTGTGCACCGCGAACCCAGCCGGAGAACTAGCTATCCTAAAGGAAGGAAAGATGAATAACTCTCTGCCTCAGAAAATAGATAAAGAATAGCAAGCCCCCCACATTCAAAGACTGCGGTGATATAGGTAAACACAATACACAGATAGATGATAGGATTAGCAAAAGGTGAGCCCCTACTGACTAAATAGGACAGGACAGGAAAGGGACTGATGGTGGCCAGAGAAAAACCCTGCAAAAATCCAACAACCTGATAGTACAAAAAAGCCCTCAGATCGCTAGATCTGAACTCTGTCCTATACCAGGCGCTCTTGTCATACCAATGAACAGAAATCAGGAGCCATTACAAATTCAAGAAGCAACAAACACATGGACTTATAGGAGCAATACTCCAAACATAGCTGCAGGGAGCTTTCCAGCTAAGCAACTGAGAGGGAAGATCCCTGCATGCAAATAAACTGAAAACAACCACAGCAAATGACAAACTCAGATAAGAACAAAAAGAACCAAACAAACATAAAGAGCCAAGCACTTATCTGGGGTAGATGTGGTCTGGAGAAGGATGAAGCAGGCTGGTGAACAAAGAACAACTGACATCCGGCATAGCCTGCTATCAGACCAGGGTTTAAATAAGCAGAGAGTTAGCAATGGAAACACCCATTGCTCAACACACCTGGTCTCTGTCCAAACCATTCCTGGCCACAAGAGGGAGCCTCACAGCAGCCAAAGCATAACTGACATTCAGAACAGGGGTGTGTGTGTTTTGGGGGGAGGTCTGTTTTGTGCAGTGTGTGTGTTGGAGGAGTAGTCCTGGGAAGAGAGGGGGATAATAGGAGGAGCAGTCCTGGGGGAAGAGGAGTATAATAGGAGGAGTAGTCCTGGGGAGAGAGGAAGATAATAGAAGTAGCCCTGGGGGGAGGAGTCTAATAGGAGGAGTAGTCCTGGAGGTGAGGAGTATAATAGGAGGAGTAGTCCTGGGGTGGAGGAGTAAAATAGAAGGAGTAGTCCTGGGGGGAAGATGTCTAATAGGAGTAGTCCTGGGGGAGGAGTCTAATAAGAGGAGTAGTCCTGGGGGGAGGTGTCTAATAGGTTGAGTAGTCCTGAGGGGAGGTATATAGGTGCCCAATGTGTGTGGGGGGCGTAGCCGAGCGGGCAAAGCGTGTGGGGGCGTGGCCAAGTGGACAAGGTGTGTGGGGGACATGGACGAGCAGGCACAGTGTGTGGGGGGCGTGGCCAAGCGGGCACAGTGTGCGGGGGGCATCGCCAGGTCGAGCCAAGTGGCCAATGCGTGTGGGGGGCGTGGCCGGGCTGAGCGGCCAATGCGTGAGTGGGGCGTGGCCGGGCGGAGCCAAACGGACAATGCGTGTGGGGGGCGTGGCCGGGCCGGGCCAAGCCGAGCAGCCAATGCGAGGGTTGTCACTGTAATAACTCATTTTGGAGCAAGACAGACAGACAGACAGAATAAGGCAATTATATATATAGATAACGTGGCGGACATTACACAGCAACATGGGGAACATTATAAAGCAACATTGAGACATTACAAAGTAGAATGGGGCATATTACATAGCAGCATGGAATACATAACACAGCAGAATGTGGTATATTACAGAGCAGCATGGGAATACTACACAGCAAAATGGGCATATTACACAGCAGCATCAAAGACATACAGCAGAATGGCAGATATTACACAGTAGCATGGAGGATATTATACAGCAGAATGGGGATATTATACAGCAGCATTGGGTAGATAATACAGCAGCATGAGATAAATTACACAGCAGCATAGGGACAATACGCACAATATACATATAATGGGGGACATTACTCAACAACATGGGAGACATTATACAGCAGAATGGGGGACATTACACAGCAGCATTGGGTACATTATATACCAGCAACAGGAGAAATTACATGGCAGCATGGGGGACATTAACCCCTTAACAACCGCGGGTAGTATGTTTACGTCCTAGCGGTCATTACGTTACTGCCCACGGTCTGCCGGCGGCAGCATGCCACGATCAGCGCACATCTCAGCTGATTTTTACAGCTGAGATGAGTGCCTGCTAGGCACGAGCAGAATCGTTATCTGCTCGTGCCGTTTAACCCCTGAAATGGCGCTGTCAATATGTGACAGCGCCATTATAAACGCGATCGCTGTAAAGTTTTACTTACCGCCCGATGCCGGAAGTCACGTGACATGTCACGTGACTTCCGGTGGTTGTCATGGTAGCACAGGGTCATGTGATGACTCCTATGCTAAACATGAACCACTTTCAGTTTCACTTTTACCGGAGGCCAGTGAAGCAGGAAGTGACCGTATCTGCTGTTTACAGCTGTATAGCTGTGATCAGCAGATAGTGCACAGCGATCGGATTGCTGCAGAATGGCGGATAATAAAAAGTAGCATGGAGGACGTTATACCGCAGAATGGGGGATATTACACAGAAGCATGGGAAACATTGTACAGCAGACTGAGTCATATTAAAAAGCAGCATAAGGGACATTACACAGCAGCATGGGGTACATTACACAGCAGCAGGAGCATGGGAGACATTATAAAGCAGAATGGGGGTATATTACACAGCAGCATAGGGGAGATTACACCGCAGCATGGGGAATATTACGCAACAGCATGTGGGACATTACACAGCTACATGGGAGACCATATACAGCAGAATAAGGGATATTACACATCAGCAAAAGGGAACATTACACAGCAGCTTTTGGAACATTACACAGCAACCAGGGAGATATTACACTGTAGCATGGGGAACATTACACAGAAATATTTGGGGACACCATACAGCAGAATGGGAGATATTACAAAGCAAAAAGTGAGATATATTACACAGCAGCATGGGAGACATTATACAGAAGAATGGGGGTATTAAATAGGAGCAAGGGATACACACATCAGAATGACAGATATTACAAAGTAGCATGGAGGAGATTACAGTAAAATGTGGAACATATAACAGCAGAATAGGGTTTATTATATTGCACCATGGGGTATATTATACAGAAGAATGGGGGATAGTACACAGCAGCATAGGGGAGATTACACCGCAGCATGGGGGACATTACACAGCAACATGGGGGACATTATACAGCAGAATAGAGGGATATTACACAGTAGCATGGAGGACATTATACAGTAAAATGGGGAACATAAGACAGCAGGATAGGGTACATTATACTGCAACATGGGGT
Source organism: Anomaloglossus baeobatrachus (assembly GCF_048569485.1). Classification (NCBI taxonomy): domain Eukaryota; kingdom Metazoa; phylum Chordata; class Amphibia; order Anura; family Aromobatidae; genus Anomaloglossus; species Anomaloglossus baeobatrachus. The sequence goes on from NC_134353.1 coordinate 464,855,444, forward strand.
ATATTATACAGAAGAATGGGGGATAGTACACAGCAGCATTGCGGACATTATATAGCAGCATGGGGGACATTTTACAGCAGAATGCCGGATATTACGAAACAGAATGGGGATATTACACAGCAGCATGTAGGATATTACATAGCAGAATGGGGGATATTATACAGCAGCATGGGGATATTACACAGCAAAATGGAGATTTTACGCAGCAGCATGGGAGACATACGGCAGAGTGCAGATATTACACAGTAGCATGGAGAACATTATACAGCAGTAGAGGGGACATTACACAGCAGAATGGGGAATAGTACACTGCAGCATGGGGGATATACAGTAGAATGGGGTATATTACACAACATCATTGGGTACATTATACAGCAGCATGGGGGTGAATTACACAGCAGCATTGGGTACATTACACATTAGCATAGGGAACATGACAGAGGAGAATGGGGGTATATTACACAGCAGCATAGGGGACATTACACAGCAGCATGGGGGACATTACACAGCAACATGGGGGACATTATACAGCAAAACAGAGGGATATTACACGGTAGCATGGTAGAAAATACACAGCAACATGGGGATATTACAAAGCAGAATGGGGGATATTACACAGCGGCATGGGAAATAGTATTCAGCAAAATTGGAGACATTTTACAGCAGAACGGGGGATATTACACAGTAGCATGGATAGGGCTGTATTTGGCCGTCATGCTGCCCTAGACACTTTACGTGGTCGCATCCTTTACTGACAACGTAAAAGTATGATTTTGTACACGCGACACCTATTTAAGACACTACTCTAACACACTTGAAAAAGTGCTAAATGCCATAGGAATGAAGATCTGCACTTGCTGCGCATACGTTCAGTTTTATTTTGCTTATTTTAACAGATTCAGGTTTTCAAAGACACCAAGTGGTTAAAACAGGTATTTTAACCATTTTTCATGCTGTTGTCACCAAGAAGTCGCTGACTAGTACTTAAAACAATTTCAATTTAAAAAAAATGCCAGTGTTTCCTAACCTTTCCTCCTCCTGAAAAACTCAATAGATTCACAGATATGTAAAGGCCATGGTGTGCACACACCCAAACCGTTCATATTCCCTTCAGATTAAGTAGTTAAGGCGCTTGTACACAGACTACAAATAGCTGAACCCGGAGATAGACAGGCTCGGCCGACAATCTGATTGTCAGAGGTGTGATGACCCAGCAGGTCCAATTTTGGACTGTGAATCCTTTTCTCTCTAAGAGGTGAGCCACTGCCAGAGATGTGTAGTAGCAGGAGACAGCTGCCAGCCGCATGATGGGACACCTGTCTATAGTGTATGGGAGAGTCATGGAGATAGCTACCAGCCAAAATGATGGGACACCTGTGTATAGTGTATGGGAGAGTCAGGCAGGATAACTGCCAGCCGCATGATGGGACACCTATCTATAGCGTATGGGAGATATAATGATCAACTATTAAATCTAAGAAATTAAATATTGCTACATCTACACAAATACATCACCAGAACCAACCTCAAATCACGATTATATTACCAGAACCACAATCTGTATATGACAACATCTACAGAACCAACCTCAAATCACTACTACATCACGAGAACCACCATCTGCACACTACTGCATCACCAAAACCACGATTTGCACACTGCTACATTACCAGAACCGCCATTGGTATATGAATGCATAATCAGAACCAAGCTAAAATCACTACTACATCACCAGAACCATCATTGGTACATGACTACATTACCAAAATCAAGCTCAAATCACTACTACGTCACCAGAACTAAAGCTAACCCAACATAAAATTGTCTGGCATGAAACTGCAGCTCCTAGTATGTATGTAACAATAATAAGGAGATACCAGGATTTGATACCAGCCATCATCAGACTGCGGACAATACAGGAACCATAGTACTGTTAAACATTTAAAAAATACCTTAATTTTTGGGAGATATCTTCTATGTTTTAGGTACATTAATTCTGAGCACATTAATGTGGGTCTGGGTCCTGAGACCCCCGTAAATTGCTCAAAAGACCCCTTAGAAGTGCAAGGCTCAGGAGACAGGACTACTTTCTACAGCATTCGCTCTGTGCTGTGTGCGCTCTTCTAAAAGAACTTTTCAGCTATTTTGGGGAGTTTCAAGAACAGATTTCTCACCAATCTGCTCAAAATTATTGGGCATAAAACAAAAAATTCTTCCAAAAGTTTAGTTACGTTTTGAGGAGCACTTTGATCTGCCTTGAGTAGGGCAGATCAAAGTATTGTAGTGCGCTTGCGCTGGACCTCAATGACGACTACTGTGGATGACGTAGAATGCATCATGCACCCAGGATTCAGAAGAAGGAGGACAAAGATGGCTGAAAGAGGAGGCGTTGCTATTGGAGAATGGAGACACCCATCCGACCAGTCTGCACCGCATCGCCCTTTAGTTGAGTATTATAAAGTGATTGTTATGTTCTACACAGCAGCCTGGGCTCTTATCTACAGCATGTTAGAATGCTGTACATAAGAGCCCACTAGTGGTGGCCGCAGCTTATAATCACCAAATCTGGTGACAGGTTCTCTTTAAAGAAGCACTCCGGTCATTTTTTTCCCCTAAAAACTTATAGTTCAGCTCACCTGTCTTCCTATGCCACAAAATCCGAGGGGTGCTCGTGGTCCCCTGGTCAGGTGGATCAGTGGTCATTTTAGATAAAACTCTTTATGAAAGAAATAACCACCATACTAAATGACAACTCTACCTAGAGGCGTTTGAATGGGGACCCAACAAATATTTTTTCTACCAAATAACAGAATATTCTACAACAAGGTTATGATTGGGGGATTCTAAACAAGAAAACCTAGGAATACCTCATGGTGGATACTCCTATTTGCCCCATCTTTCAGGGTCTACCCAAAGTTCACAAGGATACCTTCCCCCCTCCGTTAAGACCCATTGTTGCTAGCATGGGATCACTAACCAGCCACCTTTCAGATTGGTTAGACAATATTTTACAACCGCTCATGAAGCGCACCGTCGTTTACATAAAGGACACAAAAAGCCTCCTCCAGAATCTTAGGGAGATGAAATGGACTGAACACTCCTTTTGGATTACTTGCGACGTAGTTTCACTCTATCCCTGTATTCCCCATGACGAAGGTTTACAAGCCCTATTTTTCCATCTTGATAAATATAGCACCCTGGTTGACATCCATAAAGAATTTATTATTACAGTAACTGGTTATCTACTTAAACATAATTTCTTCCAGTTTAATGGAATATATTATTTACAAATCACAGGATGCCCTATGGGAGCTAGTTTGTCATGCGCTCTAGCAAACTTATACATGGCATACTGGGAAGAACAATACATACATACCGCTAACAATCCATTTCTCACACACATCTGGTCACACATGTACGCTAGGTACATAGATGACCAGATGTTTATCTGTGATCATAAAACAGATATCACTTCACAGGAGTTTATCAAATCATTGAGCACATATCTGAACAACAATAACTTGAATCTGCGGTTTTCAGTTAATCTATTTTACCCATTCTGCCCCTTTTCTTGACAAGCAACTATCAGGTAATTCCAAAACAGATGATATCGAGACAATTCTGTACAGGAAAGAGATCAGTGGAAACACCACCTTACATGCGGTTAGTTGTCAAACTCCACACACTCTACTCAATTTACCGGTAGGCGAATTCCTCAGGGCGAAGAGGCTATGTTCCTCTGAAACCTCCTTTTCCACAGAAGCCAAGAACATCAGGAGTAGGTTGAAGAGGAGAGGGTATACCGACCATTATTTGCATAGAGCACTAAGCATCTCTAGAACTAGGTCACGTAATGATCTACTGAGGGATAAATCTAAGAATAATACCTATACTGAACGTGTTACCTTTTCCACCCCATATAGCCGGGATTTTTTCAACATCAAAACAATTTTTTTACAATACATTGCTCTCTTACAGCAGGATAGAGAATTAAATCATAAACTCTCACAAGGTGTCAATATTGTGGCTACAAAAGCTAAAACTATAGGTAACATCATGTCACCTGGCTTATACACAGCTGTGAAACCCAGCAAAACATGGTTGAGCACTACAGGCTCCCATGCGCGTCACAACGATGTGGTCTATGCTAATACATGCATAGTACGAAACAGTTTCCAGGAGCCAATGGGGAAATTTTCAAAATTACTTCTTTTATCAACTGCTCATCATCACGTGTAGTATATAGAGCCTCTTGCCTTATCTACAATAAAAATTATATAGGATGTACATCCAGATCTCTTAGAACACGCATATCAGAACACATTAAAACCCCTTTAGAATCATCAAATACTACAGCAGGCAATATGCAGAAAAAACGCTCCTCATTGGGGCTCACTAAACATTTTCAGGATTTACATGATGGGGTTTTTACCTCCTTAAAGGTGGCAGATATTGAACACGTTACCAGACCACCCAGAGGGAGTGACTGGTTTGCAGCTTTATTATACGCAGAGGCCAAATGGATCCTTAAATTAGACACCAGGCAACCATTAGGTCTTAATTTTCATTCAGATTTCCATTTTATCATTTAAATATACCTTTTGGGTTCTATTCTGCAACCAATTACCACCAGATATGATTCAATTTATAATTTGCAGATGAAATATATCACTTTTTTTTTTTTTTTACCCTGCAGGTCCCCCTAGAATTTATATTAATGAATGCATATAGGTAGAATAATTATTAATTGATTTATGGGAATTAGTTTATAACAATTTTGTAGTAAATAATTACAAGTATTGTACTTTGTCATTTTATTGATACCCACAAATCTTTAAATAGGTCAGAAACCTTTCCTTTTTCTACGTAAGCACAACCAATCTCTAGAATTTAAGGTCTAAAAACAGGAATTTTTTGATCCATCATAACAACGCAGAAACATATTTTAATTTAATACCTTTTTTTCCCATATCCTATAGGCCTAGTTTTCTCCTGGACAAGAAATGGTCCATATCCAACAGTTTGTCTCCCTTCTTTACATAATATTTGAAAGTATTTTCTATATTTCTTATTACTTTCTTTCAGATTAATCATAAAATCATACACAATACACTTGGCACATTTTTTTCATTTTATTTTATTTTTCATTCCTGGATAAGGAAGGTCATTATACTTTTTTTTACTTTACTCCACTTCATTCCGTTTTCACATTTTCAGTCCATTGAGTTAATATTATTCACACCTGTTTTCTATCCCTAACAAGGGTCACACCCTCAAACCTCTCTCTCACTCAGGTATTTGTCTGACATATAAACCTGGTATCATAGGCTGTATAGGTTATTTATGATTAAGGACTTATTGTTTTTATGTACTGGTCCGAAACACGTCAAGATCACCCATAATTTAATGTTCACCTTGCGGTTTTCTTCCGCTAATTTTAACATGCATCAATAAAGAAATATTTTATATTTTACAGGAATTGGTGCTGGGTCCATACCTTCACGCCTTCTCTGCTTCATTTTTTCCCCTAAACCTGAGTAAATGTTAGTGTAGTGTAAGGTCTGTGATAATTCACTTACAGATCGCTGATTTCTCATGTACCTGACTCCATGATGACTTCACATCCACAGCTCGTCTCTGCAGACTTCCCTCTTCTCCGGTCTTCTGCAGCACATCTCACCATGGTGCCCCGAAAAATAGCAATGTCATTATAATGTTCCCGAATAACAATACCTACAAATGCTGTGCCATAAATAAGCCCTATGCTGTGGACTGGAAAAAAAAAAATTACTCCTCACTGTGCTCCCCGCAAAAGAATATTACTGCACACAATCCCTCTTAACGTACATGGCCTCCACACTATCCTCTCCTATAAAATATTCCCACCACACCGTCCCCACTTATATACTATGACCGCAACTCTGCCCCCTAATAAAATAAAATGCCACACTGCTCTTTATAAATTATACCCATCACACCTTTCTCAATTATAAAATATGATCTGCATATTGTCCTCACATCATGCTGCCCCCTCCTCACAATGTCCCATGCATGCTGCCCTTCTCCATATGGGGCTCTCACACTGCTCTTCTCCATACTGAGCCACCAATGCTGCTCCTTCTTAATGCGCTTTAAATGCTGCCTGCCCCTTCTCCATAATGACGCCTCCATGCTGCCCCACTCATGATACAGAGACCACTATGCTATCTCACGCCTAAGGGCTCGTTTCCACCTGCGATTTGCATGTGCAAGTGCAATCCAATAAAAAAATCGGATTGCACTCGCACCAGTGTTAATCAATGAGCCAGTTTCCTCTTTCCTGTTATTTCTCCACACGAATCGCTCTCTCGGTGCAATCGCACCATGCTGCGTTTTGCAATGAATCTCAGCTCACGCACTCCCAACATCCCACTGCAGTGCACGCAGAGACAGACAGCGCAGGAGAAAGTGCTTCCCCCATCTAATCCGCTCCTGTGATGCAATCGAAAGATCGCATCACAGTTGCATGACCCTCAGCTGACGCTCGCAGCAGAGGGTCATAAGCATATCGCTTCTGAAGCTCTCGCATCGGAACGGAAGCAGTACACAAGTGGAAAAGAGCCCTAATGCTGAGCACCCCCACACTACCTCACGTCTGATACGGAGTCCCCAAAATTGCTCCACTTCATACTGAGCCCACCCATGCTACCCCGTTTCCATACTGAGACCTCACACTGTCCCTGTTCATACTGAATCCCCATGCTAGCTCCTTTTCGATAATGAGCTCCCTATCCTTTCCCCTCTCTATACTTAATGCATTGATACACACTTGTCACTTCTGGAGTATGGCACAAGTAGGGTCCCAAACCGTATCAAATAGTTGTAGAAACTTGGCACTCAAGATCAACGTGAATAGTGTTTTTTATTATAAAGAACTTGTAGGACCAGCACAAGCACATCATTGCCACATAGACAGCGGTGGACACGTCATACTGGGCTACGCCGCTCGCCACACTACTATACTTTCTGAGGACCCTCTGCATGCACTGATGAAGGTCTTTTGACCAAAACATCTATACTTGTGCTGGTCCTACAAGTTCATCACAATAAAAACCACTGTTCACATTGATCTTGAGTACAAAGTTTCTACATCTACCCCTCTCCATATGGAGAACCCCAACATACTGAGTCCTTACACTTTTCCCCATCGATTTTATCCTTTGCACTATCTTTCACTCTGTAAGCCTCCCTAAACCCACCATCTACAGCAATAGGCCCCCTAAACCCTCCTCTACAGCAATAAGCTTTCTTATCCCCCCTCTACAGCAATAGGCTACCTAAACTTGCCATCTACACCAATAGGTTCCCTAAGCCCCCTTCTACAGCAATAGGCTTGTGGCGCCCCTGACGCTTCCGTCGCCACAGGAACATTGCACCCCAGCCAGAGGTGTGATGTCCCATCTTGGGTAAGGAAGAGAGTAAACGCCGGTCCACAAGCAAATCTGCACTACACCCATTGTTGGGCACACACAGGGACCAGAGACAGTGGCAGCAACCCACCCCCCCAGGCTGCATGCTGGGGGGCCGTAAGACCCATCCCTGCTCCAAAAGGGTAGAGCTTAGCAACTGGGTGGGTGGGAGGAGCGAGCCGAGAGTAGAGTAGAACAAGGAAGGTCAAGTTTCGTCAGTCTGCGGGAGGCAGAGGAGTCAGATTGAGTGAGGAGAGCTGAGAGGAGGAAGTGTGAGTTGAGAGGAGTTGAAGTGAAAAGAGACACAGCAAGAGAAAGCGACGCTTCCTGGTGGAGACCCTGAGGCACAGATAGGCCCAGGTGACACCATAGCAGAACACCACTGAGGGGATTCCAGGGCCACTGAACCGCTTTCAAGCACAGGGCCTGTTCCACAGAAAGATCAGGTGGAGGGATCAAGCTGCACTCAGGGGACGGTCCCTAGAAACTGGAGGAAGAGAAGTCATTTCCAAAGGTGAAAACCGAGGCCCAGGGTGGTTGCAAGCGCCCAGGGCCACTGCCCACTGCAGAACCTCTGGGAAGAGGGCAAAGTTCCAGCTAGGCGAGCCCCCTTGTCTGGAAGCTGTAGTGGAGGCCAAGCCAGGTTCATCCAGCAAAGGCAAGGCTTAGAAGTCAGCTGAAGAGAGGGACACAATAGAAGGGTGCACCGGCTTTTATTCTCAGATCTACCCGGGATCAGCGGAGGTCCCTGACAGGGGGTTCCAGCAGTCCAAAGGCATCAGTGCACTACCAACCAGGAACTGTGAGTAAACAACTTGAAACTGCACCCTTGGTGTCGCCTCTATTATTTCGTCTGCACTGCACCATCTACATCACCCTCATAGACTTTTACAAGCACCAACTGTTGCCCCGGGGCACCGCTCCACCTGTGGGGAGCAGGACCATCCAAGCTGCCATTCCATCAGCCCCGGAGGCCCCATCAGCAGCGGCGGCTTAATAGCCGCAAACCACAGGTGGCGTCACGAATATAAACTTTATGCACCCCCACTGAAGACATATTAATTGACTCCCGCCAGGGCCACGGAGTCGGGCCCCGCCCCCACTGACGACCCCCCGGACTAGTCCGGCCCGGCACTGGGTGTCTCATAGCCCTGGGGTGAGCGAGTCAGGCTCCCCAAACTGCCCTCTACAGCAATAGGCCCCCTAAAACTTCCTCTACAGCAATAGCCCCCCTAAACACCCCCACAGTAATAGGCCCCTTAAACCCCCCTCCTACAGCAATAGGACCCTAAACACTCCTTTTACAGCAATAGGCCCCCTAAACCTCATCTCCTACAGCTATACTCTTCATAAACACCCCTCCTACAGCAATAGACCCCCTAACTCTAAGACTATACTAACAGCCCCAGCTCCCCAACCACAGTATAGAGTCATAGGCCCCCTAATCCCCAGACTACAATAACAGGCCACCTAATCCTTAGTCTTTAGCCTCTGCCTGCCCCTCCCCCGCAATCACCAGACTATATCTTATGCCTCCCCTTCCCCCACAATCCCCAGACTATAACCTCTGCCTGCCCCTCCGCCGCAATCCCCAGACTATAGCCTCTGCCTGCCCCTCCCTTGCAATCTCCAGATAATAGCCTCTGCCTGCCCCACCTCCGCAATCCCCAGACTATAGCCCCCGCCCTGCCCCTGCCCCTCAACCCCCCGACTATAGCCTCTGTCTGCCCCTCCCCCACAAACCTCACATTGGAGCCTCAAGGGAGTCATTACACAGCAAAATGGGGGATATTACAACTTAGCATTGGGTACATTATACAGCAGCATGGGAGGAAATTACACAGCAGCATAGGGGAGATTACACCGCAGCATGGGGGACATTATACATCAGAATAAAGGGATATTACACTGTAGCATGGTAGAAAATACACAGCAACATAGGGGATATTACAAAGCAGAATGGGGGATATTACACAGCGGCATGGGAGATATTATTCAGCAAAATTGGAGACATTTTACAGCAGAATGGGCGATACTACACAGTAGAATGGGCAGGGCTGTATTTGGCTGTCATGCTGCCCTAGACACTTTATGTGGTCGCACCCTTTACTGAAAAAGTAAATTTATGATTTTGTGTGACATATATTTAAGACACTACTCTGTAACACACTTGAAAAAGTGCTAAAACGCCATAGGAATGAAGATCTGCACTTGCTGCGCATACGTTCAGTTTTATTTTGCTTATTTTAACAGCTTCAGGTTTTCAAAGACACTAAGTGGTTAAAACAGGTATTTGAACCATTTTTCATGCTGTTGCCACCAAGAAGTCGCTGACTAGTACTTAAAACAATTTCAATTTAAAAAAGATGCCAGTGTTTCCTAACCTGTCCTCCTCCTGAAAAACTCAATAGATTCACAGATGTGTAAAGGCCATGGTGTGCACACACCCAAACCGTTCACATTCCCTTCAGATAGTAGTTACAGCGCTTGTACACAGACTACAGTTGGCTGAACCTAGAGATGGACAGGCTCGGCCGACAATCTCATTGTCAGAGGAGTGATGACCCAGCAGGTCCAATTTTGGACTGTGGATCCTTTTCTCTCTAAGAGCTGAGCCACTGCCAGAGATGTGTAGTAGCGTCTGTCTCATAGAGAACACGACCATTCAACAAAGTGAACGCTCCTGTGTATGCGAGAATCAGGGAGACAGCTGCCAGCCGCATGATGGGACACCTGTGTATAGTGTATAGGAGAGTCTGGCAGGATAACTGACAGCCGCATGATGGGACACCTATCTATAGTGTATGATAAATATAATGATCTACTAATAAACCTAATAAATTAGATATTGCTACATCTACACAAATACATCACCAGAACCAACCTCAAATCACGATAACATTACAAGAACCACAATCTGTATATGACAACATCTCCAGAACCAACCTTAAATCACTACTACATTACGAGAACAATCATCTGCACACTGCTACATCACCAGAACCACGATCTGCATACTGCTACATTACCAGAACCGCCAAAAAAACAAAAAAAAACACAAAAAAAAAAAAAAAAACTGAGCTGTGACAAATGTTCAATAAACATGCAACATTACAAGCATGTGAATTGCAGCCTCAAGACTAGAAAAAAACCAAGGAGAAAATTGTAGAAAAAATACCCTGACTATAAATAAATAAATAAATTGCAAGTGCTTAATAAACAGGGTACTTAGTATATACATTTTTGCAAAAAGGTAAGAAGCTGTCTCACCTCGTCACGGTGTACCCATCTGAGACAGTCCCTAACCTACTAAAGTTAAAAACATATTCTGTACCTGACTAGTGTCATATCAAAACTTCAATATGGATGGTAAAGTGGTTAGCTGGGTCCCAGATTAAATACACAGCAGAAAGTGAGAAGCAGGTAATTGTTCAGCCTCAGTATCAGGAGGGCTGCACCCCCAACTTGCATTAAAGCAAGATAGCAGACAAAAAAAAAAAAAAAACTGAAATCACTACTATGTACTATGTCACCAGAACTAAAGCCAACCCAACATAAAATTAGCTGGCATGAAACTGCAGCTCCTAGTATGTATGTAACAATAATAAGGAGATAGCAGGATTTGTTACCAGCCATCATCAGACTGCGGACAATACCAGAACTATAGTACTGTGAAACAATTAAAAAATACCTTAATTTTTGGGAGATATCTTCTATGTTTTAGGTACATTAATTCTGAGCACATTTATGTGGGTCTGGGTCCTGAGACCCCCGTAAATTGCTCAAAAGACTCCTTAGAAGTGCACGGCTCAGGAGACAGGACTACTTTCTACAGCATTCGCTCTGTGCTGTGTGTGCTCTTCTAGAAGAGCTTTTAAGCTATTTTTGGGAGTTTCAAGAACAGATTCCTCACTAATCTGCTCAGAATTATTGGGCATAAAACAATAAATTCTCCCAAAAGTTTAGTTACTTTTTGAGGAGCACTTTGATCTGCCCTGAGAAGAGCAGATGAAAGTATTGTAGTGCGCATGCGCAGGACCTCAATGCCGGCTACTGTGGATGACGTACAATGCATCATGCACCCAGGATTCAGAAGAAGGAGGACAAAGATAGCTGAAAGAAGAGGCGCCACTATTGGAGAATGGAGACACCCATCCGACCAGTCTGCACCGCATCGCCCTTTAGGTGAGTATTATAAGGTGATTGTTATGTTCTACACAGCAGCCTGGGGTCTTATCTACTATCTACAGCATGTTAGAATGCTGTACATAAGAGCCGACTAGTGGTGGCCGCAGCTTATAGTCACCAAATCTGGTGACAGGTTCCCTTTAAAGAAGCACTCCGGTCATTTTCTTTCCCTAAAAAATTATTGTTCAGCTTACCTTTCTTCCTATGCCACAAAATCTGAGGGGTGCTCGTGGTCCGCTGGTCAGGGGGAGATCAGTGGTCATTTTAGATAAAACTCTTTATGAAAGAGAAATATCCACCATACTAAATGACCACTCTACCTAAAGGCATTTGAACGAGGACCCAACAAATATTTTTTCTATCAAATAACAGAATATTCTACAACAAGGTTATGATTGGGGGATTCTAAACAAGAAAAACTAGGAATACCTCATGGTCAATATCAATAACGGCATAAACACTCGCATATTCATAGGGATATATCTATGTACCATATGTATATATCATAAATGCAAAAAAGGACTACTATATATAGAAACCAAATCGCTGAAGATTAACAAAACAAGCAAGAGAAAGGCGATCAATTGGTGCAAAAATATTTTTATTATCAATGATTGCAAAAAAGGTGAATGGGTAAAGGACAAAAAGCGAATTTACATCACCACAAATGCAAGGTAACACTATATATATAATATAAAAAATTAGCTGGTAAGCAGTGCATAAAGAATATATATGTTAAACCCATGTTAATGTGCAATCATCCAAAAAAAATTTTTTCACAGTCAATTTAGTCTGGTAGATATAACGTATGACCGTACCATTGTCCCATCAATAACATAGGGTTAACATAATGCACATCAAACAAATGTGGATAATAATATACGTGTATTCATACCAATACAATATAGCTCTGTCTATATCGTGAGATATTTAATTTTTAATTTTCTCTATGGTCAAACAATTTAATCATAAAGCATATCCCAGTGCACCATACAGATCACATGCATCAGGGAATACTGTTTACTCAAAGGAACCCAGCAATCACATATCAGATGTGCATACAAAGAATCCCCATAATAGATGGTGGAGCGCATATAAGACACCGCCGTGCAGATATATAATGATAGAAATATATCTCAAGAGGATTATCTACTATAACATCACAGCAGATGTCTAATCGGCACTCCAAAATAAGGGACCAACATATATTCATCCATATGCACATATGTCGAAAATCATGGAATACTCTGTAAATACATGAGTTCACATGTCCATGTATCAATAGACCTCCGACACATGAAGGAGTACATATGAGAAATCACTACCCATATACATACTGATAGGGATATATCCCAAGGAAGCCTATCACCATACAGTCAGAGCAATTATCTCACAGGTACTCCAGCAAATGATTGCAGTCAAATACGGGGCCAATATATATCCCTATATGTCCAGCAAGAACGCAATCAGACTGCAGCACACATATCACCAAGGTGCCAAGGACAGAGCCATATATCAAGATGTACTTATGCAGTGGTACAAAGATGGACATAAACTGCACTGCTGACCGCAAGCCAGCATAAGTAACGTTACCTAAAAGATGGTAAGCACTGTGATGGTAATGCGCCCGATGCGCATTTCGGTGTGAACCTTCGTCAGGGGGCGTGACCGGAAAGGAAAGGGGGTGCCGTTAAAAAGGCCTCAATCCCCAGCTGATTGGGCAGTCATTGTGACGCATCCGAAGCCGGCCGGGCGGAAGTCCCGCCCCACAGACGCGTCATGGCCACAGAGAACGCCGGGTAGAAAAACCAGCGTCCCCGTAGCCATGGAGACGCGCCCGAGAGACAAGGAAATCCACAGCCGGCGACGCATGCGTGCACCACACAACCAGGTGGGGAAAGACAATGATACTTTACGCAGATTGTAGGAAATAATACATAGTCTCCAATCAATTAATATTAGGAGATCCCATGATAATAGGAAAGCTCACACACATTGAACCCCATAAAACAATGAATATGGACATCAGCCAACAATACAAAAGATAGTTATAGCACCATATAGTGCAACATGGAAATCCATATAGGCTGCATATACACCATTTCTGAAATAAATCAATATATGAATCAAACATGTTCACCACTATTCCATAGTAGAACAGTGCATAAATAAAACATGTTCACCAAATCTGGTGACAGGTTCCCTTTAAAGAAGCACTCCGGTCATTTTCTTTCCCTAAAAAATTATTGTTCAGCTTACCTTTCTTCCTATGCCACAAAATCTGAGGGATGCTCGTGGTCCGCTGGTCAGGGGGAGATCAGTGGTCATTTTAGATAAAACTCTTTATGAAAGAGAAATATCCACCATACTAAATGACCACTCTACCTAAAGGCATTTGAACGAGGACCCAACAAATATTTTTTCTATCAAATAACAGAATATTCTACAACAAGGTTATGATTGGGGGATTCTAAACAAGAAAAACTAGGAATACCTCATGGTGGATACTCCTATTTGCCCCATCTTTCAGGGTCTACACAAAGTTCACAAGGATACCTTCCCCCCTCCATTAAGACCCATTGTTGCTAGCACGGGATCGCTAACCAGCCACCTTTCAGATTGGTTAGACAATATTTTACAACCGCTCATGAAGCGCACCGTCATTTACATAAAGGACACAAAAAGCCTCCTCCAGAATCTTAGGGAGATGAAAAGGACTGAACATTCCTTTTGGATTACTAGCGACGTAGTTTCACTCTATCCCTGTATTCCCCATGATGAAGCTTTACAAGCCCTATTTTTCCATCTTGATAAATATAGCACCCTGGATGACATCCATAAAGAATTTACTATTACAGTAACTGGTTATCTACTTAAACATAATTTCTTCCAGTTTAATGGAATATATTATTTACAAATCACAGGATGCCCTATGGGAGCTAGTTTGTCACGCGCTCTAGCTAACTTATACATACTAAATGACCACTCTACCTAAAGACATTTGAACGAGGACCCAACAAATATTTTTTCTACCAAATTACAGAATATTCTACAATAAGGTTAAGATTGGGGGATTCTAAACAAGAAAACCTAGGAATACCTCATGGTGGATACTCCTATTTGCCCCATCTTTCAGAGTCTACCCAAAGTCTACCCATCTAATCTGCTCCTGTGATGCAATCGAAAGATCGCATCACAGTTGCATGACCTTCAGCTGACGCTCGCAGCAGAGGGTCATTAGCATATTGCTTCCGAAGCTCTCGCATCAGAAGCGGTACACAAGTGGAAAAGAGCCCTAATGCTGAGCACCGCCATACTACCTCACGTCTCATACGGAGTCCCCTACATTGCTCCACTCCATACTGAGACCTCACACTGCGCCTGTTCATACTGAATCCCCATGCTAGCTCCTTTTCGATAATGAGCTCCCAATCCTTCCCCCTCTCTATACTTAATGCATTGATACACACGTCACTTCTGGGGTGGTGCACAAGTAGGGTCCCAAACCGTATCAAATAGTTGTAGAAACTTGGCACTCAAGATCAACGTCAATAGTGGTTTTTATTATAAAGAACTTGTAGGACCAGCACAAGCACATCACTGCCACATAGACAGCGGTGGACACCATGTCATACCGGGCTACGCCACTCGCCATGCTACTATACAGTCATATGAAAAAGTTTGGGCACCCCTATTAATGTTAACCTTTTTTCTTTATAACAATTTGGGTTTTTGCAACAGCTATTTCAGTTTCATATATCTAATAACTGATGGACTGAGTAATATTTCTGGATTGAAATGAGGTTTATTGTACTAACAGAAAATGTGCAATCCGCATTTAAACAAAATTTGACCGGTGCAAAAGTATGGGCACCCTTATCAATTTCTTGATTTGAACACTCCGAACTACTTTTTTACTGACTTACTAAAGCACTAAATTGGTTTTGTAACCTCATTGAGCTTTGAACTTCATAGGCAGGTGTATCCAATCATTAAAAAAGGTATTTAAGGTGGCCACTTGCAAGTTATTCTCCTATTTGAATCTCCTATGAGGAGTGGCATCATGCGGTCCTCAAAACAACTCTCAAATGATCTGAAAACAAAAATTATTCAACATAATTGTTCAGGGGAAGGATACAAAAAGTTGTTTCAGAGATTTAAACTGTCAGTTTCCACTGTGTGGAACATTGTAAGGAAATGGAAGAACACAGGTACAGTTCTTGTTAAGCCCAGAAGTGGCAGGCCAAGAAAAATATCAGAAAGGCAGAGAAGAAGCATGGTGAGAACAGTCAAGGACAATCCTATGCCTGCCCCTCCCTCGCAATCCCCAGACTAAAGCCTTTACCTGCCCCTCCCTCGCAATCCTGACTATAGCCTATGCCTACCCCTCCCCTGCAATCCTTAGACTATAGCCTCTGCCTGCCCCTCCCCCACAAACCTCACATTGGAGCCTCATGGGAGACATTACACAGCAGAATGAAGGATATTACAACTTAGTATTGAGTAAATTATACAGCAGCATGGGAGGAAATTACACAGCAGCATGGGGACAATATACGGCAGAATGGGGGATATTACCAAGCAACATGTGGGACATTATACAGCACAATGTGGGATATTACAAAGGAGAATGGGCGATATTAAACAACAGCATGGGGGACATTACACAGCAGCATGGGGGATATTACAAAGCATTATGAAGGACATTATACAGCAGAATGTAATATACCCCTAATGTAACATGGCGGACATTACATAGCAACATGGGGGGACATTATACAGCAGAATGGGGGATATTACAAAGTAGAATGGGCGATATTACACAGCAGAATGGGGCATATAAAACAGCAGCATGGGATATATTACACAGCAGAATGTTGATTTTCCACAAAAGCATGGGAGTCATACAGCAGAATGACAGATATTACACAGTAGGACATTATACAGCAGTAGGGGGGACATTACACAACACAATGGGGGATAATTCACTGCAGCATTGGGGATATTATACAGCAGCATGGGAGAAATTACACAGAAGCATGGGGAAGATTACAGAGGAACATGGGAGACATTATACAGCAGAATGGGCTATATTACACTGCAGCATAAGGGACATTACACAGCAGCATGGGGGATATTACACAGCAACATGGGGGAAATTATAAGGCACAGTAGGGGAATATTACAATACTAAAAGGTGGCCCGATTTTAACGCATCGGGTATTCTAGAATTTATTGTGTAGTTAATGTATGATTTTTGTTATATATATATATATAGATGTTGTTGTGTGTAGTTACCAAGTGTTTGTGAAGGGCGCTGTAAATGTTCTGGGTGTTTTCTGGATGTGGCGGTGTGAGAGATCGGTGTTTGTGTGTTGCGTTGTTTGTGGAGCACTGTGTGTATGTTGTGCTGTGAGTGTTGTGCGGTTTGTGTGGGTGTGTGTGTGTGGTGCTGTGTGTGGGGTGTGTGTGTGTGTGGGGTGTGTTATGATCCAGAACCATGGAAGACAACCATAAATTATTGATAAAAGGTGACAATATCATTGCAAGTAATCTGGCCGCCATCCCCTTACTAACCATCACAACTAGAAGTAGCCGAGGGGTGAAAGAACATCCTGTGCACCGCGAACCCAGCCGGACAACTAGCTATCCTAAAGGAAGGAAAGATGAATAACTCTCTGCCTCAAAAAAATAGATAAAGAATAGCAAGCCCCCCACATTCAAAGACTGCGGTGATATAGGAAAACACAATACACAGAGAGATGATAGGATTAGCAAAAGGTGAGCCCCTACTGATTAAATAGGACAGGACAGGAAAGGGACTGATGGTGGCCAGAGAAAAACCCTGCAAAAATCCAACAACCCGATAGTACAAAAAAGCCCTCAGATCGCTAGATCTGAACTCTGTCCTATAACAGGCGCTCTTGTCATACCAATGAACAGAAATCAGGAGCCATTACAAATTCAAGAAGCAACAAACACATGGACTTATAGAAGCAATACTCCAAACATAGCTGCAGGGAGCTTTCCAGCTAAGCAACTGAGAGGGAAGATCCCTGCATGCAAATAAACTGAAAACAACCACAGCAAATGACAAACTCAGATAAGAACAAAAAGAACCAAACAAAAATAAAGAGCCAAGCACTTATCTGGGGTAGATGTGGTCTGGAGCAGGATGAAGCAGGCTGGTGAACAAAGAACAACTGACATCCGGCATAGCCTGCTATCAGACCAGGGTTTAAATAAGCAGAGAGTTAGCAATGGAAACACCCATTGCTCAACACACCTGGTCTCTGTCCAAACCATTCCTGGCCACAAGAGGGAGCCTCGCAGCAGCCAAAGCATAACTGACATTCACAACAGGGGTGTGTGTGTGTTTTGGGGGGAGGTATGTTTTTTGCAGTGTGTGTGTTGGAGGAGTAGTCCTGGGAAGAGAGGGGGATAATAGGAGGAGCAGTCCTGGGGGAAGAGGAGTATAATAGGAGGAGTAGTCCTGGGGAGAGAGGAAGATAATAGAAGTAGCCCTGGGGGGAGGAGTCTAATAGGAGGAGTAGTCCTGGAGGTGAGGAGTATAATAGGAGTAGTCCTGGGGTGGAGGAGTAAAATAGGTGGAGTAGTCCTGGGGGGAAGATGTCTAATAGGAGTAGTCCTGAGGGGAGGTATATAGGTGCCCAATGTATGTGGGGGGCGTGGCCGAGCGGGCAAAGCGTGTGGGGGCGTGACCAAGTGGACAAGGTGTGTGGGGGACATAGACGAGCAGGCACAGTGTGTGGGGGGCGTGGCTAAGCGGGCACAGTGTGCGGGGTGCATGGCCAGGTCGAGCCAAGTGGCCAATGCGTGTGGGGGGCGTGGCCGGGCCGAGCGGCCAATGCGTGAGTGGGGCGTGGCCGGGCGGAGCCAAACGGACAATGCGTGTGGGGGGCGTGGCCGGGCCGGGCCAAGCCGAGCAGCCAATGCGAGGGTTGTCACTGTAATAACTCATTTTGGAGCAAGACAGACAGACAGACAGACAGAATAAGGCAATTATATATATAGATAACGTGGCGGACATTACACAGCAACATGGGGAACATTATAAAGCAACATTGAGACATTACAAAGTAGAATGGGGCATATTACACAGCAGCATGCAAGACATAACACAGCAGAATGTGGTTTATTACAGAGCAGCAAGGGTTTATTATACAGCAAAATTGGGGATATTACACAGCAGAATGGGAGACAATACAGAGCAGCATTGGCTATGTTACAAAGCAGAATGGGAGATATTACTCAGCAGCATGGGAATACTACACAGCAAAATGGGCATATTACACAGCAGCATCAAAGACATACAGCAGAATGGCAGATATTACACAGTAGCATGGAGGATATTACACAGCAGAATGGGGGATATTACACAGCACCAAGGGGGATATTACACAGCAAAATGGGGATATCATACAGCAGCATTGGGTAGATTATACAGCAGCATAGGGACTATATACACAATATACATATAATGGGGGACATTACTCAACAACATGGGAGACATTATACAGCAGAATGGGGGATATTACACAGCAGCATTGGGTACATTATACACCAGCAACAGGAGAAATTACATGGCAGCATGGGGGACATTAACTCCTTAACAACCGCGGGCAGTAAGTTTACGTCCTAGCGGTCATAACGTTACTGCCCACGGTCTGCCGGCGGCAGCATGCCGCGATCAGCGCACATCTCAGCTGATTTTCACAGCTGAGATGAGTGCCTGCTAGGCACGAGCAGAATTGTTATCTGCTCGTGCCGTTTAACCCCTGAAATGGCGCTGTCAATATGTGACAGCGCCATTATAAACGCGATCGCTGTAAAGTTTTACTTACCGCCCGATGCCGGAAGTCACGTGACATGTCACGTGACTTCCGGTGGTTTTCATGGTAGCACAGGGTCATGTGATGACTCCTATGCTAGACATGAACCACTTTCAGTTTCACTTTTACCGGAGGCCAGTGAAGCAGGAAGTGACCGTATCTGCTGTTTACAGCTGTATAGCTGTGATCAGCAGATAGTGCACAGCGATCGAATTACTGCAGAATGGCGGATAATAAAAAGTAGCATGGAGGACGTTATACCGCAGAATGGGGGATATTACACAGAAGCATGGGAAACATTGTACAGCAGACTGAGTCATATTAAAAAGCAGCATAAGGGACATTACACAGCAGCATGGGGTAAATTACACAGCAGCAGGAGCATGGGAGACATTATAAAGCAGAATGGGGGTATATTACACAGCAGCATAGGGGAGATTACACCGCAGCATGGGGAATATTACGCAACAGCATGTGGGACATTACACAGCTACATGGGAGACAATATACAGCAAATTAAGGGATATTACACATCAGCAAAAGGGAACATTACACAGCAGCTTTTGGAACATTACACAGCAACCAGGGGGATATTACACTGTAGCATGGGGAACATTACACAGAAATATTTAGGGACACCATACAGCAGAATGGGAGATATTACAAAGCAAAAAGTGGGATATATTACACAGCAGCATGGGAGACATTATACATTATACAGAATAATGGGGGTATTACATAGGAGCATGGGATACATACAGCAGAATGCCAGATATTACACAGTAGCATGGAGGACATTATACAGTAGAATGGGGAACATAAAACAGCAGAATAGGGTTTATTATACTGCACCATGGGGTATATTATCACTGAGCCATAGATCCTGAAAAATGAGAACGCTACGGGAATATGGCGTAAAACGTTCGCCACTTTATTCAGAAAAACGTCCGATTTTTTTTTAACCCATTATATAAAAGTAAACCTATACATGTTTGGTCTCTACAGACTCGCACTGACCTGAGGCATCACACCCACACATCGGTTTTACCATACAGTGAACACAGTGAATAAAATATCTCAAAAACAATAGTGCTATCGCACTTTTTTACAATTTTTCTGCATTTGGAATTTTTTTGCCGTTTTCCAGTACACTGTATGGTAAAATTTATGATTTCATTTAGAAGTACAGCTCGTTCCGTAAAAAATGAGCCCTCATATGACCATATTGACTGAAAAATAAAAAAGTTACGTCTCTCAGAAGAAGAATGGCGAAAAAAAAACGGAAAGCGAAAAATCGGCCAGTCGTGAAGGGATTTAAAAGCAGAATGTGTGATATTATACTGCCGCATGGGTGACATTATGCAGCGGAATGGGGATATTACACAGCAGCATGGGGAATATCACATAAGAGCATGGGAAACATTATACAGCAGAATGGAGATATTACACAGAGAGATGGGAGGCATGCTGCAGAATGGCAGATAATACACAGTAGCATGGAGGACATTATACAGCAGAACGGGGGGATATTACATAGCTACATGGGGAACATTATACAGTTGAAGGGGGGATATTACACAGCAGCATGAGGGACATTATACAGCAGAATGGGGATATTACAAAGCAGCATGGGGGACATTACAGAGCAACATGGGGGATATTATACAACATATTTGGAGTATATTACACAGTAACATAGGGAACATTACAGAGCAACATGGGGAACATTATACAGCAAGATATTACAAAGCAGAATGTGGGATGTTACAAAGCAGCATGGGGGATATTACACAAGAGCATGGGAGATATTACACAGCAGAATGTAGATATTACACAGGAAGATGGGAGGCATGCTGCAGAATGGCGGATAATAAAAAGTAGCATGGAGGACGTTATACCGCAGAATTGGGGATATCACACAGAAGCATGGGAAACATTGTACAGCAGAATGAGGCATATTAAAAAGAAGCATAAGGGAAATTACACAGCAGCATGGGGTACATTACACAGCAGCATAGAGAACATGACAGAGGAGCATGGGAGACATTATAAAGCAGAATGGGGGTATATTACACAGCAGCATAGGGGAGCTTACACTACAGCATGGGGAACATTACGGAACAGCATGTGGGACATTACACAGCTACATGGGAGACATTATACAGCAAAATAGGGGATATTACACATCAGCAAAGGGAACATTACACAGCAGCTTTTGGAACATTACACAGGAACCAGTGGGATATTATACAGCAGAATAGGGGATATTACATTGTAGCATGGGGAACATTACACAGAAATATTTGGGGACACCATACAGCAGAATGGGAGATATTACAAAGCAAAAAGTGGGATATATTACACAGCAGCATGGGAGACATTATACAGAAGAATAGGGGTATTACATAGGAGCAAGGGATACACACAGCAGAATGCCAGATATTACACAGTAGCATGGAGGAGATTATGCAGTAGAATGGGGAACATAAGACTAGGCAGAATAGGGTTTATTATACTGCACAATGGGGTATATTATACAGAAGAATGGGGCATAGTACACAGCAGCATTGCGGACATTACGAAACAGAATGGGAATATTACACAGCAGCATGAGGGATATAACATAGCAGAATGGGGGATATTACACAGCAGCATGGGGATATTACACAGCAAAATGGAGATTTTACGCAGCAGCATGGGAGACATACAGCAGAGTGCAGATATTACACAGTAGCATGGAGAACATTATACAGCAATAGGGGGGACATTACACAGCAGAATGGGGGATAGAACACTGCAGCATGGGGGGGATATACAGTAGAATGGGGTATATTACACAACAGCATTGGGTACATTATACAGCAGCATGGGGGTGAATTACACAGCAGCATTGGGTACATTATACAGCAGCATTGGGTACATTACACATTAGCATAGGGAACATGACAGAGGAGAATGGGGGTATATTACACAGCAGCATAGGGGAGATTACACTGCAGCATGGGGGACATTACACAGCAACATGGGGGACATTATACAGCAGAATAGAGGGATATTACACTGTAGCATGGTAGAAAATACACAGCAACATGGGGGATATTACAAAGCAGAATGGGGGATATTACACAGCGGCATGGGAGATATTCAGCAAAATTGGAGACATTTTACAGCAGAATGGGGGATATTACACAGTAGCATAGGTAGGGCTGTATTTGGCTGTCATGCTGCCCTAGACACTTTATGTGGTCGCACCCTTTACTGACAACGTAAAAGTATGATTTTGTGCACGCGACACCTATTTAAGACACTACTCTAACACACTTGAAAAAGTGCTAAATGCCATAGGAATTAAGATCTGCACTTGCTGCGCATATGTTCAGTTTTATTTTGCTTATTTTAACAGCTTCAGGTTTTCAAAGACACCAAGTGGTTAAAACAGGTATTTGAATCATTTTTCATGCTGTTGTCACCAAGAAGTCGCTGACTAGTACTTAAAACAATTTCAATTTAAAAAAGATGCCAGTGTTTCCTAACCTGTCCTCCTCCTGAAAAACTCAATAGATTCACAGATATGTAAAGGCCATGGTGTGCACACACCCAAACCGTTCACATTCCCTTCAGATAGTAGTTAAAGCGCTTGTACACAGACTACAGTTGGCTGAACCCACAGATAGACAGGCTCGGCCGACAATCTAATTGTCAGAGGTGTGATGACCCAGCAGGTCCAATTTTGGACTGTGAATCCTTTTCTCTCTAAGAGGTGAGCCACTGCCAGAGATGTGTAGTAGCTTCGGTCTCATAGAGAACACGACCACTCAACAAAGTGAACGCTCCTGTGTATGTGAGAATCAGGGAGACAGCTGCCAGCCGCATGATGGGACTCCTGTCTATATTGTATGGGAGAGTCAGGGAGATAGCTACCAGCCATAATGATGGGACACCTGTGTATAGTGTATGGGAGAGTCAGGCAGGATAACTGCCAGCCGTATGATGGGACACCTATCTATAGCATATGGGAGATATAATGATCTACTATTAAATCTAATAAATTAAATATTGCTACATCTACACAAACACATCACCAGAACCAACCTCAAATCACGATAACATTACCAAAACCACAATCTGTATATGACAACATCTCCAGAACCAACCTCAAATCACTACTACATCACGAGAACCACCATCTGCACACTACTGCATCACCAAAACCACGATCTGCACACTGCTACATTACCAGAACCGCCATTGGTATATGAATGCATAATCAGAACCAAGCTAAAATCACTACTACATCACCAGAACCATCATTGGTACATGACTACATTACCAAAATCAAGCTCAAATCACTACTACGTCACCAGAACTAAAGCTAACCCAACATAAAATTGTCTGGCATGAAACTGCAGCTCCTAGTATGTATGTAACAATAATAAGGAGATACCAGGATTTGTTACCAGCCATCATCAGACTGCGGACAATACAGGAACCATAGTACTGTTAAACATTTAAAAAATACCTTAATTTTTGGGAGATATCTTCTATGTTTTAGGTACATTAATTCTGAGCACATTTATGTGGGTCTGGGTCCTGAGACCCCCGTAAATTGCTCAAAAGACCCCTTAGAAGAGTGCACAGCTCAGGAGACAGGACTACTTTCTACAGCATTCGCTCTGTGCTGTGTGTGCTCTTCTAAAAGTTAGAACACAACACATGGGAAAAAGTGGGCACAACTACACCAAACATGTACTGGAAAATCCAGAATAATGGAATGAAGGAAGAGGAGTCCCTTGTTGCATGCAAAAAGTGTGAAAAAGTTTATTAATAACACAAAGAAATATTATTAAGAACATTTTAAACTGGGAAAGATTAAAGGGGTGATCCACCCATGAACAGTTTAGCACATCACCACTAAAATCTCATGAAATAATGCAGATGGAGTAAATCACATAGGCTCAAAAATAACAGTACCAGAGAACAGTAAACAGCAATACATAGTCACCAAATGTAGGACTAACATAAATATGGTACAGATCAAAGAGAGCCAATACAATACCAGATGAGTAAATAATGAGAGAGGAAGTGTGGGTGCGCCTTCCCCACGCGTTACGCCACCATGTGTGGCTTCATCAGGGATAAAATAACTGTGTACTGTTAAACATTTAAAAAATACCTTAATTTTTGGGAGATATCTTCTATGTTTTAGGCACATTAATTCTGAGCACATTTATGTGGGTCTGGGTCCTGAGACCCCCGTAAATTGCTCAAAAGACCCCTTAGAAGAAGTGCACGGCTCAGGAGACAGGACTACTTTCTACAGCATTCGCTCTGTGCTGTGTGCGCTCTTTTAAAAGAGCTTTTTAGTTATTTTGGGGAGTTTCAAGAACAGATTCCTCACCAATCTGCTCAGAATTACTGGGCATAAAACAATAAATTCTCCCAAAAGTTTAGTTACTTTTTGAGGAGCACTTTGATCTGCCCTGAGAAGAGCAGATCAAAGTATTGCAGTGCTCATGCGCAGGACCTCAATGCCGGCTACTGTGGATGACGTAGAATGCATCATGCACCCAGGATTCAGAAGAAGGAGGAGAAAGATAGCTGAAAGAAGAGGCGCCGCTATTGGAGAATGGAGACACCCATCCGACCAGTCTGCACCGCATCGCCCTTTAGGTGAGTATTATAAGGTGATTGTTATGTTCTACACAGCAGCCTGGGGTCTTATCTACAGCATGTTAGAATTCTGTATATAAGAGCCCACTAGTGGTGGCCGCAGCTTATAGTCACCAAATCTGGTGACAGGTTCCCTTTAAAGAAGCACTCTGGTCATTTTTTTTCCCTAAAAAATTATTGTTCAGCTCACCTTTCTTCCTATGCCACAAAATCCGAGGGGTGCTCGTGGTCCGCTGGTCAGGGGGAGATCAGTGGTCATTTTAGATAAAACTCTTTATGAAAGAGAAATATCCACCATACTAAATGACCACTCTACCTAAAGGCATTTGAACGAGGACCCAACAAATATTTTTTCTATCAAATAACAGAATATTCTACAACAAGGTTATGATTGGGGGATTCTAAACAAGAAAAACTAGGAATACCTCATGGTGGATACTCCTATTTGCCCCATCTTTCAGGGTCTACCCAAAGTTCACAAGGATATCTTCCCCCCTCCGTTAAGACCCATTGTTGCTAGCACGGGATCGCTAACCAGCCACCTTTCAGATTGGTTAGACAATATCTTACAACCGCTCATGAAGCACACCGTCGTTTACATAAAGGACACAAAAAGCCTCCTCCAGAATCTTAGGGAGATGAAATGGACTGAACATTCCTTTTGGATTACTAGCAACGTAGTTTCACTCTATCCCTGTATTCCCCATGACGAAGCTTTATAAGCCCTATTTTTCCATCTTGATAAATATAGCACCCTGGATGACATCCATAAAGAATTTATTATTACAGTAACTGGTTATCTACTTAAACACAATTTCTTCCAGTTTAATGGAATATATTATTTACAAATCACAGGATGCCCTATGGGAGCTAGTTTGTCCTGCGCTCTAGCAAACTTATACATGGCATACTGGGAAGAACAATACATACATACCGCAAACAATCCATTCCTCACACACATCTGGTCACACATGTACGCTAGGTACATAGGTGACCAGATGTTTATCTGTGATCATAAAACAGATATCACTCCACAGGAGTTTATCAAATCATTGAGCACATATCTGAACAACAATAACTTAAATCTGCGGTTTTCAGTTAATCTATTTTACCCATTCTGCCCCTTTTCTTGACAAGCAACTATCAGGTAATTCCAAAACAGATGATATCGAGACAATTCTGTACAGGAAGAAGGGAATTTTGTTTACTTACCGTAAATTCCTTTTCTTCTAGCTCCAATTGGGAGACCCAGACAATTGGGTGTATAGCTTCTGCCTCCGGAGGCCACACAAAGTATTACACTTAAAAGTGTAAAGCCCCTCCCCTTCTGCCTATACACCCCCCGTGCCTCATGGGCTCCTCAGTTTTGGTGCAAAAGCAAGAAGGAGGAAAAGTTATAAATTGGTTTAAAGTAAATTCAGTCCGAAGAAATTTCGGAGAACTGAAACCATTGAACATGAACAACATGTGTACACAAAGAACAACAGCCCGAAGGGAACAGGGGCGGGTGCTGGGTCTCCCAATTGGAGCTAGAAGAAAAGGAATTTACGGTAAGTAAACAAAATTCCCTTCTTCTTTGTCGCTCCATTGGGAGACCCAGACAATTGGGACGTCCAAAAGCAGTCCCTGGGTGGGTAAAGTAAAACCTCGTAATAGAGCCGTAAAACGGCCCCTTCCTACAGGTGGGCAACCGCCGCCTGAAGGACTCGCCTACCTAGGCTGGCATCTGCCGAAGCATAGGTATGCACCTGATAGTGTTTCGTGAAAGTGTGCAGGCTCGACCAGGTAGCTGCCTGACACACCTGCTGAGCCGTAGCCTGGTGCCGCAAAGCCCAGGACGCACCCACGGCTCTGGTAGAATGGGCCCTCAGCCCTGAGGGAACCGGAAGCCCAGAAGATCGGTAAGCTTCGAAAATAGGTTCCTTGATCCACCGAGCCAGGGTTGATTTGGAAGCCTGTGACCCTTTACGCTGGCCAGCGACAAGGACAAAAAGTGCATCCGAGCGGCGCAGGGGCGCCGTACGAGAGATGTAGAGTCTGAGTGCTCTCACCAGATCTAACAAGTGCAAATCCCTTTCACATTGGTGAACTGGATGAGGACAAAAAGAGGGTAAGGAGATATCCTGATTGAGATGAAAGGGGGATACCACCTTAGGGAGAAATTCCGGAACCGGACGCAGAACCACCTTGTCCTGGTGAAACACCAGAAAAGGAGCTTTGCATGACAGCGCTGCTAGCTCAGACACTCTCCGAAGTGATGTGACTGCTACTAGGAAGGCCACTTTCTGCGAAAGGCGTGAGAGAGGAATATCCCTCATTGGCTCGAAAGGTGGTTTCTGAAGAGCCATCAGCACCCTGTTCAGATCCCAGAGTTCTAACGGCCGCTTGTAAGGAGGGACTATGTGACAAACCCCCTGCAGGAACGTGCATACCTGTGGAAGTCTGGCTAGGCGCTTCTGAAAAAACACAGAGAGCGCTGAGACTTGTCCCTTAAGGGAGCCGAGCGACAAACCTTTTTCCAATCCGGATTGAAGGAAGGAAAGAAAAGTGGGCAAGGCAAATGGCCAGGGAGAAAAACCCTGATCAGAGCACCAAGATAAGAATATCCTCCACGTCCTGTGGTAGATCTTGGCGGACGTTGGTTTCCTAGCCTGTCTCATAGTGGCAATGACCTCTTGAGATAACCCTGAAGACGCTAGGATCCAGGACTCAATGGCCACACAGTCAGGTTGAGGGCCGCAGAATTCAGATGGAAAAACGGTCCTTGAGACAGCAAGTCTGGTCGGTCTGGTAGTGCCCACGGTTGGCCCACCGTGAGATGCCACAGATCCGGGTACCACGACCTCCTCTGCCAGTCTGGAGCGACGAGGATGGCGCGGCGGCAGTCGGACCTGATCTTGCGTAACACTCTGGGCAACAGTGCCAGAGGAGGAAACACATAAGGGAGTTGAAACTGCGACCAATCCTGAACTAAAGCGTCTGCCGCCAGAGCTCTGTAATCTTGAGACCGTGCCATGAATGTCGGGACCTTGTGGTTGTGCCGGGACGCCATTAGGTCGACGTCCGGCATCCCCCAGCGGCAACAGATCTCCTGAAACACGTCCGGGTGAAGGGACCATTCCCCTGCGTCCATGCCCTGGCAACTGAGGAAGTCTGCTTCCCAGTTTTCTACGCCCGGGATGTGAACTGCGGATATGGTGGAGGCTGTGGCTTCCACCCATAGCAGAATCCGCCGGACTTCCTGGAAGGCTTGCCGACTGCGTGTTGCGCCTTGGTGGTTGATGTATGCCACCGCTGTGGAGTTGTCCGACTGAATTCGGATCTGCTTGCCTTCCAGCCACGGCTGGAACGCCTTTAGGGCAAGATACACTGCCCTTATCTCCAGAACATTGATCTGAAGGGAGGACTCTGGCTGAGTCCAAGTACCCTGAGCCCTGTGGTGGAGAAAGACCGCTCCCCACCCTGACAGGCTCGCGTCCGTCGTGACCACAGCCCAGGATGGGGGCAGGAAGGATTTCCCCTTCGACAGAGAAGTGGGAAGAAGCCACCACTGAAGGGAAGCCTTGGCTGCCCGAGAAAGGGAGACGTTCCTGTCGAGGGACGTCGACTTCCTGTCCCATTTGCGGAGAATGTCCCATTGAAGTGGACGCAGATGAAACTGCGCAAAAGGAACTGCCTCCATTGCTGCTACCATCTTCCCTAGGAAGTGCATGAGGCGCCGCAAGGGGTGTGACTGGCCTTGAAGGAGAGATTGCACCCCTGTCTGTAGTGAACGCTGTTTGTCCAGCGGAAGCTTCACTATAGCTGAGAGAGTATGAAACTCCATGCCAAGATATGTCAGTGATTGGGCCGGTGTCAGATTTGACTTTGGAAAATTGATGATCCACCCGAAACTCTGGAGAGTCTCCAGAGCAATGTTCAGGCTGTGTTGGCATGCCACTTGAGAGGGTGCCTTGACAAGCAGATCGTCTAAGTAAGGGATCACCGAGTGTCCCTGAGAGTGCAGAACTGCTACTACTGTTGCCATGACCTTGGTGAAGACCCGTGGGGCTGTCGCCAAGCCGAAAGGCAGTGCCACGAACTGAAGGTGTTCGTCCCCTATGGCGAAACGCAGGAAGCGCTGATGCTCTGGAGCAATCGGTACGTGGAGATAAGCATCTTTGATGTCGATTGATGCTAGGAAATCTCCTTGGGACATTGAGGCGATGACGGAGCGGAGCGATTCCATCCGGAACCGCCTGGTTTTTACATGTTTGTTGAGCAGTTTTAGGTCCAGAACAGGACGGAAGGATCCGTCCTTTTTCGGCACCACGAACAAGTTGGAGTAAAAACCGTGACCCTGTTGCTGAAAAGGAACAGGGATCACCACTCCTTCTGCCTTCAGAGTGCACACCGCCTGAAGAAGAGCATCGGCTCGCTCGGGGGGCGGAGATGTTCTGAAGAACCGAGTCGGAGGACGAGAGCTGAACTCTATCCTGTAACCGTGAGACAGAATGTCTCTCACCCATCGGTCTTTTACCTGTGGCAGCCAGGCGTCGCAAAAGCGGGAAAGCCTGCCACCGACCGAGGATGCGGTGTGAGGAGGCCGAAAGTCATGAGGAGGCCGCTTTGGGAGCGGTTCCTCCGGCGGTCTTTTTAGGACGTGACTTAGACCGCCATGAATCGGAGTTCCTCTGATCCTTCTGAGGCCTTTTGGACGAGGAGAATTGAGACCTGCCCGCGGACCGAAAGGACCGAAACCTCGATTGTACCTTCCGTGGTTGAGGTCTGTTTGGTTTGGACTGGGGTAAGGATGAGTCCTTTCCCTTGGATTGTTTAATGATTTCATCCAATCGCTCATTAAACAGGCGGTCGCCAGAAAATGGCAAACCGGTTAAGAACTTTTTGGAAGCAGAGTCTGCCTCCCATTCACGTAGCCACATGGCCCTGCGGACTGCCACCGAATTGGCGGATGCTACCGCCGTACGGCTCGCAGAGTCCAGGACAGCATTAATGGCGTAGGACGCAACCGCCGACGCCTGAGAGGTTAAGGACACCACTTGCGGAGCAGACGTACGTGTGACTGCATTAATCTGCGCATGACAAGCTGAGATAGCTTGGAGTGCCCATACGGCTGCGAATGCTGGAGCAAAAGACGCGCCGATAGCTTCATAGATGGATTTCAACCAGAGCTCCATCTGTCTGTCAGTGGCATCTTTGAGTGAAGCCCCATCTTCCACTGCAACTATGGATCTAGCCGCCAGTCTGGAGACTGGAGGATCCACCTTGGGACACTGAGCCCAACCCTTGACAACGTCAGGGGGGAAGGGATAACGTGTATCCTTAAGGCGCTTGGAAAAACGCTTATCTGGACAAGCTCGGTGTTTCTGGACTGCCTCTCTGAAGTCAGAGTGATCCAGAAACGTACTCAATGTACGCTTGGGAAACCTGAAACGGAATTTCTCCTGCTGAGAAGCTGACTCCTCAATTGGAGGAGCTGGGGGAGAAATATCCAACACCTGATTGATGGTCGCTATAAGGTCATTCACTATGGCGTCACCTTCAGGTGTATCTAGGTTGAGAGCGGCCTCAGGATCAGAATCCTGATCTGCTACCTCCGCTTCATCATCCAGAGAGTCCTCCTGCTGAGACCCCGAACAGTGTGATGAAGTCGAGGGAATTTCCCAGCGAGCCCGCTTAGGCGGCCTGGGACTGCGGTCCGTGTCAGAGACCTCACCCTGGGACCTATGGGTCACCCCAGGAGCACTTTGCTGCTCCAACTGAGGGGGGCCTGGGGTCAATGATTCAACAGTGCCCGGTGCCTGAGTCACCGGTCTGGACTGTAAGGCTTCTAGTATCTTAGCAGACCATTTATCCATACTCTCAGACAGTTTGTCAGCAAATACTGCAAACTCCGTCCCTGTCACCTGGACAGTGGTAGCAGGTGGTTCCACCTGGGCCACCAGTAGCAGAGGCCCCGGCTGAGTAAGTGCCACAGGGGCCGAGCATTGCACACAATGAGGATCGGTGGAACCTGCCGGTAGTATAGCCGCACATGAGGTACAGGTTGCAAAGTAAGCCTGTGCTTTGGCACCCTTGCTTTTTGCGGACGACATGCTGTTGTCTCCTCTGAGTACAATCCAGGAGGGTATATAGCCAAAAATCAACAGTGCGACCGTACAGTGTAAATGTATAGCATATAAGCATATATATATATGTACACTTCGGCACTCAGTGGGGCCAGCACCACAGGTGCTGCTTACCGACCGCTCAAAGCGGTTGTGTGATCACCAGATTCCCTGCCTTGGCCTCCCAGAGCCGTGTTGTCTCTCCTCTCCAGCGTCAGAAGTGCTGACAGGAATGGCTGCCGGCGTTCTGTGGGGAGGAGGGGGCCGTGGGCGTGCCCTAGAAAGTGCGGGAATCTGATGCCCCACTGTGCTGAGTGAGGGGGGAGGAGGATACAAAGTATGCTCCAGCCCTCAGCGCTGACGTCCTGTGCAGCGTCCCGCCCTTCCCCTGACTGGCAGGCCTGGGGGCGGGAATATGCGATACTAGGCCGCAAAAGCCGGGGACTAAAGTTATAAGCGCGGCCGGCAAATAAGCGCGGCCGGCGCGGTAGTCCCCGGCGCACTAACACACCCACCAGTGCTGCAGTGTGTATGGCACAAGCGCTCCATGCGCGGTCCCCACGGGGACACAGAGTACCTCACAGTAGCAGGGCCTTGTCCCTGACGATACCCGGCTCCTGTCCAGCAGATTCCCCAGGGGCTGCGGAGGGAGCACGGTCCCAGTGCCTGGAGACCGATTAGGATCCCACTTCACCCAGAGCCCATTAAGGGATGGGGAAGGAAAACAGCATGTGGCTCCTGCCTATGTACCCGCAATGGGTACTTCAACCTTAACAGCACCGCCGACCAGAGTGGGGTGAGAAGGGAGCATGCTGGGGGCCCTGTTATGGGCCCTCTTTTCTTCCATCCGACATAGTCAGCAGCTGCTGCTGACTAAGATGTGGAGCGATGCGTGGATGTCAGCCTCCTTCGCACAAAGCATAAAAACTGAGGAGCCCGTGAGGCACGGGGGGTGTATAGGCAGAAGGGGAGGGGCTTTACACTTTTAAGTGTAATACTTTGTGTGGCCTCCGGAGGCAGAAGCTATACACCCAATTGTCTGGGTCTCCCAATGGAGCGACAAAGAAAGAGATCAGTGGAAACACCACCTTACATACGGTTAGTTGTCAAACGCCACACAGTCTACTCAATTTACCGGTAGGCGAATTCCTCAGGGCCAAGAGGCTATGTTCCTCTGAAACCTCCTTTTCCACAGAAGCCAAGAACATCAGGAGTAGGTTGAAGAGGAGAGGGTATACCGACCATTCTTTGCATAGAGCACTAAGCATCTCTAGAACTAGGTCATGTGATGATCTACTGAGGGATAAATCTAAGAATAATACCTATACTGAACGTGTTACCTTTTCCACCCCATATAGCCGGGATTTTTTCAACATCAAAACAATTTTTTTACAATACATTGCTCTCTTACAGCAGGATAGAGAATTAAATCATAAACTCTCACAAGGTGTCAATATTGTGGCTACAAAAGCTAAAACTATAGGTAACATCATGTCACCTGGCTTATACCCAGCTGTGAAACCCAGCAAAACATGGTTGAGCACTACAGGCTCCCATGCGCGTCACAACGATGTGGTCTATGCTAATACATGCATAGTACGAAACAGTACGAAACAGGAGCCAATGGAGAAATTTTCAAAATTACTTCTTTTATCAACTGCTCATCATCACGTGTAGTATATAGAGCTTCTTGCCTTATCTACAATAAAAATTATATAGGATGTACATCCAGATCTCTTAGAACACGCATATCATAACACATTAGAACCCCTTTAGAATCATCAATTACTACAGCAGGCAATATGCAGAAAAAACGTTCCTCATTGGGGCTCACTAAAGATTTTCAGGATTTACATGATGGGGTTTTTACCTCCTTAAAAGGTGGCAGATATTGAACACATTACCAGACCACCCAGAGGGAGTGACTGGTTTGCAGCTTTATTATACGCAGGGGCCAAATGGATCCTTAAATTAGACACCAGGCAACCATTAGGTCTTAATTTTCATTCAGATTTCCATTTTATCATTTAAATATACCTTTTGGGTTCTATTCTGCAACCAATTACCACCAGATGTGATCCAATTTATAATTTGTAGATGAATATATCATTTTTTTTACCCTGCATGTCCCCCTAGAATTTCTATTAATGAATGCATATAGGTAGAATAATTAATTGATTTATGGGAATTAGTTTATAACAATTTTGTAGTAAATAATTACAACTATTGGACTTTGTCATTTTATTGATACCCACAAATCTTTAAATAGGTCATAAACCTTTCCTTTTTCTACATAAGCACAAACAATCTCTAGAATTTAAGGTCTAAAAACAGGAATTTTTTGATCCATCATAACAACGCAGAAACATATTTTAATTTAATACCTTTTTTTACCATATCCTATAGGCCTACTTTTCTACTGGACAAGAAATGGTCCATATCCAACAGTTTGTCTCCCTTCTTTACATAATATTTGAAAGTATTTTCTATATTTCTTATTACTTTCTTTCAGATTAATCATAAAATCATACACAATACACATACACTTTGCACATTTTTTTCATTTTATTTTATTTTTCATTCCTGGATAAGGAATTTCATTATACTTTTTTTACGTTACTCCACTTCATTCCGTTTTCACATTTTCAGTCCATTGAGTTAATATTATTCACACCTGTTTTCTATCCCTAACAATGGTCACACCCTCAAACCTCTCTCACTCAGGTATTTGTCTGACATATAAACCTGGTATCATAGGCTGTATAGGTTATTTATGATTAAGGACTTATTGTTTTTATGTACTGGTCCGAAACACGTCAAGATCACCCATAATTTAATGTTCACCTTGCGGTTTTCTTCCGCGAATTTTAACATGCTTCAATAAAGAAATGTTTTATATTTTACAGGAATTGGTGCTGGGTCCATAACTTCACGCCTTCACTGCTTCATTTTTTCCCCTAAACCTGAGTAAATGTTAGTGTAGTGTAAGGTCTGTGATAATTCACTTACAGATCGCTGATTTCTCATGTACCTGACTCCATGATGACTTTACATCCACAGCTCGTCTCTGCAGACTTCCCTCTTCTCCGGTCTTCTGCAGCACATCTCACCATGATGCCCCGAAAAATAGCAATGCCATTATAATGTTCCTGAATAACAATACCTACAAAATGCTGTGCCATAAATAAGCCCTATGCTGTGGACTGGAAAAAAAAAAATTACTCCTCACTGTGCTCTCCGCAAAAGAATATTACTGCACACAATCCCTCTTAACGTACATGGCCTCCACACTATCCTCTCCTATAAAATAGTCCCACCACACCGTCCCCACTTATATACTATGACCGCAACTCTGCCCCCTAATAAAATAAAACGCCACACTGCTCTTTATAAATTATACCCATCACACCTTTTTCAAATATAAAATATGATCTGCATATTGTCCTCACATCATGCTGCCCCCTCCTCACAATGTCCCATGCATGCTGCCCTTCTCCATATGGGGCTCTCACACTGCTCTTCTCCATACTGAGCCACCAATGCTGCTCCTTCTTAATGCGCTTTAAATGCTGCCTGCCCCTTCTCCATAATGATGCCTTCATGCTGCCCCACTCATGATACAGAGACCACTATGCTATCTCACGCCTAAGGGCTCGTTTCCACCTGCGATTTGCATGTGCAAGTGCAATCCAATAAAAAAAAAATCGGATTGCACTCGCACCAGTGTTAATCAATGAGCCAGTTTCCTCTTTCCTGTTATTTCTCCACACGAATCGTTCTCTCGGTGCAATCGCAGCATGCTGCGTTTTGCAATGAATCTCAGCTCACGCACTCCCAACATCCCACTGCAGTGCACGCATAGACAGACAGCGGAGGAGAAAGTGCTTCCCCCATCTAATCCGCTCCTGTGATGCAATTGAAAGATCGCATCACAGTTGCATGACCCTCAGCTGACGCTCGCAGCAGAGGGTCATTAGCATATCGCTTCCGGAGCTCTCGCATCGGAAGCGGTACACAAGTGGAAAAGAGCCCTAATGCTGAGCACCCCCACACTACCTCACGTCTCATACGGAGTCCCCTAAATTGCTCCACTCCATACTGAGCCCACCCATGCTACCCCGTTTCCATACTGAGACCTCACACTGTCCCTGTTCATACTGAATCCCCATGCTAGCTCCTTTTCGATAATGAGCTCCCTATCCTTCCCCCTCTCTATACTTAATGCATTGATACACACGTCACTTCTGGAGTGGGGCACAAGTAGGGTCCCAAACCGTATCAAATAGTTGTAGAAACTTGGCACTCAAGATCAACGTGAATAGGGTTTTTTATTATAAAGAACTTGTAGGACCAGCACAAGCACATCATTGCCACACAGACAGCGGTGGACACCACGTCATACCGGGCTACGCCGCTCGCCACACTACTATACTTTCTGAGGACCCTCTGCATGCCCTGATGAAGGTCTTTTGACCAAAACATCTTTACTTGTGCTGGTCCTACAAGTTCATCACAATAAAAACCACTGTTCACATTGATCTTGAGTACAAAGTTTCTACATCTACCCCTTTCCATATGGAGAACCCCAAATTACTGAGTCCTTACACTTTTCCCCATCGATTTTATCCTTTACACTATCTTTCACTCTGTAAGCCTCCCTAAACCCACCATCTACAGCAATAGGCCCCCTAAACCCTCCTCTACAGGAATAAGCTTTCTTATCCCCCCTCTACAGCAATAGGCTACCTAAACTTGCAATCTACAGCAATAGGCCCCCTAAACCCTCATCTACACCAATAGGTTCCCTAAGCCCGCTTCTATAGCAATAGGCTTGTGGCACCCCTGACGCTTCCGTCGCCACAGGAACATTGCACCCCAGCCAGAGGTGTGATGTCCCATCTTGGGTAAGGAAGAGAGTAAATGCCGGTCCACAAGCAAATCTGCACTACACCCATTGTTAGGCACACACAGGGACCAGGAACAGTGGCAGAACCCCCCCCCCCCAGGCTGCATGCTGGGGAGCCATAAGACCCATCCCTGCTCCAAAAGGGTAGAGCTTAGCAACTGGGTGGGTGGGAGGAGCGAGCCGAGAGTAGAGTAGAACAAGGAAGGTCAAGTTTAGTCAGTCTGTGGGAGGCAGAGGATCAGATTGAGTGAGGAGAGCTGAGAGGAGGAAGTGTGAGTTGAGAGGAGTTGAAGTGAGAAGAGACACAGCAAGAGAAAGCGACGCTTCCTGGTGGAGACCCTGAGGCACAGATAGGCTCAGGTGACACCACAGCAGAACACCACTGAGGGGATTCCAGGGCCACTGAACCGCTTTCAAGCACAGGGCCTGTTCCACAGAAAGATCAGGTGGAGGGATCAAGCTGCACACAGGGGACGGTCCCTAGAAACTGGAGGAAGAGAAGTCATTTCCAAAGGTGAAAACCGAGGCCCAGGGTGGTTGCAAGCGCCCAGGGCCACTGCCCACTGCAGAACCTCTGGGAAGAGGGCAAAGTTCCAGCTAGGCAAGCAACCTTGTCCGGAAGCTGTAGTGGAGGCCAAGCCAGGTTCATCCAGCAAAGGCAAGGCTTAGAAGTCAGCTGAAGAGAGGGACACAATAGAAGGGTGCACCGGCTTTTATTCTCAGATCTACCCGGGATTGGCGGAGGTCCCTGACAGGGGGTTTCAGCAGTCCAAAGGCATCAGTGCACTACCAACCAGGAACTGTGAGTAAACAACTTGAAACTGCACCCTTGGTGTCTGTTACGGTTGCTGCGAGCACTGGAGACTATGTCCAGATTTCTTGCTACTGCACATGTGCGAGCGCTGGAGACTAAGTCCAGATTTCTTGCTACTGCACATGTGCGAGCGCTGGAGA
Organism: Anomaloglossus baeobatrachus; assembly: GCF_048569485.1. NCBI lineage: Eukaryota > Metazoa > Chordata > Amphibia > Anura > Aromobatidae > Anomaloglossus > Anomaloglossus baeobatrachus. Next base: position 464,892,570 of record NC_134353.1, read on the forward strand.
CTAAGTCCAGATTTCTTGCTACTGCACATGTGCGAGCGCTGGAGACTAAGTCCAGATTTCTTGCTACTGCACATGTGCGAGCGCCGGAGACTAAGTCCAATATTGGAGCCATTGCACATGTGCGGGTGACATCATCGCTGACACGAGGTCACATGTCTCTGACACCTTCTATGCCGATTGGTCGCTGGTCATGTGCTTGTGACGTCTTGCTCGGTGATAGGCCAGCATGACGTCACTCCTGTCGTTCTGGAAGCGGATTGGCTCTGGTGTCCTCCATCTTGGATGAGGCACAGAGTCTATATAAGACCCTGACACACGCCGCATGGTGCTCAGTCCTCTTGGTTCATGCATATGAGTAGACGCTCTGTGCGCGTTTCTCTAGGCATTCCTCTGTCTATGCTAGGTGAGCGCTACCGGCAGGGTAGCGTTCTTATACCTTACAGCTTCGGCTGCTGTCCGTATCCTTACCTCTTAGGGGAGCGGACATAGGCAGGTGCCTGAGGCACATGGTCTGGCTGGGCCTTGTGATTGTACTCGTAGGTGGACGTTGCCGCTAGGGTAACGTTCCTTATACTGCGTCTGGCAGTTGTTCGTATCCTCGCACACTAGGGGAGCGAACAGAGGTAGGAGCTTTGTGCGGCTTACGCTGCTGTTCGTCTCTTTTGCACCACTAGAAGAGCGGACCTAGGCAGGTGCCATATCTAGTGGTTCGTGTCCTCGCACACTAGTGGAGCGAACGCAGGTAGGAGCTTTGTGCGGCTTAAGCTGCTGTTCGTCTCTTTTGCACCACTAGAAGAGCGGACCTAGGTAGGTGCCATTTCGCACACATTGCCTTTGTCTCTGTGATTATTAACAGAGATCATTCCACACACCCTCCAAGTAAGGGAGGAATTGCTTTACTTTCTTATTATATCCTTCTGTGAGTTAACAGAGGTATTGCACTCTGCCATAGTCTGCAGCAAAGTCTTTGCACGGTGGACCCTGACTGTCTGATACTCCTTTCGGATATTATCAGACAGCCCCCCGTAACAGTGTCGCCTCTATTATTTCGTCTGCACTGCACCATCTAGATCACCCTCATAGACTTTTACAAGCACCAACTGTTGCCCCGGGGCACCGCTCCACCTGTGGGCAGCAGGACCATCCAAGCTGCCATTCCATCAGCCCCGGCGGCCCCATCAGCAGCGGCGGCTTAATAGCCGCAAACCACAGGTGGCGTCACGAATATAAACTTTATGCACCCCCACTGAAGCCATATTAATTGACTCCCGCCAGGGCCACGGAGTCGGGCCCCACCACCACTGACGACCCCCCGGACTAGTCCGGCCCGGCACCGGGTGTCCCATAGCCCTGGGGTGAGCGAGTCAGGCTCCCCAAACCGCCATCTACAGCAATAGGCCCCCCTAAAACTTCCTCTACATCAATAGCCCCCCTAAACACCCCCACAGTAATAGGCCCCTTAAAACCCCCCTCCTACAGCAATAGGACCCTAAACACTCCTTTTACAGCAATAGGCCCCCTACACCTCATCTCCTACAGCTATACTCTTCATAAACACCCCTCCTACAGCAATAGGCTCCCTAAACACCCCTCCTACAGCAATAGACCCCCTAACTCTAAGACTATACTAACAGCCTAAGATCCCCAACCACTGTCTAGAGTCATAGGCCCCCTAATGCCCAGACTACAATAACAGGCCACCTAATCCTTAGTCTTTAGCCTCTGCCTGCCCCTCCCCCGCAATCACCAGACTATAGCCTCTACTTGCCCCTCCCTCACAATCCCGACTATATCCTATGCCTGCCCTTCCCCCACAAACCCCAGACTATAATCTCTGCCTGCCCCTCCGCCGCAATCCCCAGACTATAGCCTCTGCCTGCCCCTCCCTTGCAATCTCCAGATAATAGCCTCTGCCTGCCCCTCCTCCGCAAACCTCACATTGGAGCCTCAAGGGAGACATTACACAGCAAAATGGGGGATATTACAACTTAGCATTGGGTACATTATACAGCAGCATGGGAGGAAATTACACAGCAGCATAGGGGAGATTACACCGCAGCATGGGGGACATTATACATCAGAATAAAGGGATATTACACTGTAGCATGGTAGAAAATACACAGCAACATGGGGGATATTACAAAGCAGAATGGGGGATATTCCACAGCGGCATGGGAGATATTATTCAGCAAAATTGGAGATATTTTACAGCAGAATGGGCGATATTATACAGTAGAATGGGCAGGGCTGTATTTGGCCGTCATGCTGCCCTAGACATTTTATGTGGTCGCACCCTTTACTGAAAAACTAAAATTATGATTTTGTGCGACATATATTTAAGACACTACTCTGTAACACACTTGAAAAAGTGCTAAAACGCCATAGGAATGAAGATCTGCACTTGCTGCGCAAACGTTCAGTTTTATTTTGCGTATTTTAACAGCTTCAGGTTTTCAAAGACACTAAGTGGTTAAAACAGGTATTTGAACCATTTTTCATGCTGTTGCCACCAAGAAGTCGCTGACTAGTACTTAAAACAATTTCTATTTAAAAAAGATGCCAGTGTTTCCTAACCTGTCCTCCTCCTGAAAAACTCAATAGATTCACAGATGTGTAAAGGCCATGGTGTGCACACATCCAAACCGTTCACATTCCCTTCAGATAGTAGTTAAAGCGCTTGTACACAGACTACAGTTGGCTGAACCCAGAGATAGACAGGCTCGGACGACAATCTGATTGTCAGAGGAGTGATGACCCAGCAGGTCCAATTTTGGACTGTGGATCCTTTTCTCTCTAAGAGCTGAGCCACTGCCAGAGATGTGTAGTAGCGTCTGTCTCATAGAAAATACGACCATTCAACAAAGTGAACGCTCCTGTGTATGCGAGAATCAGGGAGACAGCTGCCAGCCGCATGATGGGACACCTATCTATAGTGTATGATGAATATAATGATCTACTAATAAACCTAATAAATTAGATGTTGCTACATCTACACAAATACATCGCCAGAACCAACCTCAAATCACTACTACATTACGAGAACAATCATCTGCACATTGCTACATCACCAAAACCACGGTCTGCATACTGCTACATTACCAGAACCGCCATTGGTATATGAATGCATAATCAGAACCAAGCTGAAATCACTACTACATCACCAGAACCATCATTGGTACATAACTACATTACCAAAATCAAGCTGAAATCACTACTATGTCACCAGAACTAAAGCCAACCCAACATAAAATTGGCTGGCATGAAACTGCAGCTCCTAGTATGTATGTAACAAAAATAAGGAGATAGCAGGATTTGTTACCAGCCATCATCAGACTGCGGACAATACCAGAACTATAGTACTGTGAAACAATTAAAAAATACCTTAATTTTTGGGACATATCTTCTATGTTTTAGGTACATTAATTCTGAGCACATTTATGTGGGTCTGGGTCCTGAGACCCCCGTAAATTGCTCAAAAGACTCCTTAGAAGTGCACGGCTCAGGAGACAGGACTACTTTCTACAGCATTCACTCTGTGCTGTGTGTGCTCTTCTAAAAGAGCTTTTCAGCTATTTTTGGGAGTTTCAAGAACAGATTCCTCACTAATCTGCTCAGAATTATTGGGCATAAAACAATAAATTCTCCCAAAAGTTTAGTTACTTTTGAGGAGCACTTTGATCTGCCCTGAGAAGAGCAGATGAAAGTATTGTAGTGCGCATGCGCAGGACCTCAATGTCGGCTACTGTGGATGACGTAGAATGCATCATGCACCCAGGATTCAGAAGAAGGAGGACAAAGATAGCTGAAAGAAGAGGCGCCACTATTGGAGAATGGAGACACCCATCCGACCAATCTGCACCGCATCGCCCTTTAGGTGAGTATTATAAGGTGATTGTTATGTTCTACACAGCAGCCTGGGGTCTTATCTACAGCATGTTAGAATGCTGTACATAAGAGCCCACTAGTGGTAGCCGCAGCTTATAGTCACCAAATCTGGTGACAGATTCCCTTTAAAGAAGCACTCCGTTCATTTTTTTTCCCAAAAAAATTATTGTTCAGCTTACCTTTCTTCCTAAGCCACAAAATCCGAGGGGTGCTCGTGGTCCGCTGGTCAGGGGGAGATCAGTGGTCATTTTAGATAAAACTCTTTATGAAAGAGAAATATCCACCATACTAAATGACCACTCTACCTAAAGGCATTTGAACGAGGACCCAACAAATATTTTTTCTACCAAATTACAGAATATTCTACAATAAGGTTAATCAATACAAAAGAAGAATAAGACCGCACCAATGCTGATGTCTTTTTCCGGATAATCTTTATTCCATAAACTCGGTTAAAAGGTGTTGTAAAATCAGCGGGTGGAGGAGACCTGGATGCGGCCCCTCACTATGGACGACGGCCGTTTCGCCTGTGATTAGGCTTCCACGGGTCCACATTGATGTGGACCCGTGGAAGCCTAATCACAGGCGAAACGGCCGTCGTCCATAGTGAGGGGCCGCATCCAGGTCTCCTCCACCCGCTGATTTTACAACACCTTTTAACCGAGTTTATGGAATAAAGATTATCCGGAAAAAGACATCAGCATTGGTGCGGTCTTATTCTTCTTTTGTATTGATGAACTGAACTGACTTTTGCTGTTTGGACCTGCACGCTGATCCGGCTTCCAACAAGGACGTCTGGTGCTATATTCCTTACCCTCCAGTGATCCCAGGTGTGATAGGCGTGTATGGGTGGTGCAGGACTGTGTTCTCTTGGATCCATATCACTACAATAAGGTTAAGATTGGGGGATTCTAAACAAGAAAACCTAGGAATACCTCATGGTGGATACTCCTATTTGCCCCATCTTTCAGAGTCTACCCAAAGTCTACCCATCTAATCCGCTCCTGTGATGCAATCGAAAGATCGCATCACAGTTGCATGACCCTCAGCTGACGCTCGCAGCAGAGGGTCATTAGCATATTGCTTCCGAAGCTCTCGCATCAGAAGCGGTACACAAGTGGAAAAGAGCCCTAATGCTGAGCAACCCCATACTACCTCACGTCTCATACGGAGTCCCCTACATTGCTCCACTCCATACTGAGACCTCACACTGCGCCTGTTCATACTGAATCCCAATGCTAGCTCCTTTTCGATAATGAGCTCCCAATCCTTCCCCCTCTCTATACTTATTGCATTGATACACACGTCACTTCTGGGGTGGTGCACAAGTAGGGTCCCAAACCGTATCAAATAATTGTGGAAACTTGGCACTCAAGATCAACATCAATAGTCGTTTTTATTATAAAGAACTTGTAGGACCAGCACAAGCACATCACTGCCACATAGACAGCGGTGGACACCATGTCATACCGGGCTACGCAGCTCGCCATGCTACTATACAGTCATATGAAAAAGTTTGGGCACCCCTATTAATGTTAACCTTTTTTCTTTATAACAATTTGGGTTTTTGCAACAGCTATTTCAGTTTCATATATCTAATAACTGATGGACTGAGTAATATTTCTGGATTGAAATGAGGTTTATTGTACTAACAGAAAATGTGCAATCCGCATTTAAACAAAATTTGACCGGTGCAAAAGTATGGGCACCCTTATCAATTTCTTGATTTGAACACTCCTAACTGCTTTTTTACTGACTTACTAAAGCACTAAATTGGTTTTCTAACCTCATTGAGCTTTGAACTTCATAGGCAGGTGTATCCAATCATTAGAAAAGGTATTTAAGGTGGCCACTTGCAAGTTATTCTCCTATTTGAATCGCCTATGAGGAGTGGCATCATGGGCTCCTCAAAACAACTCTCAAATGATCTGAAAACAAAAATGATTCAACATAATTGTTCAGGGGAAGGATACAAAAAGTTGTTTCAGAGATTTAAACTGTCAGTTTCCACTGTGTGGAACATTGTAAGGAAATGGAAGAACACAGGTACAGTTCTTGTTAAGCCCAGAAGTGGCAGGCCAAGAAAAATATCAGAAAGGCAGAGAAGAAGAATGGTGAGAACAGTCAAGGACAATCCTATGCCTGCCCCTCCCCCGCAATCCCCAGACTAAAGCCTTTACCTGCCCCTCCCTCGCAATCCTGACTATAGCCTATGCCTGCTCCTCCCCCACAATCCCCAGACTATAACCTCTGCCTGCCCCTCCCCTGCAATCCCCAGACTATAGCCTCTGCCTGCCCCTCCCCCACAAACCTCACATTGGAGCCTCATGGGAGACATTACACAGCAGAATGAAGGATATTACAACTTAGTATTGAGTACATTATACAGCAGCATGGGAGGAAATTACACAGCAGCATGGGGACAATATACGGCAGAATGGGGGATATTACCAAGCAACATGTGGGACATTATACAGCACAATGTGGGATATTACAAAGGAGAAAGGGGGATACTAAACAACAGCATAGGGGACATTACACAGCAGCATGGGGGATATTACACAGCATTATGAAGGACATTATACAGCAGAATGTAATATACCCCTAATGTAACATGGAGGACATTACATAGCAACATGGGGGGACATTATACAGCAGAATGGGGGATATTACAAAGTAGAATGGGCGATATTACACAGCAGAATGGGGCATATAAAACAGCAGCATGGGATATATTACACAGCAGAATGTTGATTTTCCACAAAAGCATGGGAGTCATACAGCAGAATGACAGATATTACACAGTAGCAAGGAGGACATTATACAGCAGTAGGGGGGACATTACACAACAGAATGGGGGATAGTTCACTGCAGCATTGGGGATATTATACAGCAGCATGGGAGAAATTACACAGAAGCATGGGGAAGATTACAGAGGAACATGGGAGACATTATACAGCAGAATGGGCTATATTACACTGCAGCATAAGGGACATTACACAGCAGCATGGGGGACATTACACAGAAACATGGGGAAAAGTATAAGGCACAGTAGGGGAATATTACAATACTAGAAGGTGGCCCAATTTTAACGCATCGGATATTCTAGAATTTATTGTGTAGTTAATGTATGATTTTTGTTATATATATATATATATATATATAGATGTTGTGTGTAGTTACCAAGTGTTTGTGAAGGGCGCTGTAAATGTTCTGGGTGTTTTCTGGATGTGGCGGTGTGAGAGAGTGGTGTTGTTTGTGTGTTGCGTTGTTTGTGGAGCACTGTGTGTATGTTGTGCTGTGAGTGTTATGCGGTTTGTGTGGATGTGTGTGTGTGGTGCTATGTGTGGGGTGTGTGTGTGTGTGGGGTGTGTTATGATACGGAACCATGGAAGACAACCATAAATCATTGGTAAAAGGTGACAAGAGCATTGCAAGTAATCTGGCCGCCATCCCCTTACTAACCATCACAACTAGAAGTAGCCGAGGGGTGAACTAACATCCTGTGCACCGTGAACCAAGCCGGAGAACTAGCTATCCTAAAGGAAGGAAAGATGAATACCTCTCTGCCTCAGAAAATAGATAAAGAATAGCAAGCCCCCCACATTCAAAGACTGCGGTGATATAGGAAAACACAATACACAGATAGATGATAGGATTAGCAAAAGGTGAGCCCCTACTGACTAAATAGGACAGGACAGGAAAGGGACTGATGGTGGCCAGAGAAAAACCCTGCAAAAATCCAACAACCTGATAGTACAAAAAAGCCCTCAGATCGCTAGATCTGAACTCTGTCCTATACCAGGCGCTCTTGTCATACCAATGAACAGAAATCAGGAGCCATTACAAATTCAAGAAGCAACAAACACATGGACTTATAGGAGCAATACTCCAAGCATAGCTGCAGGGAGCTTTCCAGATAAGCAAATGAGAGGGAAGATCCCTGCATGCAAATAAACTGAAAACAACCACAGCAAATGACAAACTCAAATAAGAACAAAAAGAACCAAACAAAAATAAAGAGCCAAGCACTTATCTGGGGTAGATGTGGTCTGGAGCAGGATGAAGCAGGTTGGTGAACAAAGAACAACTGACATCCGGCATAGCCTGCTATCAGACCAGGGTTTAAATAAGCAGAGAGAGAGCAATGGAAACACCCATTGCTCAACACACCTAGTCTCTGTCCAAACCATTCCTGGCCACAAGAGGGAGCCTCACAGCAGCCAAAGCATAACTGACATTCACAACAGGAGTGTGTGTGTATTTTGGGGGGAGGTATGTTTTGTGCAGTGTGTGTTGGAGGAGTAGTCCTGGGAAGAGAGGGGGATAATAGGAGGAGCAGTCCTGGGGAAAGAGGAGTATAATAGGAGGAGTAGTCCTGTGGAGAGAGGAGGATAATAGGAGGAGCAGCAGTCCTGGGGGAAGAGGAGTATAATAGGAGGAGTAGTCCTGGGGAGAGAGGAGTATATTAGGAGTCTAATAGGAGGAGTAGTCCTGGAGGTGAGGAGTATAATAGGAGAAGTAGTCCTGGGGGGAGGTGTATAATAGGTGGAGTAGTCCTGGGGGGAGGTGTCTAATAGGTTGAGTAGTCCTGAGGGGAGGTATATAGGTGCCCAATGTGTGTGGGGGGCGTGGCCGAGCGGGCAAAGCGTGTGGGGGCGTGGCCGAGTGGACAAGATGTGTGGGGGACCTAGATGAGCAGGCACAGTGTGTGGGGGGCGTGGCCAAGCGGGCACAGTGTGCGGGGGGCATGGCCAGGTCGAGCCAAGTGGTCAATGCGTATGGGGGGCGTGGCCGGGCCGAGCGGCCAATGCGTGAGGGGGGCGTGGCCGGGCGGAGCCAAACGGCCAATGCGCGTGGAGGGCGTGGCCGGGCCGAGCCGAGCAGCCAATGCGAGGGTTGTCACTGTAATAACTCATTTTGGAGCAAGACAGACAGACAGACAGACAGAATAAGGCAATTATATATATAGATAACGTGGCGGACAATACACAGCAACATGGGGAACATTATAAAGCAACATTGGGACATTACAAAGCAGAATGGGGCATATTACACAGCAGCATGGGAGACATAACACAGCAGAATGTGGTATATTACAAAGCAGAATGGGGATATTACAGAGCAGCAAGGGTTTATTATACAGCAAAATTGGAGAAATTATACAGCAAAATTGGGGATATTACACAGCAGAATGGGAAATAATACAGAGCAGCATTGGCTATGTTACAAAGCAGAATGGGAGAGATTACACAGCAGCATCAAAGACATACAGCAGAATGGCAGATCTTACACAGTAGCATGGAGGATATTATACAGCAGAATGGGGGAAATTACACAGCACCAAGGGGGATATTACACAGCAAAATGGGGATATTATACAGCAGCATTGGGTAGATTATACAGCAGCGTGAGGTAAATTACACAGCAGCATAGGGACAATGTACACAATATACATATAATGGGGGACATTACTCAACAACATGGGAGACATTATACAGCAGAATGGGGGATATTACACAGCAGCATTGGGTACATTATACACCAGCAACAGGAGAAATTACATGGCAGCATGGGGGACATTAACCCCTTAACGACCGCGGGCAGTAAGTTTACGTCCTAGCGGTCATAACGTTACTGCCCACGGTCTGCCGGCGGCAGCATGCCGCGATCGGCGCACATCTCAGCTGATTTTCACAGCTGAGATGAGTGCCTGCTAGGCACGAGCAGAATCGTTATCTGCTCGTGCCGTTTAACCCCTGAAATGGTGCTGTCATTATGTGACAGCGCCATTATAAACGCGATCGCTGTAAACTTTTACTTACCGCCCGATGCCGGAAGTCACGTGACATGTCACGTGACTTCCGGTGGTTGTCATAGTATCACAGGGTCATGTGATGACTCCTATGCTAGACATGAACCACTTTCAGTTTCACTTTTACCGGAGGCCAGTGAAGCAGGAAGTGACCGTATCTGCTGTTTACAGCTGTATAGCTGTGATCAGCAGATAGTGCAGAGCGATCGGATTGCTGCAGAATGGCGGATAATAAAAAGTAGCATGGAGGACGTTATACCGCAGAATGGGGGATATTACACAGAAGCATGGGAAACATTGTACAGCAGACTGAGTCATATTAAAAAGCAGCATAAGGGACATTACACAGCAGCATGGGGAACATTACACAGCAGCACAGAGAACATGACAGAGGAGCATGGGAGACATTATAAAGCAGAATGGGGGTATATTACATAGCAGCATAGGGGAGATTACACCGCAGCATGGGGAACATTACGCAGCTACATGGGAGACAATATACAGCAGAATAAGGGATATTACACATCAGCAAAAGGGAACATTACACAGCAGCTTTTGGAACATTACACAGCAACCAGGCGGATATTACACTGTAGCATGGGGAACATTACACAGAAATATTTAGGGACACCATACAGCAGAATGGGAGATATTACAAAGCAAAAAGTGGGATATATTACACAGCAGCATGGGAGACATTATACATTATACAGAATAATGGGGGTATTACATAGGAGCATGAGATACATACAGCAGAATGCCAGATATTACACAGTAGCATGGAGGACATTATACAGTAGAATGGGGAACAAAAGACAGCAGAATAGGGTTTATTACACTGCACCATGGGGTATATTATCACTGAGCCATAGATCCTGAAAAATGAGAACGCTACGGGAATATGGCGTAAAACGTTCGCCACTTTTTTCAGAAAAACGTCCGATTTTTTTTTAACCCATTATATAAAAGTAAACCTATACATGTTTGGTGTCTACAAACTCGCACTGACCTGAGGCATCACACGCAAACATCGGTTTTACCATACAGTGAACACAGTGAATAAAATATCTCAAAAACAATAGTACTATCGCACTTTTTTGCAATTTTTCTGCATTTGGAATTTTTTTGCCGTTTTCCAGTACACTGTATGGTAAAATTTATGATTTAATTTAGAAGTACAGCTCGTTCCGTAAAAAATGAGCCCTCATATGACCATATTGACTGAAAAATAAAAAAAGTTACGTCTCTCAGAAAAAGAATGGCGAAAAAAAAACCGGAAAGCGAAAAATCGGCCAGTCGTGAAGGGGTTAAAAAGCAGAATGTGGGATATTATACTGCCGCATGGGTGACATTATGCAGCGGAATGGGGAATATCACATAAGAGCATGGGAAACATTATACAGCAGAATGGAGATATTACAGAGAGAGATGGGAAGCATGCTGCAGAATGGCAGATAATACACAGTAGCATGGAGGACATTATACAGCAGAACAGGGGGATATTACATAGCTACATGGGGAACATTATACAGTTGAATGGGGGATATTACACAGCAGCATGAAGGACATTATACAGCAGAATGGGGATATTACAAAGCAGCATGGGGGATATTACAGAGCACCATGGGGGATATTATACAACATATTTGGGGTATATTACACAGTAACATAGGGAACATTACAGAGCAACATGGGGGACATTATACAGCAGGATATTACAAAGCAGAATGTTGGATGTTACACAGCAGCATGGGGGATATTACACAAGAGTGGGAGATATTACACAGCAGAATGTGGATATTACACAGAAAGATGGGAGGCATGCTGCAGAATGGCGGATAATAAAAAGTAGCATGGAGGACGTTATACAGCAGAATGGGGGATATTACACAGAAGCATGGGAAACATTGTACAGCAGAATGAGGCATATTAAAAAGCAGCATAAGGGACATTACACAGCAGCATGTGGTACATTACACAGCAGCATAGAGAACATGACAGAGGAGCATGGGAGACATTATAAAGCAGAATGGGGGTATATTACACAGCAGCATAGGGGAGCTTACACTGCAGCATGGGGAACATTACGGAACAGCATGTGGGATATTACACAGCTACATGGGAGACATTATACAGCAGAATAGGGGATATTACACATCAGCAAAGGGAACATTACACAGCAGCTTTTGGAACATTACACAGAAACTAGTGGGATATTATACAGCAGAATAGGGGATATTACACTGTAGCATGGGGAACATTACACAGAAATATTTGGGGACACCATACAGCAGAATGGGAGATATTACAAAGCAAAAAGTGGGATATATTACACAGCAGCATGGGAGACATTATACAGAAGAATGGGGGTATTACATAGGAGCAAGGGATACACACAGCAGAATGACAGATATTACACAGTAGCATGGAGGAGATTATACAGGAAAATGTGGAACATATAACAGCAGGATAGGGTTTATTATACTGCACCATGGGGTATATTATACAGAAGAATGGGGGATAGTACACAGCAGCATTGCGGACATTATATAGCAGCATGGGGGACATTTTACAGCACAATGCCAGATATTACGAAACAGAATGGGGATATTACACAGCAGCATGGGGGATATTACATAGCAGCATGGGGATATTACACAGCAAAATGGAGATTTTACGCAGCAGCATGGGAGACATACAGCAGAGTGCAGATATTACACAGTAGCATGGAGAACATTATACAGCAGTAGGGGGGATATTACACAGCAGAATGGGGGATAGTACACTGCAGCATGGGAGATATACAGTAGAATGGGGTATATTACACAACAGCATTGGGTACATTATACAGCAGCATGGGGGTGAATTACACAGCAGCATTGGGTACATTATACAGCAGCATTGGGTACATTACACATTAGCACAGGGAACATGACAGAGGAGAATGGGGGTATATTACACAGCAGCATAGGGGAGATTACACCGCAGCATGGGGGACATTACACAGCAACATGGGGGACATTATACAGCAGAATAGAGGGATATTACACAGTAGCATGGAGGACATTATACAGTAAAATGGGGAACATAACACAGCAGGATAGGGTATATTATACTGCAATATGGGGTATATTATACAGAAGAATGGGGGATAGTACACAGCAGCATTGCGGACATTATATAGCAGCATGGGGGACATTTTACAGCAGAATGCCGGATATTACATAGCAGCATGAAGGACATTATACAGCAAAATTGGAGACGTTATACACCAGAATGGGGGATATTAGAAAGCAAAATGGGGCATATTACACAGCGGCATGGGATATATTACACAGAAGCATGGGAGATATTACACAGCATAATTGGGGATATTACACAGCAGCATGGGAATATTACACAGCAAAATGGAGATTTTACACAGCAGCATGGGAGACATACAGCAGAGGGCAGATATTACACAGTAGCATGGAGAACATTACACAGCAGTAGGGGGGACATTACACAGCAGTAGGGGGGATAGTACACTGCAGCATGGGGGATATACAGTAGAATGGGGTATATTACACAACAGCATTGGGTACATTATACAGCAGCATGGGGGTGAATTACACAGCAGCATTGGGTACATTACACATTAGCATAGGGAACATGACAGAGGAGAATGGGGGTATATTACACAGCAGCATAGGGGAGATTACACTGCAGCATGGGGGAAATTACACAGCAACATGGGGGACATTATACAGCAGAATAGAGGGATATTACACTGTAGCATGGTAGAAAATACACAGCAACATTGGGGATATTACAAAGCAGAATGGGGGATATTACACAGCGGCATGGGAAATATTATTCAGCAAAATTGGAGACATTTTACAGCAGAATGGGGGATATTACACAGTAGCATGGATAGGGCTGTATTTAGCCGTCATGCTGCCCTAGACACTTTATGTGGTCGCATCCTTTACTGACAACGTAAAATTATGATTTTGTGCACGTGACACCTATTTAAGACACTACTCTAACACACTTGAAAAAGTGCTAAATGCCATAGGAATGAAGATCTGCACTTGCTGCGCATACGTTCAGTTTTATTTTGCTTATTTTAACAGCTTCAGGTTTTCAAAGACACCAAGTGGTTAAAACAGGTATTTGAATCATTTTTCATGCTGTTGTCACCAAGAAGTCGCTGACTAGTACTTAAAACAATTTCAATTTAAAAAAGATGCCAGTGTTTCCTAACCTGTCCTCCTCCTGAAAAACTCAATACATTCACAGATATGTAAAGGCCATGGTGTTCACACACCCAAACCGCTCACATTCCCTTCAGATTAAGTAGTTAAGGCGCTTGTACACATACTACAGTTGGCTGAACCCGGAGATAGACAGGCTCGGCCGACAATCTAATTGTCAGAGGTGTGATGACCCAGCAGGTCCAATTTTGGACTGTGAATCCTTTTCTCTCTAAGAGGTGAGCCACTGCCAGAGATGTGTAGTAGCAGGAGACAGCTGCCAGCCGCATGATGGGACACCTGTCTATAGTGTATGGGAGAGTCATGGAGATAGCTACCAGCCAAAATGATGGGACACCTGTGTATAGTGTATGGGAGAGTCAGGCAGGATAACTGCCAGCCGCATGATGGGACACCTATCTATAGCGTATGGGAGATATAATGATCTACTATTAAATCTAAGAAATTAAATATTGCTACATCTACACAAATACATCACCAGAACCAACCTCAAATCACGATAACATTACCAGAACCACAATCTGTATATGACATCTCCAGAACCAACCTCAAATCACTACTACATCACGAGAACCACCATCTGCACACTACTGCATCACCAGAACCACCATCTGCACACTGCTACATTACCAGAACCGCCATTGGTATATGAATGCATAATCAGGACCAAGCTAAAATCACTACTACATCACCAGAATCATCATTGGTACATGACTACATTACCAAAATCAAGCTCAAATCACTACTACATCACCAGAACTAAAGCTAACCCAACATAAAATTGTCTGGCATGAAACTGCAGCTCCTAGTATGTATGTAACAATAATAAGGAGATACCAGGATTTGTTACCAGCCATCATCAGACTGCGGACAGTACAGGAACCATAGTACTGTTAAACATTTAAAAAATACATTAATTTTTGGGAGATATCTTCTATGTTTTAGGTACATTAATTCTGAGCACATTTATGTGGGTCTGGGTCCTGAGACCCCCGTAAATTGCTCAAAAGACCCCTTAGAAGTGCACGGCTCAGGAGACAGGACTACTTTCTACAGCATTCGCTCTGTGCTGTGTGTGCTCTTCTAAAAGAAATTTTCAGCTATTTTGGGGAGTTTCCCTCCAATCTGCTCAAAATTATTGGGCATAAAACAAAAAATTCTCCCAAAAGTTTAGTTACGTTTTGAGGAGCACTTTGATCTGCCTTGAGTAGGGCAGATCAAAGTATTGTAGTGCGTTTATGCAGGACCTCAATGCCGGCTACTGTGGATGACGTAGAATGCATCATGCACCCAGGATTCAGAAGAAGGAGGACAAAGATGGCCGAAAGAGGAGGCGTTGCTATTGGAGAATGGAGACACCCATCCGACCAGTCTGCACCGCATCGCCCTTTAGGTGAGTATTATAAGGTGATTGTTATGTTCTACACAGCAGCCTGGGCTCTTATCTACAGCATGTTAGAATGCTGTACATAAGAGCCCACTAGTGGTGGCCGCAGCTTATAATCACCAAATCTGGTTACAGGTTCTCTTTAAAGAAGCACTCCGGTCATTTTTTTCCCCTAAAAACTTATAGTTCAGCTCACCTGTCTTCCTATGCCACAAAATCCGAGGGGTGCTCGTGGTCCGCTGGTCAGGTGGATCAGTGGTCATTTTAGATAAAACTCTTTATGAAAGAAATAACCACCATACTAAATGACAACTCTACCTAGAGGCGTTTGAATGGGGACCCAGCAAATATTTTTTCTACCAAATAACAGAATATTCTACAACAAGGTTATGATTGGGGGATTCTAAACAAGAAAACCTAGGAATACCTCATGGTGGATACTCCTATTTGCCCCATCTTTCAGGGTCTACCCAAAGTTCACAAGGATACCTTCCCCCCTCCGTTAAGACCCATTGTTGCTAGCACGGGATCGCTAACCAGCCACCTTTCAGATTGGTTAGACAATATTTTACAACCGCTCATGAAGCGCACCATCGTTTACATAAAGGACACAAAAAGCCTCCTCCAGAATCATAGGGAGATGAAATGGACTGAACATTCCTTTTGGATTACTAGCGACGTAGTTTCACTCTATCCCTGTATTCCCCATGAAGAAGCTTTACAAGCCCTATTTTTTCATCTTGATAAATATAGCACCCTGGATGACATCCATAAAGAATTTATTATTACAGTAACTGGTTAATATGACAATAGGAGAAAAAGACATGGATCGCACATCCCAAAAATAAATTGATCTAAAAGCCGCTAGGCAAAAATTTAAATAGAACGTGAGGTTCTTAGTTACCATTCTGATCAGACTGTATTAAGCCCAGTGCCACGTCACGGCGAACCTCTAGAGTGGGTCCCTATCCTAAGCCTTTGTGGTGCGGCACTGTGCACCAACCACTGCTGCAGCGACAAAGCACCAGCAGGGCAGGCGACCCAGTGCCTCACAGCACCCATGCTTCAAGGCAAAGCCCCCAAGGATCCAGGCCGCACTTGCCCTACTGCCACGACACCACCACAACAGCGGCCACTGCACAGCACCAACACACAGTGAGAGGAGCTGCGCACTCACCTTCCACTGGCTCCCATAAGTGAACTGGGAGCAAAAAAGGCTGACCCCTCTTGCAGTCTCCTGCTAATTAAAAACACCTGTGCCAAATGGGGGGAGTGCAGATCCAAGCAAAAAAAGGAGGGAGATAAAACATATTAATAAAACAAATGGAAAAAAAGCTGTGGTGGTGTCGTGACAGTGGGGCAGTGCGGCCTGGAGCCTTGGGGGCTTTGCCTTGCAGCATGGGTGCTGTGAGGCACGGGGTCGCCTGCCCTGCTGGTGCTTTGTCGCTGCAGCAGTGGTTGGTGCACAGTGCCGCACCACAAAGGCTTAGAATAGGGACCCACTCTAGAGGTTTGCCGTGACGTGGCAGTGGGCTTAATACAGTCTGATCAGAATGGTAACTAAGACCCTCACATTCTATTTAAATTTTTGCCTAGCGGCTTTTAGATCAATGTATTTTTGGGATGTGCGATCCATGTCTTTTTCTCCATTTGTTACACAGTAACTGGTTATCTACTTAAATATAATTTCTTCCAGTTTAATGGAATATATTATTTACAAATCACAGGATGCCCTATGGGAGCTAGTTTGTCATGCGCTCTAGCAAACTTATACATGGCATACTGGGAAGAACAATACATACATACCGCAAACAATCCATTCCTCACACACATCTGGTCACACATGTACGCTAGGTACATAGATGACCAGATGTTTATCTGTGATCATAAAACAGATATCACTCCACAGGAGTTTATCAAATCATTGAGCACATATCTGAACAACAATAACTTGAATCTGCGGTTTTCAGTTAATCTATTTTACCCATTCTGCCCCTTTTCTTGACAAGCAACTATCAGGTAATTCCAAAACAGAATATATCGAGACAATTCTGTACAGGAAAGAGATCAGTGGAAACACCACCTTACATGCGGTTAGTTGTCAAACTCCACACACACTACTCAATTTACCGGTAGGCAAATTCCTCAGGGCCAAGAGGCTATGTTCCTCTGAAACCTCCTTTTCCACAGAAGCCAAGAACATCAGGAGTAGGTTGAAGAGGAGAGGGTATACCGACCATTCTTTGAATAGAGCACTAAGCATCTCTAGAACTAGGTCACGTAATGATCTACTGAGGGATAAATCTAAGAATAATACCTATACTGAACGTGTTACCTTTTCCACCCCATATAGCCGGGATTTTTTCAACATCAAAACAATTTTTTTACAATACATGGCTCTCTTACAGCAGGATAGAGAATTAAATCATAAACTCTCACAAGGTGTCAATATTGTGGCTACAAAAGCTAAAACTATAGGTAACATCATATCACCTGGCTTATACCCAGCTGTGAAACCCAGCAAAACATGGTTGAGCACTACAGGCTCCCATGCGCGTCACAACGATGTGGTCTATGCTAATACATGCATAGTACGAAACAGTTTCCAGGAGCCAATGGGGAAATTTTCAAAATCACTTCTTTTATCAACTGCTCATCATCACATGCAGTATATAGAGCCTCTTGCCTTATCTACAATAAAAATTATATAGGATGTACATCCAGATCTCTTAGAACACGCATATCAGAACACATTAGAACCCTTTCAGAATCAATTATTACAGCAGGCAATATGCAGAAAAAACGCTCCTCATTGGGGCTCACTAAAGATTTTCAGGATTTACATGATGGGGTTTTTACCTCCTTAAAGGTGGCAGATATTGAACACGTTACCAGACCACCCAGAGGGAGTTACTGGTTTGCAGCTTTACTATACGCAGAGGCCAAATGGATCCTTAAATTAGACACCAGGCAACCATTAGGTCTTAATTTTCATTCAGATTTCCATTTTATCATTTAAATATAACTTTTGGGTTTTATTCTGCAACCAATTACCACCAAATATGATCCAATTTATAATTTGCAGATGAAATATATCACTTTTTTTTTTTTTTACCCTGCAGGTTTCCCTAGAATTTATTTTAATGAATGTATATAGGTAGAATAATTATTAATTGATTTATGGGAATTAGTTTATAACAATTTTGTAGTAAATAATTACAACTATTGGACTTTGTCATTTTATTGATACCCACAAATCTTTAAATAGGTCATAAACCTTTCCTTTTTCTACATAAGCACAACCAATCTCTAGAATTTAAGGTCTAAAAACAGGAATTTTTTGATCCATCATAACAACGCAGAAACATATTTTAATTTAATACCTTTTTTCCCATATCCTATAGGCCTAGTTTTCTCCTGGACAAGAAATGGTCCATATCCAACAGTTTGTCTCCCTTCTTTACATAATATTTGAAAGTATTTTCTATATTTCTTATTACTTTCTTTCAGATTAATCATAAAATCATACACAATACACATACACTTTGCACATTTTTTTCATTTTATTTTTCATTCCTGGATAAGGAATTTCATTATACTTTTTTTACGTTACTCCACTTCATTCCGTTTTCACATTTTCAGTCCATTGACTTAATATTATTCACACCTGTTTTCTATCCCTAACAATGGTCACACCCTCAAACCTCTCTCACTCAGGTATTTGTCTGACATATAAACCTGGTATCATAGGCTGTATAGGTTATTTATGATTAAGGATTATTGTTTTTATGTACTGGTCCAAAACACGTCAAGATCACCCATAATTTAATGTTCACCTTGCGGTTTTCTTCCGCTAATTTTAACATGCTTCAATAAAGAAATATTTTATATTTTACAGGAATTGGTGCTGGGTCCATACCTTCACGCCTTCACTGCTTCATTTTTTCCCCTAAAACTGAGTAAATGTTAGTGTAGTGTAAGGTCTGTGATAATTCACTTACAGATCGCTGATTTCTCATGTACCTGACTCCATGATGACTTCACATCCACAGCTCGTCTCTGCAGACTTCCCTCTTCTCCGGTCTTCTGCAGCACATCTCACCATGGTGCCCCGAAAAAATAGCAATGCCATTATAATGTTCCTGAATAACAATACCTACAAATGCTGTGCCATAAATAAGCCCTATGCTGTGGACTGGAAAAAAAAAATTACTCCTCACTGTGCTCTCCACAAAAGAATATTACTGCACACAATCCCTCTTAACGTACATGGCCTCCACACTATCCTCTCCTATAAAATATTCCCACCACACCGTCCCCACTTATATACTATGACCGCAACTCTGCCCCCTAATAAAATAAAAACACCACACTGCTCTTTATAAATTATACCCATCACACCTTTCTCAATTATAAAATATGATCTGCATATTGTCCGCAGATCATGCTGCCCCCTCCTCACAATGTCCCATGCATGCTGCCTTTCTCCATATGGGGCTCTCACACTGCTGTTCTCCATACTGAGCCACCAATGCTGGTCCTTCTTAATGCGCTTTAAATGCTGCCTGCTCCTTCTTCATAATGACGCCTCCATGCTGCCCCACTCATGATACAGAGATCACTACGCTATCTCACGCCTAAGGGGTACTTTGCAAGCTGCGACATCGCAGGCCGATGCTGCGATGCCGAGCGCGATAGTCCCCGCCCCGTCGCAGCAGCGATATCCTCGTGATAGCTGCCGTAGCGATCATTATCGCTACGGCAGCTTCACATGGACTCACCTGTCCTGCGACCATCGCTCTGGCCGGTGACCCGCCTCCTTGTTAAGGGGGCGGGTCGTGCGGCGTCACTGCGACATCACACGGCAGGCGGCCAATCGGAGCGGAGGGGCGGAGATGAGTGGGATGTAAACATCCCGCCCACCTCCTTCCTTCCGCATATCCTACGGAAGCCGCGTTGACGCCGGTAGGAGATGTTCCTAGCTCCTGCGGCTTCACACACAGCGATGTGTGCTGCCGCAGGAGCGAGGAACAACATCGGACCGTCGCGTCAGCGTAGTTATGGATTACGCCGACGCTGCACCGATGATACGATTACGACGCTTTTGCGCTCGTTAATTGTATCATCGAGCCTTTACACACTACGATGTCGCATGCGATGCCGGAAGTACGTCATTTTCAATTTGACCCCACCGACATCGCACCTGCGATGTCGTAGTGTGCAAAGCCCGCCTAAGAGCTCGTTTCCACGTGCGATTTGCATGTGCAAGTGCAATCCAATAAAAAAATCGGATTGCACTTGCACCAGTGTTAATCAATGAGCCAGTTTCCTCTTTCCTGTTATTTCTCCACACGAATCGTGCTCTCGGTGCAATCGCAGCATGCTGCGTTTTGCAATGAATCTAAGCTCACGCACTCCCAACATCCCACTGCGGTGCACGCAGAGAGACAGCGGAGGAGAAAGTGCTTCCCCCATCTAATACGCTCCTGTGATGCAATCGAAAGATCGCATCACAGTTGCATGTCCCTCAGCTGACGCTCGCAGCAGAGGGTCATTAGCATATCCCTTCCGAAGCTCTCGCATCGGAAGCGGTACACAAGTGGAAAAGAGCCCTAATGCTGAGCACCGGCACACTACCTCACGTCTCATACGGAGTCCCCTAAATTGCTCCACTCCATACTGAGCCCACCCATGCTACCCCGTTTCCATACTGAGACCTCACACTGTCCCTGTTCATACTGAATCCCCATGCTAGCTCCTTTTCGATAATGAGCTCCCTATCCTTCCCCCTCTCTATACTTAATGCATTGATACACACGTCACTTCTGGGGTGGGGCACAAGTAGGGTCCCAAACCGTATCAAATAGTTGTAGAAACTTGGCACTCAAGATCAACGTGAATAGTGGTTTTTATTATAAAGAACTTGTAGGACCAGCACAAGCACATCATTGCCACATAGACAGCGGTGGACACCATGTCATACTGGGCTACACCGCTCGCCACACTACTATTCTTTCTGAAGACCCTCTACATGCACTGATGAAGGTCTTTTGACCAAAACATCTTTACTTGTGCTGGTCCTACAAGTTCTTCACAATAAAAACCTGTTACGAGGGGGACCCGGGGAAGCGTGCCAAGATGGGAAATGGACAGCTTCCGCCGGTCAAGGTCCACTGTGCGGTGTAAGGCACTGCTGCTATGGTCAGGAAAGAGTGAGCGGGTTGCTACTAGTGATCGTCTGGAATGTCACAGACGATCTATGTACACCGGTCCGCCCTAACCCGTGAGGGTTGTATGGCTCGGGGCTTCTCGATCGGTGTACCTGTTGCACGGGGACGCACAGAGGTGCCTACGCACGTGTGCCAGCGGGAGTCACAGGATATGGCACGAGGTTAGCACAGAGGTGCCCACGCACGTGTGCTTTCAATAACCAGGTAAGTCCAGTGGAGACTCGAGGAGCTCACCTGGGACAGGAACACGGCCTGTTAAAGGAGATACTGCCGGAGCAGCAAGGCAGGAACACGGCCTGCAAACCAGGTGCTGCTTGAGCAGCAAGGGCAAAGCCCACACAAGACAATAATGCCTGAGCAGTGGCGTGGCAGCACGCTGCCAGACATCCAAACATAGAAGGACGGTCGCGCGCCGCCATGATGGCAGGGGGAGCTTTTAAGGAGGTGTAGCTCCACCCAAGGGCGGGCGCGAGATGGACGTGACCCAATCAGGATTCGTGACGTCTTGGCCCGGCCAGTCAAGATTCAGCACACCACCAGCCTCGTTATCGGGCCGTGTGATATCAGTGAGCGAATCAGAAGACGTCACGTGGGGCACATACTCATCTTCCTGCCTCTGGGTCATAAAGGCGGGATCCTCGGTTTCACAATGTGCAGAGATAAGGGAAGTCTTGCTGCTATCCATCCTTTGCACACTGCGCAACCTCCCCGACCCTCTGTGATGCTGCGCAGGAGGGCTCGTGGCAGACAAGGGATGGGAGACCACTCCATTCCTTGCAAGGGGAGAACCACTAGGTGTCACCCTTCTGCTGCGTCTCCAAGGAGGCAGCTCCTGCAGACTGCGCAGTCTCCCAGACCTTTGGTGCTGCTGAGCAGGAGGGCTCGCGGCAGACAAGGAATGGGGGACCACCTCATTCCTTGCAACAGGAGAGCCACGAGGTGTAACAAAAACCACTGTTCACATTGATCTTGAGTACAAAGTTTCCACATCTACCCCTCTCCATATGGAGAACCCCAACAAACTGAGTCCTTACAGTTTTCCCCATCGATTTTATCCTTTGCACTATCTTTCACTCTGTAAGCCTCCCTAAACCCACCATCTACAGCAATAGGTCCCCTAAACCCTCTTCTACAGCAATAAGCTTTCTTATCCCCCCTCTAAAGCAATAGGCTACCTAAACTTGCAATCTACAGCAATAGGCCCCCTAAACCCCCCTCTACAACAATAGGCAACCTAAACCTTCCTCTACAGCAATAGCCCTACTAAACACCCCCACAGTAATAGGCCCCTTAAACTCCCCTCCTACAGCAATAGGACCCCTAAACCTCATCTCCTACAGCGATACTCTCCATAAAACCCCCTCCTACAGCAATAGACCCCATAACTCTAAGACTATACTAACAGCCCCAGCTCCCCAACCACTGTCTAGAGTCATAGGCCCCCTAATACCCAAACTACAATAACAGTCCACCTAATCCTTAGTCTTTAGCCTCTACCTGTCCCTCCCCCACAATCCCGACTATATCCTATGCCTGCCCTTCCCCCACAATCCCCAGACTATAACCTCTGCCTGCCCCTCCTCCGCAATCCCCAGATAATAGCCACTGCCTGCCCCTCCTCCGCAATCCCCAGACTATAGCCTCTGCCTGCCCCTCAACCCCCCGACTATAACCTCTGTCTGCCCCTCCCCCACAAACCTCACATTGGAGCCTCAAGGGAGACATTACACAGCAGAATGGGGGATATTACAACATAGCATTGGGTACATTATACAGCAGCATGGGAGGAAATTACACAGCAGCATGAGGGACATTATACATCAGAATAAAGGGATATTACACTCTAGCATGGTAAAAAATACACAGCAAATGGGGGATATTACAAAGCAGAATGGGGGATATTACACAGCGGCATGGGAGATATTATTCAGCAAAATTGGAGATATTTTACAGCAGAATGGGTGATATTACACAGTAGAATGGGCAGGGCTGTATTTGGCCGTCATGCTGCTCTAGAAACTTTATGTGGTCGCACCCTTTACTGACAAAGTAAAATGATGATTTTTGTGCACGCGACATTTAAGACACCACTCTGTAACACACTTGAAAAAGTGCTAAACGCCATAGGAATGAAGATCTGCACTTGCTGCGCATACGTTCAGTTTTATTTTGCTTATTTTAACAGCTTTAGGTTTTCAAAGATACTAAGTGGTTAAAACAGGTATTTGAACCATTTTTCATGCTGTTGCCACCAAGAAGTCGCTGACTAGTACTTAAAACAATTTCAATTTAAAAAAGATGCT
This sequence comes from Anomaloglossus baeobatrachus, assembly GCF_048569485.1. Taxonomy (NCBI): domain Eukaryota; kingdom Metazoa; phylum Chordata; class Amphibia; order Anura; family Aromobatidae; genus Anomaloglossus; species Anomaloglossus baeobatrachus. The sequence goes on from NC_134353.1 coordinate 464,916,446, forward strand.
AGTGTTTCCTAACCTCCTGAAAAACTCAATAGATTCACAGATGTGTAAAGGCCATGGTGTGCACACATCCAAACCGTTCACATTCCCTTCAGATAGTAGTTAAAGCGCTTGTACACAGACTACAGTTGGCTGAACCCGGAGATAGACAGGCTCGGCCGACAATCTGATTGTCAGAGGAGTGATGACCCAGCAGGTCCAATTTTGGACTGTGGATCCTTTTCTCTCTAAGAGCTGAGCCACTGCCAGAGATGTGTAGAAGCGTCTGTCTCATAGAGGACACGACCATTCAACAAAGTGAACGCTCCTGTGTATGCGAGAATCAGGGAGACAGCTGCCAGCCGCATAATGGGACACCTATCTATAGTGTATGATAGATATAATGATCTACTAATAAACCTAATAAATTAGATATTGCTACATCTACACAAATACAATCACCAGAACCAACCTCAAATCACTACTACATCACTAGAACCACCATCTGCACACTGTTACATCACCAGAACCACCATCTGCACACTGCTACATTACCAGAACCGCCATTGGTATATGAATGCATAATCAGAACCAAGCTGAAAGCACTACTACATCACCAGAACCATCATTGGTACATGACATTACCAAAATCAAGCTGAAATCATTACTACGTCACCAGAACTAAAGCTAACCCAACATAAAATTGTCTGGCATAAAACTGCAGCTCCTAGTATGAATGTAACAATAATAAGGAGATAGCAGGATTTGTTACCAGCCATCATCAGACTGCGGACAATATCAGAACTATAGTACTGTGAAACAATTAAAAAATACCTTAATTTTTGGGAGATATCTTCTATGTTTTAGGTACATTAATTCTGAGCACATTTATGTGGGTCTGCGTCTTGAGACCCCCGTAAATTGCTCAAAAGACTCCTTAGAAGTGCACGGCTCAGGAGACAGGACTACTTTCTACATCATCTGCTCTGTGTTGTGTGTGCTCTTCTAAAAGAGCTTTTCAGCTATTTTTGGGCGTTTCAAGAACAGATTCCTCACCAATCTGCTCAGAATTATTGGGCATAAAACAAAAAATTCTCCCAAAAGTTTAGTTACTTTTTGAGGAGCACTTTGATCTGCCCTGAGAAGAGCAGATGAAAGTATTGTAGTGCGCTTGCACAGGACCTCAATGCCGGCTACTGTGGATGACGTAGAATGCATCATGCACCCAGGATTTAGAAGAAGGAGGACAAAGATAGCTGAAAGAAGAGGCGCCGCTATTGGAGAATGGAGACACACATCCGACCAGTCTGCAGTGCATCGCCCTTTAGGTGAGTATTATAAGGTGATTGTTATGTTCTACACAGCGGCCTGGGGTCTTATCTACAGCATGTTAGAATGCTGTACATAAGAGCCCACTAGTGGTGGTCTCAGCTTATAGTCACCAAATCTGGTGACAGGTTCCCTTTAAAGAAGCACTCCGGTCATTTTTTTCCCCTAAAAAAATTATTGTTCAGCTCACCTTTCTTCCTATGCCACAAAATCCGAGGGGTGCTCGTGGTCCGCTGGTCGGGGGGGGGGGGATCAGTGGTCATTTTAGATAAAACTCTTTATGAAAGAGGAATAACCACTATACTAAATGACCACTCTACCTAAAGGCCTTTGAACGAGGACCCAACAAATATTTTTTCTACCAAATTACAGAATATTCTACAACAAGGTTATGATTGGGGGATTCTAAACAAGAAAAACTAGGAATACCTCATGGTGGATACTCCTATTTGCCCCATCTTTCAGAGTCTACCCAAAGTTCACAAGAACACATTCCCCCCTCCGTTAAGACCCATTGTTGCTAGCACTGGATCGCTAACCAGCCACCTTTCAGATTGGTTGGACAATATTTTACAACCGCTCATGAAGCACACCGTCGTTTACATAAAAGAACACAAAAAGCATCCTCCAGAATCTTAAGGAGATGAAATGGACTGAACATTCCTTTTGGATTACTAGCGATGTAGTGGAAAAGAGCCCTAATTCTGAGCATCCCTACACTACCTCACGTCTCATACTGAGTCCCCTACATTGCTCCACTCCATACTGAGCCCACCTATGCTGCCCCATTTCCATACTGAGACCTCACACTGCGCTTGTTCAAACTGAATCCCCATGCTAGCTCCTTTTCAATAATGAGCTCCCAATCCTTCCCCCTCTCTATACTTAATGCATTGATACACACATCACTTCTGGGGTGGTGCACAAGTAGGGTCCCAAACCGTATCAAATAGTTGTAGAAACTTGGCACTCAAGATCAACGTCAATAGTGGTTTTTATTATAAAGAACTTGTAGGACTAGCACAAGCACATCACTGCCACATAGACAGCGGTGGACACCATGTCATACCAGGCTACGACGCTCGCCATGCTACTATACAGTCATATGGAAAAGTTTGGGCCCCCCTATAAATGTTAACCTTTTTTCTTTATAACAATTTGGGTTTTTGCAACAGCTATTTTAGTTTCATATATCTAGTAACTGATGGACTGAGTAATATTTCTGGATTGAAATGAGGTTTATTGTACTAACAGAAAATGTGCAATCCGCATTTAAACAAAATTTGACTGGTGCAAAAGTATGGGCACCCTTATCAATTTCTTGATTTGAACACTCCTAACTACGTTTTACTGACTTACTAAAGCACTAAATTGGTTTTGTAACCTCACTGAGCTATGAACTTCATAGGCAGGTATATCCAATCATTAGAAAAGGTATTTAAGGTTGCCACTTGCAAGTTATTCTCCTATTTGAATCTCCTATGAGGAGTGGCATCATGGGCTCCTCAAAACAACTCTCAAATGATCTGAAAACAAAGATTATTCAACATAGTTGTTCAGGGGAAGGATACAAAAAGTTGTTTCAGAGATTTAAACTGTCAGTTTACACTGTGAGGAACATAGTAAGGAAATGGAAGAACACGGGTACAGTTCTTGATAAACCCAGAAGTGGCAGGCCAAGAAAAATATCAGAAAGGCAGAGAAGAAGAATGGCGAGAACAGTCAAGGACAATCCACAGACGACCTCCAAAGACCTGCAGCATCATCTTGCTGCAGATGGTGTGAATGTGCATCGGTCAACAATACAGCGCACTTTGCACAAAGAGAAGCTGTATGGGAGAGTGATGCGAAAGAAGCCGTTTCTGCATGCACGCCACAAACAGAGTCGCCTGAGGTATGCAAAAGCACATTTGGACAAGCCAGTTACATTTTGGAAGAAGGTCCTGTGGACTGATGAAACAAAGATTGAGTTTTTTGGTCAAACAAAAAGGCGTTATGCATGGAGGCAAAAAACCACGGCATTCCAAGAAAAGCACTTGCTACCCACAGTAAAATTTGGTGGAGGTTCCATCATGCTTTGGGGCTGTGTGGCCAATGCCGGCACCAGGAATCTTGTTAAAGTTGAGGGTCACATGGATTCAACTCAGTATCAGCAGATTCTTGACAATAATGTGCAAGAATCAGTGACGAAGTTGAAGTTACGCAGGGGATGGATATTTCAAGACAATGATCCAAAACACTGCTCGAAATCTACTCAGGCATTCATGCAGAGGAACAATTACAATGTTCTGGAATGGCCATCCCAGTCCCCAGACCTGAATATCATTGAACATCTGTGGGATGATTTGAAGCGTGCTGTCCATGCTCGGCGACCATCAAACTTAACTGAACTGGAATTGTTTTGTAAACAGGAATGGTCAAATATACCTTCATCCAGGAACTCATTAAAAGCTATAGGAAGCGATTAGAGGCTGTGATTTTTGCAAAAGGAGGATCTACAAAATATTAATGTTACTTTTATGTTGAGGTGCCCATACTTTTGTACCGGTCAAATTTTGTTTAAATGCGAATTGCACAATTTTCTGTTAGTACAAAAAACCTCATTTAAATCCAGGAGTCCATCAGTTATTAGATATATGAAACTGAAATAGCTGTTGCAAAAACCCAAATTGTTATAAAGAAAAAAGGTTAACATTAATAGGGGTGCCCAAATGTTTTCATATGACTGTACTTTCTGAGGACCCTCTGCAAACACTGATTAAGGTCTTTTGACCGAAACATCTGTACTTGTGCTAGTGCTTCAAGTTCTTCACAATAAAAACCACTGTTCACATTGATCTTGAGTACCAAGTCTCTACATCTACCCCTCTCCATACTGAGAACCCCAACATAGTAAGTCCTTACACTTTTCCCCATCGATTTTATCCTTTGCACCATCTTTCACTCTGTAAGCAACCCTAAACCCACCATCTACAGCAATAGACCCCCTAAAACCCCCTCTATAGCAATAGGCAAGCTAAATCCCCCATATACACTAATAGGTTCCCTAAGCCCCCTTCTACAGCAATAGGCTCCCCAAACCGCCCTCTACAGCAATAGGCCCCCTAAACCTTCCTCTACAGCAATAGCCCCTCTAAACCCCCCACAGCAAAAGGCCTCTTAAACCCCCCTCCTACAGCAATAGAACCCCTAACTCTAAGATTATACTAACAGCCCCAGCTCCCCAACCACTGTCTAGACCCATAGGCCCCCTAATCCCCAGACTACAATAACAGGCCGCCTAATCCTTAGTCTTTTGCCTCTGCCTGTCCCTCCCCCGCAATCGCCAGACTATAGCCTTTACCTGCCCCTCCCCCGCAATCCTGACTATATTCTATGCCTGCCATTCCCCGCAATCCCCAGACTAAAGCCTTTACCTGCCCTTGCCTCGCAATCCCGACTATAGCCTCTGCATGCCCCTCCCCCACAAAGCTCACATTGGAGCCTCATGGGAGAAATTACACCGCAGAATGAAGGATATTACAACTTAGTATTGAGTAAATTATACCGCAGCATGGGCGGAATTTACACATCAGAATAGGGACAATATACAGCAGAATGGGGGATAATACAAAGGAGAATGGGGGATATTAGAAAGCTGCATAGGGGACATTACACAGTAGCATGGGGGTTATTACACAGCATTATGGGGGACATTATACAGCAGAATAGGGGTATATTACAATATAACATGGCAGGCATTACATAGCAACATGAGGGGACATTATACAGCAGAATGGGGGATATTACAAAGTAGAATGGGCGATATTACACAGCAGAATGGGGCATATAAAACAGCAGCATGGGATATATTACACAGCAGAATGTTGATTTTCCACAAAAGCATGGGAGTCATACAGCAGAATGACAGATATTACACAGTAGCAAGGAGGACATTATACAGCAGTAGGGGGGACATTACACAACAGAATGGTGGATAGTTCACTGCAGCATTGGGGATATTATACAGCAGCATGGGAGAAATTACGCAGAAGCATGGGGAAGATTACAGAGGAACATGGGAGACATTATACAGCAGAATGGGGTATATTACACTGCAGAATCATAAGGGACATTACACAGCAGCATGGGGGATATTACACAGCAACATGGCGGAAATTATAAGGCACAGTAGGGGAATATTACAATACTAGAAGGTGGCCCGATTTTAACGCATCGGGTATTCTAGAATTTATTGTGTAGTTAATGTATGATTTTTGTTCTATATATAGATGTTGTTGTGTGTAGTTACAAAGTGTTTGTGAAGGGCGCTGTAAATGTTCTGGGTGTTGTCTGGATGTGTCGGTGTGAGAGCAGTGTTGTTTGTATGTTGCGTTGTTTGTGGAGCACTGTGTGTATGTGGTGCTGTGAGTTTTGTGCGGTTTGTGTGGGTGTGTGTGTGTAGTGCTGTGTGTAGGGTGTGTTATGATCCGGAACCATGGAAGACAACCATAAATCATTGGTAAAAGGTGACAAGAGCATTGGCAACTAATCTGGCCGCCATCCCCTTACTAACCATCACAACTAGAAGTAGCCAAGGGGTGAACTAACATCCTGTGTACCGCGAACCCAGCCGGAGAACTAGCTATCCTAAAAGAAGGAAAGATGAATAACTCTCTGCCTCAGAAAATAGATAAAGAATAGCAAGCCCCCCACATTCAAAGACTGTGGTGATATAGGAAAACACAATACACAGATAGATGATAGGATTAGCAAAAGGTGAGGCCCTACTGACTAAAAAGGACAGGACAGGAAAGAGACTGATGGTGGCCAGAGAAAAACCCTGCAAAAATCCAACAACCTGATAGTACAAAAAAGCCCTGTCCTATACCAGGCGCTCGTCATACCAATGAACAGAAATCAGGAGCCATTACAAATTCAAGAAGCAACAAACACATGGACTTATAGGAGCAATACTCCAAACATAGCTGCAGGGAGCTTTCCAGCTAAGCAACTGAGAGGGAAGATGCCTGCATGCAAATAAACTGAAAACAACCACAGCAAATGACAAACTCAGATAAGAACAAAAAGAACCAAACAAAAATAAAGAGCCAAGCACTTATCTGGGCTAAATGAGGTCTGGAGCAGGATGAAGCAGGCTGGTGAACAAAGAACAACTGACATCCGGCATAGCCTGCTATCAGACCAGGGTTTAAATAAGCAGAGAGTTAGCAATGGAAACACCCATTGCTCAACACACCTGGTCTCTGTCCAAACCATTCCTGGCCACAAGAGGGAGCCTCACAACAGCCAAAGCATAACTGACATTCACAACAGGGGTGTGTGTGTGTTTTGGGGGGAGGTATGTTTTGTGCAGTGTGTGTGTGTGTTGGAGGAGTAATGCTGGGGAGAGAGGAGGATAATAGGAGGAGCAGTCTTTGGGGGAGGAGTATAATAGGAGGAGTAGTCCTGGGGGAGGAGTAAAATAGGTGGAGTAGTCCTGGGGGGAGGTGTCTAATAGGTTGAGTAGTCCTGAGGGTAGGTGTATAGGTGCTCAATGTGTGTGGGGGGCATGGATGAGCAGGCACAGTGTGTGGGGGCGTGGCCAAGCGGGCACAGTGTGCTGGGGGCATGGCCAGGCCGAGCCAAGCGGCCAATGCGTGTGGGGGGCGTGGCTAGGCAGAGCCGAGCAGCCAATGAGACGGTTGTCACTGTAATAAGTCATTTTGGAGTAAGACAGACAGACAGACAGAATAAGGCAATTATATATATATATATATATATATATATATATATATATATATATATATATAGATAGATAACGTGGCGGACATTACACAGCAACATGGGGAACATTATAAAGCAACATCGAGACATTACAAAGCAGAATGGGGATATTACAGAGCACCAAGGGTTTATTATACAGCAAAATTGGAGAAATTATACAGCAAAATTGGGGATATTACACAGCAGAATGGGGGATAATACAGAGCAGCATTGGCTATGTTACAAAGCAGAATGGGAGAGATTACACAGCAGCATTGGAATACTACACAGCAGCATCAAAGACATACAGCAGATATTACACAGTAGCATGGAGGATATTATACAGCAGAATGGGGGATATTACAAAGCAGAAAAAGGATATTATACACCAGCATTGGGTAGATTATACAGCAGCATGAGGTAAATTACACAGCAGCATGAGGTAAATTACACAGCAGCATAGGGACAATATACATATAATGGGGTACATTACTCAGCAACATGGGAGACATTATACAGCAGAATGGGGGGTATTACAAAGTAGAATGGGGGATGTTACACAGCAACATGGAGGACAATATACAGCAGAATTGGGGATATTAGACAGCAACATGGGGAACATTACAGAGCAACATGGGGGACATTACACAGCAGAATGGGGAATATTACAAAGCAGAATGGGGAATATTACAAAGCAGAATGGGGGATATTACATAGCAGAACGGGGGATGTTACACAGCATAATGGAAGATATTACATAGTAGCATGGGGATATTACACAGCAGCATGGAAGACATACAGCAAAATGGCACAATCCCACAATCCCGACTATATCCTATGCCTGCCCTTTCCCCACAATCCCCAGTCTATAACCTCTGCCTGCCCCTCCCTTGCAATCTCCAGATAATAGCCTCTGCCTGCCCCTCCTCCGCAATCCCCAGACTATAGCCTCTGCCTGCCCCTGCCCCTCAACCCCCCGACAATAGCCTCTGTCTGCCCCCCACAAACCTCACATTGGAGCCTCAAGGGAGACATTACACAGCAGAATGGGGGATATTACAACTTAGCATTGGGTACATTATACAGCAGCATGGGAGGAATTTACACAGCAGCATAGGGGAGATTACACAGCAACATGGGGGACATTATACATCAGAATAGAGGGATATTACACTGTAGCATGGTAGAAAATACACAGCAACATGGGGGATATTACCAAGCAGAATGGGGGATATTACATAGCAGAACGGGGGATGTTACACAGCATAATAGAAGATATTACATAGTAGCATGGGGATATTACACAGCAGCATGGAAGACATACAGCAAAATGGCAGATATTACAAAATACCTTGGGAGGACATTATGCAGCAGCAGAGGGAGACATAACACAGCAGAATGGAAAAGAATACACTGCACCATGGCGTATATTATACAGCAGAATGAGGTATATTACAGAGCCAAATGTGAGACATTATACATTAGAATGGGGGATATTACAATGCAGCATGGTGATATTATACAGCAGCATAGGGGACATTAACCCCTTAAAGACCGCGAGCAGTAATTTTACGTCCTAGCAGTCATAACGTTACTGCCCACGGTCTGCCGGCGGCAGCATGCCACAATCGGCGCACATCTCAGCTGATTTTCACAGCTGAGATGAGTGCCTGCTAGGCACGAGCAGAATCGTTATCTGCTCGTGCCGTTTAACCCCTGAAATGGCGCTGTCAATATGTGACAGCGCCATTATAAATGCGATCGCTGTAAAGTTTTACTTACCGCCCGATGCCGTTAGTCACGTGACATGTCACGTGACTTCCGGTGGTTGTCATGGTAGCACAGGGTCATGTGATGACTCCTATGCTAGACATGAACCACTTTCAGTTTCACTTTTACCGGAGGCCAGTGAAGCAGGAAGTGACCGTATCTGCTGTTTACAGCTGTATAGCTGTGATCAGCAGATAGTGCAGAGCGATCGGATTGCTGCAGAATGACGGATAATAAAAAGTAGAAGGAGGACTTAACGTTACGTTATACCGCACAATGGGGGATATTACACAGAAGCATGGGAAACATTGTACAGCAGAATGAGGCATATTAAATAGCAGCATAAGGGACATTACACAGCAGCATGGGGTTCATTACACAGCAGCATAGAGAACAGGATAGAGGAGCATGGGAGACATTATAAAGCAGAATGGGGGTATATTACACAGCAGCATAGGGGAGATTACACCGCAGCATGGGGAACATTACGCAACAGCATGTGGGACATTACACAGCTACATGGGAGACATTATACAGCAGAATAGGGGATATTACACTGTAGCATGGGGAACATTACACAGAAATATTTGGGGACACCATACAGCAGAATGGGAGATATTACAAAGCAAAAAGTGGGATATATTACACAGCAGCATGGGAGACATTATACAGAAGAATGGGGGTATTACATTGGAGCATGGGATACATACAGCAGAATGCCAGATATTACACAGTAGCATGGATGACATTATACAGTAGAATGGGGAACATAAGACAGCAGGATAGGGTTTATTATACTGCACCATGGGGTATATTATACAGAAGAATGGGGGATAGTACACAGCAGCATTGCGGACATTATATAGCAGCATGGGGGACATTTTACAGCAGAATGCCGGATATTACATAGCAGCATGAAGGACATTATACAGCAAAATTGGAGACGTTATACACCAGAATGGGGGATATTACACAGCAGCATGGGATATATTACTATTACACAGCAGCATGGGAGATATTACACAGCATAATTGGGAATATTACACAGCAGCATGGGGATATTACACAGCAAAATGTAGATTTTACACAGCAGAATGGGAGACATATAGCAGAGTGGCAGATATTACACAGCAGCATGGAGAACATTACACAGCAGTATGGGGGATAGTTCAGAGTGATCGGATTGCTGATTGCTATAGCCCCCTAGGGGGACTAGTTAAATAAAAAAAATTAAAAAAAAGGTAAAAAAAAAGTTTGAAAAAATTAAAAAAAAAAAACAACCTAAAAAGTTCAAACCCCCCTTTTACCCCATTGAAAATTAAAGGGTTAAAGAAATAAAAAGTATACACATATTTGGTATCGCCGCGTTCAGAAACGCCCAATCAAAATATAAAATCAATTAATTTGATCAGTAAACAGTGTAACGGCATAAAAATTCTAAACACCAGAATGACATTTGTCGCCACAACCTTTGCGCAAAATGCAATTACAGACGATCAAAACGTAGCATCTGCGCAAAAATGGTACCGTTTAAAACGTCAGCTCGAGACGCAAAAAATAAGCCATCACTGAGCCATAGATTCTGAAAAACGAAACCGCTACAAGTCACGGAATATGGCGTAAAACATGCGCCACTTTTCTCAGAAAAACTTCCGATTTTTTTTAACCCCTTATATAAAAGTAAATCTATACCTGTTTGGTGTCTACAAACTCGCACTGACCTGAGGCATCACACCCACACATAAGTTTTACCATACAGTGAACACAGTGAATAAAATATCTCAAAAACAATAGTGCTATCGCACTTTTTTGCAATTTTTCTGCATTTGGAATTTTTTTGCCTTTTTCCAGTACACTGTATGGTAAAACTTATGATTTCATTTAAAAGTACAGCTCATTCCACAACAAAATGAGCCCTCACATGACCATATTGACTGAAAAATAAAAAAAAGTTACGTCTCTCAGAAGAAGAATGGCGAAAAAAAAAAGCGGAAAGCGAAAAATCGGCCAGTTGTGAAGGGGTTAAAAAGCAGAATGGGGGATATTATGCAGCGGAATGGGGATATTACACAGCAGCATGGGGAATATCACATAAGAGCATGGGAAACATTATACAGCAGAATGGGGATATTACTCAGGAAGATGGGAGGCATGCTGCAGAATGGCAGATAATACACAGTAGCATGGAGGACATTATACAGCAGAACGGGGGGATATTACATAGCTACATGGGGAACATTACACAGTTGACTGGGGGATATTACACAGCAGCATGAGGGACATTATACAGCAGAATGGGGATATTACAAAGCAGCATGGGGGACATTACAGAGCAACATGGGTGAAACTATACAACATATTTGGGGTATATTACACAGTAACAGGAAACATTACAGCGCAACATGGGGGACATTATACAGCAAAATGGGGGATATTACAAAGCAGAATGTGGGATGTTACACAGCAGCATGGAGAGGGAGAAGGGGTTAAACTCGCGCAATCCGCCAGTAATCCAGAAGGAGATGTTGATAAATTAAACAATCTTTTATTCCATGGGTCTACGCGTTTCAAGGTCTAAGACCTCTTCTTCAGGACCAGTAAATCAAACAGCGAGTGTTGATTTACTGGTCCTGAAGAAGAGGTCTTAGACCTTGAAACGCGTAGACCCATGGAATAAAAGATTGTTTAATTTATCAACATCTCCTTCTGGATTACTGGCGGATTGCGCGGGTTTAACCCCTTCTCCCTCTCCACTTTGAAGTCTGAAACACGTGGGGCCGCTGCAGCTGCCATTATCTCATGCTATCTGTGGTGGTTGTGACCTCTCACAACCTCAATCGGTGAGTGCATTTACCATTTGCTAACCGTGTGTTTTATCTGGTAAAACCCTATCAGCGCTTCTCTTTTCTAGTTTATCTACACAGCAGCATGGGGGATATTACACAAGAGCATGGGAAACATTACACAGCAGAATGTGGATATTACACAGAAAGATGGGAGGCATGCTGCAGAATGGCGAAGAATAAAAAGTAGTATGCAGGACGTTATACAGCAGAATGGGGGATATTACACAGAAGCATGGGAAACATTGTACAGCAGAATGAGGCATATTAAAAAGTAGCATAGGGGATATTTCACAGCAGCATGGGGTACATTACACAGCAGCATAGAGAACATGACAGAGGAGTATGGGAGACATTATAAAGCAGAATGGGGGTATATTACACACCAGCATAGGGGAGATTTCACCGCAGCATGGGGAACATTACGCAACAGCATGTGGGACATTACACAGCTACATGGGAGACATTATACAGCAGAATAGGGGATATTACACATCAGCAAAGGGAACATTACACAGCAGCTTTTGGAACATTACACAGCAACCAGGAGGATATTATACAGCAGAATAGGGGATATTACACTGTAGCATGGGGAACATTACACAGAAATATTTGGGGACACCATACAGCAGAATGGGAGATATTACAAAGCAAAAAGTGGGATATATTACACAGCAGCATGGGAGACATTATACACAAGAATGGGGGTATTACATAGGAGCATGGGATACATACAGCAGAATACCAGATATTACACAGTAGCATGGAGGATATTATACAGTAGAATGGGTTACATAAGACAGCAGAATAGGGTTTATTATACTGCACCATGGGGTATCTTATACAGAAGAATGGTGGATAGTACACAGCAGCATTGCGGACATTATATAGCGGCATGGGGGACATTTTACAGGAAAATGCCGGATATTACAAAACAAAATGGGAATATGACACAGCAGCATGGGGGATATTACATAGCAGCATGAAGGACATTATACAGCAAAATTGGAGAAGTTATACACCAGAATGGGGGATATTAGAAAGCAGAATGGGGCATATTACACATCAGCATGGGATATTTTACGCAGCAGCATGGGAATATAACACAGCAAAATGGAGATTTTACACAGCAGCATGGGAGACATCCAGCAGAGTGGCAGATATTACACAGTAGCATGGAGAACATTACACAGCAGTAGGGGGGACATTACACAGCAGAATGGGGGATAGAACACTGCAGCATGGGGGGATATACAGTAGAATGGGGTATATTACACAACAGCATTGGGTACATTATACAGCAGCATGGGGGTGAATTACACAGCAGTATTGGGTACATTATACAGCAGCATTGGGTACATTACACATTAGCATAGGGAACATGACAGAGGAGAATGGGGGTATATTACACAGCAGCATAGGGGAGATTACATCGCAAGATGGGGGACATTATACAGCAGAATAGAGGGATATTACACTGTAGCATGGTAGAAAATACACAGCAACATGGGGGATATTACAAAGCAGAATGGGGGATATTACACAGCGGCATGGGAGATATTATTCAGCAAAATTGGAGACATTTTACAGCAGAAAGGGGGATATTACACAGTAGCTGCCCTAGACACTTTGTGGTCGCACCCTTTACTGACAACGTAAAATTATGATTTTGTGCATCTATTTAAGACACTACTCTAACACACTTGAAAAAGTGCTGAACGCCATAGGAATGAAGATCTGCACTTGCTGCGCATACGTTCAGTTTTAGTCGCTGACTAGTACTTAAAACAATTTCAATTTAAAAAAGATGCCAGTGTTTCCTAACCTGTCCTCCTCCTGAAAAACTCAATAGATTCACAGATATGTAAAGGCCATGGTGTGCACACACCCAAACCGCTCACATTCCCTTCAGATTAAGTAGTTAAGGTGCTTGTACACAGACTACAGTTGGCTGAACCCGGAGATAGATAGGCTCGGCTGACAATCCAACCTCAAATAATAACATTATCAGAACCACCATTTGTACATGACAACATCTCCAGAACCAACCTCAAATCACTACATCACGAGAACCACCATCTGCACACTGCTCCATCACCAGAACCACGATCTGCACACTGGTACATTACCAGAACCGCCATTAGTATATGAATGCATAATCAGAACCAAGCTAAAATCACTACTACATCACCAGAACCATCATTGGTACATGACATTACTAGAGTTGAGCGCGGTTCGTGGTTCGAGGTTCTCCAGTTCTAAGCTCGAGTGATTTTTGGGGCTGTTCGAGATCGAACTAGAACTCGAGCTTTTTGCAAAAGCTCGATAGTTCTAGATACGTTCGAGAACGGTTCTAGCAGCAAAAAGCAGGGCTTTTTACAGCTAGAGTGTGCAGGAGCCATCGCTGGCAGCCTGCCACAAGCTGGTAACCAAGATAAACATCGGGTATCCAAGCAAAGCGCTTTGGTTAGTAACCCGATGTTTATCTTAGTTACGTGCAGGAAGCCCACACTTTCCCGCTCAGCTCGCTCCGCCCCCTCCTGCCTGCGGCATGTACACATACATACACACACACACACACACACAAACCCCCCCCCCGCTCGGCTTACCTGCGGTGATGAGGTCCCGCCATCCCGACCTCAGCGCTGTCACTTTCCTCCATGGCCGCCGCTTGTCACATCACCTCTCGCTTCCGACCCGAGACTGACTAGCGGTGACGTCACGGACCTCTCGCGATACTTGAGGGGAAGGCGCCGGTCATTGAACTCAGTGACAGGGGCTATCGGCAGTGCTGGAGATCAGCGCAGGTAATGTACCTCGCTGACAGCAGCACTTGTCACCCCCCTGCAGTGACCTGGGCTGACCCATTGATGTTAGCTCAGGTCACTGCATTGCTCTCCCAGCCAATGGGGAACATCCTGCTCTTCATTGACTGGGACAGTGTGGATCGTCATGGCAACCCCTTGGATTACAGCAGACCTGGATTTGTTTTTCAATCTAATAAATTGGTTAAAGAGGGAATGTTTTGGGGAGTGTTTTTTCAAATAAAAATGTGTTTGTCGTCTATTTTTTTTTATTACTGACTGGGTTGGTGATGTCGGGTATCTGATAGACGCCTGACCTCACCAACCCCAGGGCTTGATGCCAGGTGACATTACACATCTGGTATTAACCCCATATATTACCCCGTTTGCCACCGCACCAGGGCGCGGGATGAGCTGGGGCGAAGCACCAGGATTGGCGCATCTAATGGATGCGCCACTTCTGGGGCGGCTGCGGCCTGCTATTTTTAGGCTGGGGAGATTCCAATAACCATGGACCTCCCTAGTCTGAGAATATCAGGCCCCAGCTGTCTGCTTTACCTTGGCTGGTGATCCAATTTTGAGGGACCCCTACGTGTTTTTTTTTTTAATTATTTATTTAATTTAAAATAACAGCGTGGGGTGCCCTCAGTTTTGGATTACCAGCCAAGGTGAGGTTGCCAGCTGTGGTCTGCAGGCTGCAGCCGTCTGCTTTACCCTAGCTGGCTACAAAACTAGGGGGAACCCTACGTCATTTTTTTTTCATTTTTTTGGCTAAATACAAAGCTAAGCACCCCTTAGTGCCACATGAAAGGTACCAAAGGGTGTTCCACATTTTCTCCACTTTTTTCTCCACTTATTCTCCACTTTTTCTCCACTTTTTCTCCTCTTATGCTCCACTTTTTCTCCACTTTTTCTCCACTTTTTTCTCCACTTTTTCTCCTCTTATGCTCCACTTTTTCTCCTCTTATGCTCCACTTTTTCTCCACTTTTTCTCCTCTTAATCTCCACTTTTTCTTCTCTTATGCTCCACTTTTTCTCCACTTTTTCTCCACTTTTTCTCCTCTTATGCTCCACTTTTTCTCCACCTTTTCTCCACTTTTTCTCCACTTTTTCTCCACTTTTTTCTCCTCTTATGCTCCACTTTTTCTCCACTTTTTCTCCACTTTTTTCTCCTCTTATGCTCCACTTTTTCTCCACTTTTTCTCCACTTTTTCTCCACTTTTTCTCCTCTTATGCTCCACTTTTTCTCCACTTTTTCTCCTCTTAATCTCCACTTTTTTCTCCTCCTATGCTCCACTTTTTCTCCACTTTTTTCTCCACTTTTTCTCCTCTTATGCTTCACTTTTTCTCCACTTTTTCTCTACTTAATCTCCACTTTTTCTCCTCTTAATCTCCACTTTTTCTCCTCTTATGCTCCACTTTTTCTCCACTTTTTTCTCCACTTTTTTCTCCACTTTTTCTCCTCTTATGCTCCATTTTTTCTCCACTTTTTCTCCACTTTTTCTCCACTTTTTTCTCCACTTTTTCTCCTCTTATGCTCCACTTTTTCTCCACTTTTTCTCCACTTTTTTCTCCTCTTATGCTCCACTTTTTCTCCACTTTTTCTCCACTTTTTCTCCACTTTTTCTCCTCTTATGCTCCACTTTTTCTCCACTTTTTCTCCTCTTAATCTCCACTTTTTTCTCCTCCTATGCTCCACTTTTTCTCCACTTTTTTCTCCACTTTTTCTCCTCTTATGCTTCACTTTTTCTCCACTTTTTCTCTACTTAATCTCCACTTTTTCTCCTCTTAATCTCCACTTTTTCTCCTCTTATGCTCCACTTTTTCTCCACTTTTTTCTCCACTTTTTTCTCCACTTTTTCTCCTCTTATGCTCCATTTTTTCTCCACTTTTTCTCCACTTTTTCTCCACTTTTTTCTCCACTTTTTCTCCTCTTATGCTCCACTTTTTCTCCACTTTTTCTCCACTTTTTCTCCACTTTTTCTCCTTATGCTCCACTTTTTCTCCACTTTTTCTCCTCTTAATCTCCACTTTTTCTCCTCTTATGCTCCACTTTTTCTCCACTTTTTTCTCCACTTTTTTCTCCACTTTTTCTCCTCTTATGCTCCACTTTTTCTCCACTTTTTCTCCACTTTTTCTCCGTTCTTTTTCTATGGTCGGTCTACCCATTAGCTCTGCCATGCATACTGTAGCTCTACACCTACTGCACATGTTACTTTATGATTGACATCTCTTTCGTACCAGAGCTGTCTAAGCCTACTCTGACCCCATATTTGTCATTACTATATTGTCCTTGTACTGTATTATGACATTTGTATCATGTGTTTCATTTCTTGCTGTGTTGCAATTTTTTTGCTGCATCCCAATTGTACCTCTACATTGTTCGAGTTTATGTTATTGTTCTCTCACTCTTATGTGATACTGATTATTGTCATTTTTCATGATTACATGCAGATAAGTCCAATCTGACGAAGGCTCAGGCCGAAACGTCATTTGTAACTTGTTTTGGACAAAAACATATATGCTTATGAAAAAAAAAATTTCTTAATACGGACCAATAAAGAGTGATTTTGCATTACTATCCATTGTGACTTACTGACTTAGTCTGGGAGATTTAGAGTGCCGAGGTTACTCACTAATTTTATCTATTATTACCTCTGAGCACCTATATACCAGTGAGCAGAGCTTCCTCTACAGTAGTTCTCCTGATTAGGCATGCCCTTACCTCATGAGCAGGGCATTGCAGCTTTGGTAGCAACCATTACGACATGGACTCTGCTGCTGTGGACCCGGGGAGAGTGAGTGCAGATTCATTGCACCCACACTCCTCACATGAAGGGTCCGCACTCCTAGAAAATGGGGGATACGTTCCCTGAGTGTCTCCCCCCCATATTCTAGACGGTCCAGAGTCGTCGTGGGACCCCTTTATTTTTTTTCTTACAATAAATTGGTGAAAGAGGAAATGTTTTGGGGACTGTTTTTTCAAATAAATTTCTTTTGTCGATTTTTTGTTTTTGTTAGTACTGACAGTTTATGATGTTGGGTATCTAATAGACGCCATGACATCACAAACTGCTGGGCTTGATCTCAGGTGACTTTACAGCTAGTATCAACCCGATTTATTACCCCGTTTGCCACTGCACCAGGGCACGGGATGAGCTGGGGTGAAGCGCCAGGATTGGCGCATCTAGTGGATGCGCCACGTCTGGGGTGCCTGCGGCCTGCTATTTTTAGGCTGTGAAGGCCCAATAACTATGGACCTTCCCACCCTGAGAATACCAGACCACAGCTGTCCGCTTTACCTTGGCTGGTGATCCAATTTGGGGGGGACCCTACTTTTATTGTGTAATTATTAATATTTATAAAATAATTATAAAAAAGAGCCTGAGGGGACCTCCACATTGGATCCCCAACCACGGTAAAGCTGCCAGCTGTGGTTTTCAGGCTACAGCCGTCTGCTTTACCCTAGCTGGCTATCAAAAATGGGGGGACCCAATGTAATTTTTTTTTTTTAACTATTTTTTAAATAGAAAAAATTAATGGGCTTCCCTGTATTTTGATTGACAACCAAGGTAATGGCAGGCAGATGGGGGTGGCAACCCATAGCTGTCTGCTTTATCTGCGCTGAGAATCAAAAATACCGCGGAGCGCTACGTCATTTTTTTAAAGATTTATTTTTACAGCACTGTGATGTCCAGCAATCAAAATACAGGGAAGCCCATTTTATTTTTAGTTATTTAAATAAATAATTAAAAAAAATATATATGGGCTCCCGCTGCATTTTTTGTATTGCTAGCTAAGGGTAATCCAAGCAGCTACTGGCTGCTAACCCCCACTGCTTGGTGTTACCTTCACTGGCAATGGAAAATCCAGGGAAGCATTTTTTATTTTTTTTGCCAAAAAACTACAAAAAAAGGACGTGAGCTTCGCCATATTTTTGTATGCTAGCCAGGTATAGCAGGCAGGTGCTGGAAGAGTTGGATACAGCGCCAGAAGATGGCGCTTCTATGAAAATGCCATTTTCTGAGGTGGCTGCAGACTGCAATTCACAGCAGTGGGGCCCAGAAAGCTCAGGCCAACCGGTGGTGCGGATTCCAATCCCCAGCTGCCTAGTTGTACCTGGCTGGACACAAAAATGGGGCAAAGCCTACGTCATTTGTTTTCTAATTATTTCATGAAATTCATGAAATAATAAAAAAAGGGCTTCCCTTTATTTTTGGTTCCCAGCCGGGTACAAATAGGCAACTGGGGGTTGGGGGCAGCCGTACCTGCCTGCTGTACCTGGCTAGCATACAAAAATATGGCGAAGCCCACATAATTTTTTCAGGGGGCAAAAAACTTCTGCATACAGTCCTGGATGGAGTATGCTGAGCCTTGTAGTTCTGCAGCTGCTGTCTGTCTGTATGGAGAAGAGCAGACAGCAGCTGCAGAACTACAAGGCTCAGCATACTCCATCCAGGACTGTATGCAGAAGTTTTTTGCCCACCAAAAAAATGACGTGGGCTTCGCCATATTTTTGTATGCTAGCCAGGTACAGCTGGCAGCCACGGGCTGCCTCCAACCCCCAGTTGCCTATTTGTACCCGGCTGGGAACCAAAAATATAGGGAAGCCCGTTTTTTTTAATTATTTCACTTATTTCATGAAATAATTAAAAAACAAATGACGTGGGCTTCGCCCTATTTTTGTGTCCAGCCGGGTACAACTAGGCAGCTGGGGATTGGAATCCGCAGCACAGGTTAGCCCGAGGTTTGTGGGCGCCTCTGCTGCGGATTTCAGTCCGCAGCCGTCCCAGAAAATGGCGCTCTCATAGAAGCGCCATCATCTGGCGCTGTATCCAACTCTTCCAACAGCCCTGGAGCCGGGTGGCTTGTTGGGTAATCATGAGTTAATACTGGCTTTGTTTTACCAGCCAGTATTAAGCCAGAGATTCTTAATGTCAGGCACGTTTGACCCGGCCATTAAGAATCTCCAATAAAGGGTTAAAAAAAAGACACCACACAGAGAAAGAAGGGAATTTTGTTTACTTACCGTAAATTCCTTTTCTTCTAGCTCCAATTGGGAGACCCAGACAATTGGGTGTATAGGCTATGCCTCCGGAGGCCGCACAAAGTATTACACTAAAAGTGTAAAGCCCCTCCCCTTCTGCCTATACACCCCCCGTGCTCCCACGGGCTCCTCAGTTTTGGTGCAAAAGCAAGAAGGAGGAAAAAAATTATAAACTGGTTTAAAGTAAATTCAATCCGAAGGAATATCGGAGAACTGAAGCCATTCAACATGAACAACATATGTACACAAAAAAACAGGGGCGGGTGCTGGGTCTCCCAATTGGAGCTAGATGAAAAGGAATTTACGGTAAGTAAACAAAATTCCCTTCTTCTTTGTCGCTCCATTGGGAGACCCAGACAATTGGGACGTCCAAAAGCAGTCCCTGGGTGGGTAAATAATACCTCATAATAGAGCCGTAACGGCTCCGTCCTACAGGTGGGCAACCGCCGCCTGAAGGACTCGCCTACCTAGGCTGGCATCTGCCGAAGCATAGGTATGCACCTGATAGTGTTTCGTGAAAGTGTGCAGGCTCGACCAGGTAGCCGCTTGACACACCTGCTGAGCCGTAGCCTGGTGCTTCAAAGCCCAGGACGCACCCACGGCTCTGGTAGAATGGGCCTTCAGCCCTGAGGGAACCGGAAGCCCAGCAGAACGGTAAGCTTCGAGAATTGGTTCCTTGATCCACCGAGCCAGGGTTGATTTGGAAGCCTGTGACCCTTTACGCTGGCCAGCGACAAGGACAAAGAGTGCATCCGAGCGGCGCAGGGGCGCCGTACGAGAAATGTAGAGTCTGAGTGCTCTCACCAGATCTAACAAGTGCAAATCCTTTTCACATTGGTGAACTGGATGAGGACAAAAAGAGGGTAAGGAGATATCCTGATTGAGATGAAAAGGGGATACCACCTTAGGGAGAAATTCCGGAACCGGACGCAGAACCACCTTGTCCTGGTGAAACACCAGGAAGGGGGCTTTGCATGACAGAGCTGCCAGCTCAGACACTCTCCGAAGTGAAGTGACTGCTACTAGGAAAACCACTTTCTGCGAAAGGCGTGCGAGAGAAATATCCCTCATTGGCTCGAACGGTGGTTTCTGAAGAACCATCAGCACCCTGTTCAGATCCCAGGGTTCCAACGGACGTTTGTAAGGAGGAACGATGTGACAAACCCCCTGTAGGAACGTGCGTACCTGTGGAAATCTGGCCAGGCGCTTCTGAAAAAACACAGAGAGCGCAGAGACTTGTCCCTTAAGGGAGCCGAGTGACAAACCCTTTTCCAATCCGGACTGAAGAAAGGACAGGAAAGTGGGCAAGGCAAATGGCCAGGGAGAAAAAACCCCCGCAGAGCACCATGACAGGAATATTTTCCACGTCCTGTGGTAGATCCTGGCGGACGTTGGTTTCCTAGCCTGTCTCATAGTGGCAATGACCTCCTGGGATAATCCTGAAGACGCTAAGATCCAGGACTCAATGGCCACACAGTCAGGTTGAGGGCCGCAGAATTCAGATGGAAAAACGGCCCTTGAGACAGCAAGTCTGGTCGGTCTGGTAGTGCCCACGGTTGGCCGACCGTGAGATGCCACAGATCCGGGTACCACGACCTCCTCGGCCAGTCTGGGGCGACGAGGATGGCGCGGCGGCAGTCGGCCCTGATCTTGCGTAACACTCTGGGCAACAGTGCCAGCGGAGGAAACACATAAGGGAGTTGAAACTGCGACCAATCTTGAACTAAGGCGTCTGCCGCCAGAGCTCTGTGATCGTGAGAACGTGCCATGAATGCCGTGACCTTGTTGTTGTGCCGGGACGCCATTAGGTCGACGTCCGGCATCCCCCAGCGGCAACAGATCTCCTGAAACACGTCCGGGTGAAGGGACCATTCCCCTGCGTCCATGCCCTGGCGACTGAGAAAATCTGCTTCCCAGTTTTCCACGCCTGGGATGTGAACTGCGGAGATGGTGGAGGCCGTGGCTTCCACCCACATCAAAATCCGCCGGACTTCCTGGAAGGCTTGCCGACTGCGTGTTCCTCCTTGGTGGTTGATGTAAGCCACCGCTGTGGAGTTGTCCGACTGAATTCAGATCTGCTTGCCTTCCAGCCACTGCTGGAACGCTTTCAGGGCAAGATACACTGCCCTGATCTCCAGAACATTGATCTGAAGTGAGGACTCTTGCTGGGTCCACGTACCCTGAGCCCTGTGGTGGAGAAAGACTGCTCCCCACCCTGACAGACTCGCGTCCGTCGTGACCACCGCCCAGGATGGGGGTAGGAAGGATTTCCCCTTCGATAATGAAGTGGGAAGAAGCCACCACCGAAGGGAAGCTTTGGTTGCCTGAGAGAGGGAGACGTTCCTGTCGAGGGACGTCGGCTTCCTGTCCCATTTGCGTAGGATGTCCCATTGAAGAGGACGCAGGTGAAACTGCGCGAAAGGAACTGCCTCCATTGCTGCCACCATCTTCCCCAGGAAGTGCATGAGGCGCCTCAAGGGGTGTGACTGACCTTGAAGGAGAGATTGCACCCCCGTCTGTAGTGAACGCTGCTTGTTCAGCGGAAGCTTCACTATCGCTGAGAGGGTATGAAACTCCATGCCAAGATACGTCAGCGATTGGGCCGGTGTCAGATTTGACTTTGGAAAATTGATGATCCACCCGAAACTCTGGAGAGTCTCCAGAGTAGCGGTGAGGCTGTGCTGGCATGCCTCTTGAGAGGGAGCCTTGACCAGCAGATCGTCTAAGTACGGGATCACCGAGTGACCATGAGAGTGGAGGACCGCGACTACTGTAGCCATGACCTTGGTGAAAACCCGTGGGGCTGTCGCCAGGCCGAACGGCAGTGCCACGAACTGAAGGTGTTCGTCTCCTATGGCGAAGCGCAGAAAGCGCTGATGCTCTGGAGCAATCGGAACGTGGAGATAAGCATCTTTGATATCGATCGATGCAAGGAAATCTCCTTGAGACATTGAGGCGATGACGGAGCGGAGGGATTCCATCCGGAACCGCCTGGTCTTTACGTGTTTGTTGAGCAGTTTTAGGTCCAGGACAGGACGGAAAGACCCGTCCTTCTTTGGAACCACAAACAGGTTGGAGTAAAAACCGTGACCCTGTTGCTGAGGAGGAACAGGGACCACCACTCCTTCTGCCTTCAGAGTGCCCAGCGCCTGCCGAAGAGCATCGGCTCGCTCGGGAGGCGGAGATGTCCTGAAGAATCGAGTCGGAGGATGAGAGCTGAACTCTATCCTGTAACCGTGAGACAGAATGTCTCTCACCCAACGGTCTTTTACCTGTGGCAGCCAGGTGTCGCAAAAGCGCGAGAGCCTGCCACCGACCGAGGATGCGGTGTGGAGTGGCCGTAAGTCATGAGGAAGCCGCCTTGGTAGCGGCACCTCCGGCGGTCTTTTTAGGGCGTGACTTAGACCGCCATGAATCGGAGTTCCTCTGATCCTTCTGAGGCCTTTTGGACGAGGAGAATTGGGACCTGCCCGCACCCCGAAAGGACCGAAACCTCGACTGTCCCCTCCTCTGCTGGGGTAAGTTCGGTTTGGCCTGGGGTCAGGATGTTTCCTTTCCCTTGGATTGCTTGATGATTTCATCCAATCTCTCACCAAACAAACGGTCGCCAGAAAATGGCAAACCGGTTAAGCACTTTTTGGAAGCCGAATCTGCCTTCCATTCCCGTAGCCACAAGGCCCTGCGTATTGCCACCGAATTGTCGGCCGCAACCGCTGTACGGCTCGCAGAGTCCAGGACAGCATTAATAGCGTAGGACGCAAATGCCGACATTTGAGCTGTTATGGAAGCCACTTGCGGCGCAGACGTACGTGTGAGTGCGTCGATCTGCGCTTGACCCGCTGAGATAGCTTGGAGTGCCCATACGGCTGCGAATGCTGGAGCAAAAGACGCGCCGATAGCTTCATAGATGGATTTCAACCAGAGCTCCATCTGTCTATCAGTGGCATCCTTGAGTGAAGCCCCATCTTCAACTGCAACTATGGATCTAGCCGCCAGTCTGGAGATAGGAGGATCCACTTTGGGACACTGAGTCCAGCCCTTGACCACGTCAGGGGGGAAGGGATAACGTGTATCCTTAAGGCGCTTAGAAAAACGCTTATCTGGACAAGCCCGGTGTTTCTGGACTGCGTCTCTGAAGTCAGAGTGGTCCAGAAACATACTCGTTGTACGCTTGGGGAACCTGAAACGGAATTTCTCCTGCTGAGAAGCTGACTCCTCTACTGGAGGAGCTGAGGGAGAAATATCCAACATTTGATTTATGGACGCGATAAGATCATTCACTATGGCGTCCCCATCAGGACTATCAAGGTTGAGAGCAGCCTCAGGATCAGAATCCTGATCAGCTACCTCCGCTTCACCATACAGAGAGTCCTCCCGCTGAGACCCTGAACAATGTGATGATGTCGAGGGAATTTCCCAGCGAGCTCGCTTAGGCGGTCTGGGACTGCGGTCCATGTCAGAGACCTCACCCTGGGATCTATGAGACACCCCGGGAGGACATGGTTGTACCAACTGAGGGGAACCAGGGGGCAATGATTCCACAGTGCCCATGGTCTGAGATACCGGTCTGGACTGCAAAGCTTCTAGTATCTTAGCCATAGTCTCAGAAAGCCTTTCAGTAAAAACTGTAAACTCCGTCCCTGTCACCTGGACAGTGTTAGCAGGTGGTTCCCCCTGGGCCACCCTTAGCAGAGGCTCCGGCTGAGTAAGTGCCACAGGGGCCGAGCAGTGCACACAATGAGGGTCAGTGGAACCTGCCGGTAGTGAAGCCGTACATGCGGCGCAGGCAGCATAGTAAGCCTGTGTTTTGGCACCCCTGCTTCTTGTGGGCGCCATGCTGTTGTCTCCCCTGAGCAACCCAGGAGGGTATATAGCCAAAAATCAACCGTGCACTATACAGTGTAAAGAATAGCATATAATCATATAATCTATAAGTACACTGCTGCACAAGTGGGGCCAGCACCTGAGGTGCTGCTTACCGGCCGCTCAAAGCGGTTGTGTGGCCACCAGAATCCCTGCCTGGGTCCCCCAGAGCTTGTCTCCCCTCTCCAGCGTCAGAAGAGCTGACAGGAATGGCTGCCGGCGTCCTGAGGAGAGGAGGGGGCCGTGGGCGTGCCCTAGAAAGTGCGGGAAACTGGTGCCCCACTGTGCACAGTGAGGGGGGAGGAGTATGCAAAGCATGCTCCAGCCCTCAGTGCTGCCGTCCTGTGCAGCGTCCCGCCCTTCCCCTGACTGGCAGGCCTGGGGGCGGGAAGAGAATGAGACTAGGCCACAGAAGCCGGGGACTATAGTTATAAGCGCGGCCGCCGTATAAGCGCGGTCGGCGCGGATGTCCCCGGCGCACTAACAGTCCCAGCCGCGCCGCATGTATAACAATGGCAGCGGCGGTCAGCGCGGTAGTCCCCAATACACTACACACCCAGCCACGCTGCAGCGTGTGATGGCACAAGTGCGGTCAGCGCCGCGGTCCCCGGCGCACTAACACACCCAGCAATGCTGGAGTGTTTCTGTGCGCGGTCCCCACGGGGACACAGAGTACCTCAAAGTAGCAGGGCCATGTCCCTGACGATACTCGGCTCCTTATCCAGCAGAATCCCCAGGGGCTGTGGATGGAGCACGGTCTCAGTGCCTGGAGACCGATAGGATCCCACTTCACCCAGAGCCCTAAGGGGGATGGGGAAGGAAAACAGCATGTGGGCTCCAGCCTCCGTACCCGCAATGGATACCTCAACCTTAACAACACCGCCGACACAGTGGGGTGAGAAGGGAGCATGCTGCGGGCCCTGTTAAGGGCCCTCTTTTCTTCCATCCGACATAGTCAGCAGCTGCTGCTGACTAATCTGTGGAGCAATGCGTGCATGTCTGCCTCCTTCGCACAAAGCAAAAAACTGAGGAGCCCGTGGGAGCACGGGGGGTGTATAGGCAGAAGGGGAGGGGCTTTACACTTTTAGTGTAATACTTTGTGCGGCCTCCGGAGGCATAGCCTATACACCCAATTGTCTGGGTCTCCCAATGGAGCGACAAAGAAAAATACTTTAATAGAAATAAATACACAGACACATTAGAGACTCCATCTTTATTACCCCCTGTCAGCCCTCCACGATCCTGCTCTTCTGTCTTCTTTCTTTCTAGTGTAGTAGTAGTGACGATTGTAGTGAGGATGAGATTCACCAGCTCATCACTTGGGGCTGGGGAACCTCCATCCTCACTACAATGCTCACTACAATCGGGAAGCAGCGTGCAGCCTTCACTCCGTGAGTGATCAGTGCTGGCTGCTAGCGGTAACGCTGACAGACGCGTTACCAAAGCAACGGTGCTCTCGGAGCCGCGGTTAGCGGTGACGTCACCGCTAACTGCGTTGCTATGGCAACGGTGATCTCCGTTAATGACCGGCTGTGTCCGCCGGTCCCTAACGGAACGGGGAGTCGACCGTGTGCTAGAGCATGTCGCCGGTACACGGCGATACACATATGTGCACCGTGTACCGGAGAGATGCACTCGCAGGTCCTACATGACGTGTCATAGACATGTGACCAGTCTGTAGCCAATGAGATAATAGCCACGTGACTGGTCACATGGCTATTTTGACGTCACGATAGGTCCTGCTTCTCTGCTGGCAGTGCAGGTCACCGGGAGGATTCAGCGATCATCGGATGGAATAGCGGCAGGAGACAGAGTGCAGAAGGGATCGCGAGGACCGGTAAGTGTTATGGCAATGTTTATTAACTGTTTGTGTACATTTATAATGCATTTTTATGTGTTTGTGATTGCCTCCCATTATAGCCTATACGTTCGAGTTCGGTTCGTCGAACGTTCGACGAACCGAACTCGAACGGGACCCCCGTTCGGCGAACCAGCCTCGAGCCGAACCGGGACCAGTTCGCTCATCTCTAGACATTACATTACCAAAATCATGCTCAAATCACTACTACATCTTCAGAACTAAAGCCAACCCAACATAAAATTGTCTGGCATGAAACTGCAGCTCCTAGTATGTATGTAACAATAATAAGGAGATCGCAGGATTTGTTACCAGCCATCATCAGACTGCGGACAATACAGGAACCATAGTACTGTTAAACATTTAAAAAATACCTTAATTTTTGGGAGATATCTTCTATGTTTTAGGTACATTAATTCTGAGCACATTTATGTGAGTCTGGGTCCTGAGACCCCCGTAAATTGCTCAAAAGACTCCTTAGAAGTGCACGGCTCAGGAGACAGGACTACTTTCTACAGCATCCGCTCTGTGCTGTGTTCGCTCTTCTAAAATAGCTTTTCAGCTGTTTTGGGGAGTTTCAAGAACAGATTCCTCACAAATCTGCTCAGAATTATTGGGCATAAAACAAAAAATTCTCCCAAAAGTTTAGTTACTTTTTGAGGAGCACTTTGATCTGCCCTGAGTAGGGCAGATCAAAGTATTGTAGTGCGCTTGCGCTGGACCTCAATGCCGGCTACTGTGGATGACGTAGAATGCATCATGCACTCAGGATTCAAAAGAAGGAGGACAAAGATGGTCGAAAGAGGAGGCGCCGCTACTGGTGAATGGAGACACCCATCCGACCAGTCTGCACCAAACCACCCTTTAGGTGACTATTATAAAGTGATTTTTATGTTCTACACAGCGGCCTGGGCTCTTATCTACAGCATGTTAGAATACTGTATATAAGAGCCCACTAGTGGTGGTCTCAGCTTATAGTCACCAAATCTGGTTACAGGTTCCTTTTAAAGAAGCACTCCGGTCATTTTTTTTCCCCTAAAAAAATTATTGTTCAGCTCACCTGTCTTCCTATGCCACAAAATCCGAGGGGTGCTCGTGGTCCGATGGTTAGGGGGATCAGTGGTCATTTTAGATAAAACTCTTTATGAAAGAGAAATAACCACCATACTAAATGACCACTCTACCTATAGGTGTTTGAATTTTAATATTATAGAATATTCTACAACAAGGTTATGATTGGGGGATTCCAAACAAAAAAACCTAGGAATACCTCATGGTGGATACTCCTATTTGCCCCATCTTTCAGAGTCTACCCAAAGTTCACAAAGACACCTTCCCCCCTCCGTTAAGACCCATTGTTGCTAGCACGGGATCGCTAGCCAGCCACCTTTCAGATTGGTTAGACAATATTTTACAACCGCTCATGAAGCGCACCGTCGTTTACATAAAGGACACAAAAAGCCTCCTCCAGAATCTTAGGGAGATGAAATGGACTGAACATTCCTTTTGGATTACTAGCGACGTAGTTTCACTCTATCCCTGTGTTCCCCATGAAGAAGCTTTACAAGCCCTATTTTGCCATCTTGATAAATATTGCACCCTGGATAACATCCATAAAGAATTTATTATTACAGTAACTGGTTATCTACTTAAACATAAATTTCTTCCAGTTTAATAGAATATATTATTTACAAATCACAGGATGCCCTATGGGAGCTAGTTTGTCATGCGCTCTAGCAAACTTATACATGGCATACTGGGAAGAACAATACATACATACCGCAAACAATCCATTCCTCACACACATCCGATGGTACGCTAGGTACATAGGTGACCAGATGTTTATCTGTGATCATAAAACAGATATCACTCCACAGTAGTTTCTCAAATCATTGAGCACATATCTGAACAACAATAACTTGAATCTGCGGTTTTTAGTTAATCTATTTTACCCATTCTGCCCCTTTTCTTGACAAGCAACTATCAGGTAATTCCAAAACAGATGATATCGAGACAATTCTGTACAGGAAAGACATCAGTGGAAACACCACCGTAGGGTACCGTCTTACTAAACAACATACCAGCGATTCTGATCACGATATGACCTGGTCAGGATTGCTGGTGCGTCGCTTTGCTTAGTTACCCGATATTTACCTTGGCTATGTGTGCAAGGAGCCAGCGCTAAGCGGTGTACGCTGGTAACCAGGGTAAATATCGGGTAATCAAGCAAACCGCTTTTTTACCCTGGTTACCAGCGTACGCTGCTTACACAGAGTCGGTGCTCGTTGCAACGAGCAAAAAATAAACCAGAACAGTGTGTAACAATCAGCGATTTCACAGCAGGGGCCAGGTCGCTGCTTAGGGTCACACACAGCGAGATCGCTGATGAGGTCCCTTGTACGTCACAAAAGCTGTGACTCAGCAGCGATCTCGCTAGCGATCTCGCTATGTGATAAGTACCCCTTACATGTGGACAGTTGTCACACTCCACACACTCTACTCAATTTACCAGTAGGCGAATTCCTCAGGGCCAAGAGGCTATGTTCCTCTGAAACCTCCTTTTCCACAGAAGCCAAGAACATCAGGAGCAGGTTGAAGAGGAGAGGGTATACCGATCATTCTTTGAATAGAGCACTAAGCATCTCTAGAACTAGATCACGTGATGATCTACTGAGGGATAAATCTAAGAATAATACTTATACTGAACATGTCAACTTTTCCACCCCATATAGCCAGGATTTTTTCAACATCAAATTTTTTTTTTTTTACAATACATTCCTCTCTTACCGCAGGATAGAGAATTAAATTATATCCTCTCACGAGGTGTCAATATTGTGGCTAAAAAAGCTAAATATTATCACCTAGCTTATACACAGCTATGAAACCCAGCAAAACATGGTTGAGCACTACAGGCTCCCATTGATATAAATAGAACCCCGGAAGAAGGAGTCATACCGAAACCTATGGGTCGGGGAATTGGGCTCTCATCCACCATTTAGGTATGTTGGTTGCAAGGTATAGTGCGTTGTTACAAGAACCTTTCTGACACTATGTAATTGATGTATTAGTAACGGGCACCTAATAAGCAGCAGCACGCTTTAGTTTGTATGTAATATTGGCTTTTTAGCCCTTTATTTGCTGTGTGCTAAACTCTAACATGTGCTACCATATACCTACTGTGGGGTGAGGGCGCCATCTATTGGTACTCACCAATTTTTGTCTCTGCTAATTTTAATCCAATATTGTTTGTCTGCTTTTTAGCTATTTTTTCTATCA